>NC_058524.1:396003490-396306520 GCF_904849725.1 Hordeum vulgare subsp. vulgare | reverse complement strand
CGTCGACTCTATTTTTGGCCAAATATGGCGAAAAGTAAGGTGTTGGGGGCGCGTGTGGGGCGATTTTTCGCCGCCGACGCAAGGGGTCTGTTGGGGGTGAGTGGAGATGCTCTTAAGCACGATGATGTGGGTTGTAGTTTTTGATGATGTTGCTAGACTCATTGTTGTTAGGTGGCGTGTGAATGGTGCTACTCGGTTTTCACCCGGTGGTTGAAGGTTACGATTGTGAGCCTTTGCCAAAGGTTTCCTTGTAGTGCATGAACTCGCATTTTTCATTTTCTTTTGTGTCCTTCCTTTTATTTTCCAGTCATTTGGAACTATTTCTATTTTCGTTATCTTGGTAATGGAAAGGGGATTAGTCCGGTTCAAAAAAAAGTTGGCACCCACTCCACCTCCTTGTTGGTCTAGCCCGTAAAAGAAAAGCGTAGCAAATAAGAATAAGTGTCATATCGAGGAATTGAACACTTCACACAGGGAGCTACATGAGCCACTGGTTAGCCTGCGCTCCTTCGGGAGCCTCCCAGCAAGCACTCACGCGCGCTTCCACTTGGCGCGTTTTCAGCCGCCGCCACGTGTCGCATTGTGAGTGCTTCCTCCGGATTTCTTTTTCTAATTTTTTCGCACGCGTTCTCGACTTTTTAGAATGTTTTTTTATTTTTTTGGTGTTTCAGTTTTTCATCGGTCTTTCTTATTTTTGACGAAAAAAATTCAAAAATAACTACGTGAAAAAATGTGGTTTGCGTTATTTTTTCTCGAGAGGCACGATTTTGCCTTTGCGAGAGATGTGCCTCTCAGAAATGAAAAAAACGCATTTCCTATTTGTTTTTTTGCGAGAGCCATGGTTTTGCTTGGCGAGAGGCAGAGCCGTGCCTCTCGGAAAGGTAAAAAACGTGTTTTCTAACTTTTTTCGCGGAAGGCATGGTTTTACCTTTATGAGAGGCATGCGCAAGCCTCTCAGAAAGGAAAAAACGCGTTTTTTGCGAGAGGCACGATCTTGCTTCCATGAAAGGCGCAATTTTGCCTTCATGAGAGGCACGGCGGAAAGAAAAAAAAATGCAAAGAAGGGTGTTTTCCGTTTTTTCTATCGCGAGAGGCATTTTTTTGGTCCGTTTTTTTTGTGAAAAAAAGTTCATCAAAACCTATCTACATGGTATCTAGTTTTGAAGATCTGGACGTGAAAAATCCAAGCGTGAAAGCGGTTCGAGATTTGGACGCACGGTTTAAAATATAAAACATTTTGAAAATACGAATCTACGAGAAAAGGGAAAAATCCGAGGTTGCGACAAGTGGTATGCATGGAGTGCGTCAATTGTCACGACCTAGGGAGGTGGAAGTGATCTTTGAAAGGAGTACTCCTAATTAGTACTAGTTAGCGAGCGCTTCTTTGGGAGCCTCACTGCGAGCACTCCCGCGTGCTGTCGCTTGGTACGATCTCAGGCGCCATCACGTGTCGCGCTCATGGCGCTTCCTCTGAATTTTGTTTTTTTATATTTTTCGGATGCAATTTCGGCCTTTTAGATTGGTTTTTTGGTTTTTTGTTGTTTCTATTTTCACTGGTCTTTCTTAGCTTCTTGACAGCAAAAGAAGTTGTGAAAAAACATGTTTTTTGTTTTTTTCGCGAGAGGCATGGTTTTGCCTCTCGGAAACGAAAAAAACATGTATTCTGTTTTTTTGCGGGAGGCACGATTTTGCATCCGCGAGAGGCACTGTTTTGCCTTCACGAGAGGCATGGTCGTGCCTTTCGGAAAGGAAAAAATGTGTTTTCTATTTTTTTACGAAAGACACGATTTTGCCGTTGTGAGAGGCATGCCCGTGCCTCTTGGAAAGGAAAAACCGCGTTTTTTCCGTGAGAGGCATAATTTTGCTTCTGTAAGAGGCACATTTTTGCCTTTGTGAGAGACATGGTCGTGCCTCTCAGAAAGGGGAAAACACGAAAAAACGTGTTTTCTGTTTTTTATTGTATGGCGAGAGGCACAGCTTTTTTGGTCCGTTTTTTCATGAAAAAAAAGTTCATCAAAACCTATCATACATGTGATCTAATTTTGAAGATCTCGACGCAAGAAGTCCAACGGTGAAAACGATTTGAGATTTGGACGCACGGTTTTAGAGATAAAACATTTTGAAAATCGGAGTCTACGAAAAAAAGGGAAAACTTCCGGTTGCGACAAGTGGTACGCATGCAGTGCGCCACTTGTCGCGGCCTAGGAAGATGGGAGTAATCTTTGAAAGGAGTACTCCCTAATTAGTGATTTCGCTTCACACAGGTCAAAAGCCGTGATACGCGTAGTCCGATGGTGCTTCGTCACCACGTAGCCACGTAGCTCATGGTGGGTCGGCGACACATAAACTGTGATCTTTGTGAAGAGGGTGAGATACTGGGGAGCTCCTCTTCGACGCCTTAAGCATCCGAACAGGTAGCTGGCGCCCACTGCATCTTCTTGTTGGGTCGGCCAGAAAAGCACAACAAATAACAAAAAGTGTCACCTCGAGGAATTGAACTCAGATCGCTACATCTCGGCCTCGGCATTCGGTTATTTTAGTTATTTCGGTTCGGGTAATTCCGTTTATGGGTAATTTGGGTATTAAAAAATGGGAACCAAAATTGTTTCTACCAAAAAAAAATGCCCGAACCCAAGTTACCCAAATTTTGGTTCGAGTAGTTTGGGTACCCAAAATACCCAAAACATTCGAAGCACACATCAACTTTTGATATAAATAACTCGGCTAGTATGGGTGTTTCAGTCTGTATGGGTAACAAGTCCGTGTAATAATAGCATGAGAATTTTAGACAGTATGAATAATTTGGGTAGTATGGGTATTTCGGGTTTTCCAGACTGGAACCGAACCCTAACCCAAAAACCAAATAGTCAAGAAATAAGAACCAAACCCTTACCCGATACCCGAATTACCCAACAATTTGGATAATTCTGTTCGGTTCGGGTTTCGGTTGCGGGTTCAGGTACCCAAACGCCCAAGATGAGCTACATCCTTGCCAAAGCTTGGCTAGCCACTAGAACCACTAAACACTTATGATTGATAGTAATGCTACTTATATAAGAACAAGTGTATTCGTGCGACTTCTTAATCACATATATTTCTTTTAAACATAAATTTGAAAACATTCATCATTTTAGAAGAAAAGTTCACAAACTTTCAAAAAATTTATACTTTTTTAAGAAAAGTTCACAAACTTAAAGCAGTTCATCGATTTTGAGAAAAAGTATATGAAAAATGAAAAAAGTTCATCAATTTTGAAAAAAAATCATCAATATTGAAAAAGGGCCACCAAGTTCGAAAAATAGTTCACCGGTTTTGAAAAAAGTTCACAAATTTGAAGAAAAGTTCACAAACTTTATTAACCTTTATCCTTTTTTAAGAAAAGTTCACAAACTTAAAACAGTTCATTGATTTTGAAAAAAAAATGAAAAGGTGAAAAAAGTTCATTGTTTTTTTAAGTCCATCAATATTAAAAAGGTTCACCGAATGTTAAAAAAAGCATCGATTTTGAAAAAAGTTCACTGAATGTTAAAAAAAGTTCATCAAATTTGAAAATTAGTTAATTAAATTTCATAACAGTCCAAAAATTTGAAAATTAATTATCAAACTTGAAATAAGTTCATCATTATGAAGAGAATGTTCACAAATTCAAAAAAAAGTTCATCGAATTTGATAAAAAATCATCAAATTGAGAAAAGTTCATGTATTTTGGAAACATATTGACACATAAAAGGCTAAAAAATAGAACAATACTGTTCTGAATAAAAAGAAAGATAAAAAAATAAAAGAACACAATTTTTTTAAAAATTAAAAGATGTAAGAAGAAAAGGAAATAGAGGCAGTACGTGGGCAACTAACTTGGAACAGTGGAGTGGTTAGTGCAGCACATGACTGCCCTTGAGGTCGTCAGATTGAATCGCCCCAAATTCCGGTGTCATTTTTTTGGTTTACAATAGAAAAACAAAAGGAATAGATGGGCTGAGCCCAGCTAAAGCGTTGCAAGCGCCGGTTAGCGAAAAATAGTGCAAATCGGCGCTTGCAGCGGCCTGTTTGTGTTACATGGGAGATCGGACTTAAGTTGGTCTCGATGTCCACTCACATGGAGGCCGGGCCAATATTTGGTTTCAAGCCACTTCTATTTGTGGAAACTCCGGTAAATATATATCATCCTAAAAAGGAAATATGTATTATCCTCAAATCTATATCTATACCTAATAATAAAGCGGCTATTGCTTCCGTCGGAAAACCCATCACGACATTTTTATAAAAAAAACCTGTAATTTTTGTTATTCAACCTGCGCTCCATCATTTATCTGCAACGTAAAGGAAAAAAAGATTCGCTGCAAAAAATATACCCGTACACATCGGCTCCTCCCATCGACCCTGGGCCACCCTGGCCTGTGCCCAGGCCGCCGCCACACCACTCGCTGCCGCGGCCGACCTCAACCGCCGTCGGAACCCACCCGCCTCCGCAGCTGTACCTCTCCCCGCTCAATGCCCCCGTTGCGGCGCTCGAGCGCATCGTGTCGACTCTAGTCCACCCTGGTCTGTGCCCAGGCCGCTCCCACATCACTCGCCGCCGCAGCCGACCTCAACCACCACTGCTGTCGATCTCAACCCACCCGCCTCCGCGGTCGTACCTCTGCCCGCTTGCTGCCCCCGTTTCAGCGCTCGAGCACATCTTCTGGATCAAATCAACCCGACAGCTACAGCGACTTGGGATGATGCGTCTGCTCGATGCAGAACGGCGGTGGCGCACGGATAAGGCGCGACGGAGCGAAGTACTTGCAGGTGGAGGCGGGCCTCCATGCCTCACACGGGGAACTCCGAGGTTATGGTGCGGCAACGGCGACTCCTTATGGCCAGATAGAGGCGCCTAACCCTTGCTCCCCTCATCGTATCCCCTCTTCCGGCAGGAACTCATCATCTGGTGAGATCCTCTCCCCATGCCTCCAACCGTGTGCCAAGCACCGGCAAGAAATTTTGTTTTGTGGGAATTTGTTTGCTGATGAATGAATGTATTGAATGTAAGATTGCATTGTTGTAGAAAGAGAGAATGGAACACCACCTTCAGTTTGTCATCTGATCCCACATTCTCTACCTCATGAGTGAAATAAGATAACAGTCCATTGATCAATTCACGTAGCCTCTTTGTTTTGCTTTGTTTGTCCCGCTCAATTTCTCATCATGGTGGAATTAACAATGGACGGGTTGATTTTTCAACAAAATAGGGTAGGACTAACTACATTAGTTAGTTAGCTTATTATTTTAATAAATCAAAATGATTATAAAAAGATTAAAAGCGTGTGGTATTTTTTTTCTCCCGTTGCAACGTATGGGCCCTTTTGCTAGTGAAAAATAATACATTTTTTGAAAATTTAGTTCATCGAGGAAGGATCTACATTTGAAAATATATATTGTCAAAACAAACAAAACCATTTTATACACTTTTGTACTCCCTCTGTCCCTTTATATTTCACATATAAGATTTATCTAAAGTCTTATATGAAAATAATAATATCATGTGGAAGTTTGACCATACCTTAGTGACCAAATTTATATGAAAAAATATCAATATATATAATTCTAAAGTTATACAATAGAACAATAACAAACAACAACAAAGCCTTTAGTCCCAAACAAGTTGGAGTAAGCTAGAGGTGAAACCCATAAGATTTCGCGACCAACTCATGGTTCTAGCACATGGATAGCAAGCTTTCACGCACCTTTGTTCAAGGCTAGTTCTTTGGTGATACTTCAATCCTTCAAATCTCTCTTTACGGACTCCTCCCATATCAAGTTTGGTCTACCCCAACCTTTCTTGACATTATCAGCACACTTTAGCCATCATCTATGCATTGGAACTTCTAGAGGCTCGCACTAAATATGACTAAACCAGCTCACACGATGTTGGACAAACTTCTCTTCAGTCAGCGCTACCCCAACTCTATCTCGTATATCATCATTCCAGACTCGGTCCTTCCTTGTCTGGCCACACATCCATCTCAACATGCGCTTCTCCGTCACACCCAACTGTTGCACATGTCGCCTTTTAGTCGGCCAACAATCAGTGTCATACAACATTACGGGTCGAACCGCCGTCCTATAGAACTCGCCTTTTAGATTTTGTGGCACTCTCTTGTCACAGAGAATGCTAGAAGCTTGACGCAACTTCATCCATCTGACTTCAATTCGATGATTCATATCTTCATCGATATCCCCATCCTTCTGTAGCATTGACCCCAAATGTCGAAAGGTGTCCTTCTGAGGCACCACATGCCCATCAAGGCTAACTTCCTCCTCCTCCTCTTGCCTAGTAGTACTGAAACCGGACCTCATGTACTCGATTTTAGTTCTACTAAGTCTAAAACCTTTCGATTCCAAGGTTTGTCTCCATAGCTCTAACTTCCTGTTAACCCTCATCCGACTATCATTGATTAGCACCACATCGTCTACAAAGAGCATGCACCATGGGATATCTCCTTGTACATCCCTTGTGACCCCATCCATCACCAAGGCAAAAAGATAAGGGCTCAGAGCTGACCCGTGATGCAGTCCTATTTTAATCGAGAAGTCATCGGTGTCTCCATCACTTGTTCGAACACTTGTCACAACATTATTGTACATGCCCTTGATGAGGGTAATGTACTTTGCTAGGACTGTGTTTTTTCAAGGCCCATCACATGACATATCGCAGTATCTTGTCATAGGCCTTCTCCAATTCAATGAACACCATATGCAGGTCCTTATTTTGCTCCTTGTATCTCTCCGTAAGTTGTCGTACCAAGAAAATGGCTTCCATTGTCATACCATGAAACCAAACTAAATTTTGGTCACACGTGTCATTCTTATTAAGCGGTTCTCAATGACTCTCTCCCATATCTTCATTGTATGGCTCATCAGCTTAATTCCATGGTAATTAGTACAACTCTGAACGCCCCCCTTGTTCTTGAAGATTGGTACTAATGTACTCCGTCTCCATTCTTCTAGCATCTTGTTTGCCTGAAAAATGAGCTTGAAAAGCTTGGTTCGCCATAGTACCGCTATATTCTCGAGGCCTCTCCACACCTCAATGGGGATACAATCAGGGCCCATCGCCTTGCCTCCTTTCATCCCTTTTAAAGCCTCCTTTACCTTTGACTCCTAGATTCGACACACAAAACGTATGCTACTGTCATCAAAGGAGTCGTCCAATTCAATGGTAGAGCTCTCACTCTCCCCATTAAACAACTTGTCAAAGTGCTCCCTCCATCTATGCTTCATCTCCTCGTTCTTAACGAGGAGATGATCTGATCCGTCCTTGATGCATTTGATTTGGTCAACATCCTTCGTATCTCTCTCTCTCATATCCTTGACATCTTATAAATGTCCCTTTCGCCTTCCTTCGTGTCTAGCCGCTGGTAGAGATCCACATATGCCGACCCATTGCTTCACTCATAACTCGATTGGCATCCTTCTTTGTCATCTTATACTTCTCTATGTTGTGCACATTCCTATCCACGTATAGGCGTATGAAACAATCGTTCTTCTCCTTAATTGCCTTCTGGACATCATCGTTCCATCACCAGGTATCTTTACTTTCACTTCTACTTCTCCTGGACACTCCAAACACTTATGAGGCCACCATACGAACACAAGTCGACATATTCATCCACATGTTGTCTGCATCCCCTCCTTCCTGAAATCACAATTGATCCCTGGGGTGGTTTTGATAATTGATTACAACATATGCATCATTGGACTAATATGTTTTCCAAGTATATTTCAGAAAAGTTCAATAGATGCGATGGCTAAAGGCCTATGTGGACATGCCCCTTGATGCAAGAAAGGAATAATATTGGCTCAAGCTTCAAGCTAGAAGACTCTTTATTTTATATTTGCGATAAATCACTTTTGAGTCCATAGGAAAGCCAATACTATTAAAAGGGGGTGAGGTAGTAAAATGAACTGATCGCTCAAAGTGCTCAAAGTTAGCCACAAAAATACTGAGTCATTTCCCACATATCCATTCTGTCAAAATCCACATACTCAAATTTGGTGTCACCAACTTCCACATTTCGGACCCATGGAGTTTGACCTAGAACATAAACCCTAGCCATTCCCACCAAACCGGTGCAACCGAATCCATATCGGTGCTATCAAGTTCAGTGTGACCAACATTCTGTTGTTAAGATACACAAAATCAGAATTTCTGAGGTTGAGTATTGGTGCCACTAAGTTTGGGCATCTAACCGTTAGCCACTGTTTCGGTGCCACGAGTTGTGTATATCGGCCTCACCGAGATTCAAAAGTTCTACCTTTTGTGTTAATCGGTACCATCGGGTTTGTAACTTCGGTATCATCGAGTTTGCCACTTTAGGTGTAACGGTTGGATTTTGTGTGCTGCTATATATACCCCTTCACCCACTGCTACTTCTCAATCTTGCGTTGGTTTTTCCCTTGAAGAGGAAAGGGTGATGCAGCACAGTAGCGATAAGTATTTTCCTTAGTTTGAGAACCAAGATATCAATCCAATAGGAGTATCAAGATGAGGCACCAATGTTCCTGCGCAAAAACAAACAAACTTGCACCCAACGCTATAAAGGGGTTGTCAACCCCTTCACGATTATTTGCAAGGTGAGATCTGAAGGTGAAAAGTGCAACAAAGTATTTTTGGCATTTTTGTAGATCTGAAAATAGGATGTGAAGTAGACCGGGGGCCATAGTGTTCACTAGAGGCTTCTCTCATGATAGCAAGTATTATGGTGGGTGAACGAATTACTGTCGAGCAATTGATAGAATCGCGTAAAGTCATGACGATATCTAAGGCAATGATCATACATATAGGCATCACGTCCGAGACAAGTAGACCGATACTTTCTGCATCTACTACTATTACTCCACACATCGACCGCTATCTAGCATGCATCTAGTGTATTGAGTTCATAACAAACAGAGTAACGCCTTAAGAAAGATGACATGATGTAGAGGGATAGATTCATGCAATATGATATAAACCCCATCTTTTTACCCTTGATGGCAAGAACACGATGCGTGCCTCGCTACCCCTTCTGTCACTAGGTGAGGACACCGCACAGTATGAACCCAAAACCAAGCACTTCTCCCATTGCAAGAATTATAGATCAAGTTGGCCAAACGAAACCCACAACTCGAAGAGAATGACAAGGATACGAAATCATGCATATAAGAGATCAGAGGAGACTCAAATACTATTCATAGATAATCTGATCATAAATGCACAATTCGTCGGATCTCGACAAACACACCGCAAAAGAAGGTTACATCGGATAGATCTCCATGAAGATCATGGAGAACTTTGTATTGAAGATCCAAGAGAGAGAAGCAGCCATCTAGCTTATAGCTATGGTCCCGAAGGTCTGTGGTGAACTACTCACGCATCATCGGAGAGGCAATGGTGTTGATGAAGAAGCCCTCCGTGTCCGAATCCCCCTCTGGCAGGGCACCAGAACGGTCCCCAAATGGGATCTTGCGGAGACAGAAGCTTGCGGCGGCAGAAAAGTATTTTCGTGGCTTTCTTCTTTGGTTTCGTGATTTTAGAGAATTTATAGGCGAAAGAGGTACGACAAAGGAGCCACGTGGGGCCCACAAGCCTGCCAGGCGCGGTCCCCCTAGGCCGTGGCTAGGGGTCTTGTGACCTCCCCCGAGGTCTCCTGCCTTGGTTCTCAAGTCCCCTGCGTATCTTCTATTATGGAAAAAAATCATCCCACAGGTTTAATTCCGTTTGGACTCCGTTTACTATTCTTCTCTGAAAAAGGTCAAAAACACGGAAAAAACAGAAACCGGCACTTGGCACTGAGTTAATAGGTTAGTCCCAAAAAAGATATAAAATAGCATATTCATGCATATCAAACATCCAAAGTTGACAAGATAATAACATGGAACCATAAAAAATTATAGATACATTGGAGACGTATCACCCACCTCTCACTTGTGGGAGAAGCACTCAGAACACACACTTCATTGCCACATCCATTTTCTGAGAGAGAACCACCTACTGATGTGTTGAGACCAAGATATTCCAATCCAACCATTTGAAACTTGATCTCTAGCCTCCCCAAACTGCTTTCCACCAAATCAATCTCTCCTACCCATGCTTATTCCGTGAGAAAGTGATTTAGTGTTGAGGAGACTATCTTTATAAGCACAAGAGCAAGGGGTTCATTGATCTACCCCATCTACTACCTTTTGGATGGTGGTGCCTCCTAGATTGGTTAGGTGTCGCTTGGGAGCCTCCTACTTTGTGTTGTGGAGTGGAACCAAGATGTTTGTAAGGGCAAGGAGATTGCCTACTTCATGAAGATCTACCATGAGTAAGGCTAGTCTTTCGTGGGCAGAAGCCGTGGTGGAATAGACAAGGCCGCTTATTCGTGGACCCCTGGTGGGTGGATCCCTCCATGGATTCTCGCAGCTGTTACCCTCCATGGGTTGAAGTCTCCACTAACATGGACGTACGAAAGCACCACCTATCGGAACCTTGCAAAAATCGTCATGTCAACCGCTTCGGTCTCCATTGCATTGGTTTCACAACCTAGGAGAGTATGGCATGTAGTGAGGGAAATTATCACCGTAGAGGTCCATATTTCGATGACACTCATTTTGCTAGTTGGAAGCATAAGATGAAAATGCATATTCTTGGCTTAAATCCTCATGTTTGGGATATTATTCGTGTTGGTGTGCAAGCTAACTTCTTTGGATAATGACATGAACCTGGTCGTGATGCGACAGTTGATGAACTGAAAATGCTGCAACTCAATGCTCAAACCTGCGACATCATCTTCAATTGTCTATGCCCCAAAGAATTCAACAAAATTAGTCGTCTTGAGAATGCAAAAGAAATTTGGGATACTTTGGTTGATATGCACGAAGGTACTGATTTTGTCAAAGAATCTAAGTTGGATGTGCTTCAAAGTCAGCTTGACAAGTTTAAGATGAAGGATCGTGAGGGTGTCGTTGATATGTACTCTAGGCTAGCTCTCATAACCAATGAGATTGGCGGCTTAGGAAGCGAAGATACGACCGAGAAATTCATCATCAAGAAGATACTTAGAGCTCTTGATGGAAAGTATGACACAATGTGCACATTGATCCAAATGATGCCAAACTACAAAGATCTCAAACCAACTGAAGACATTGGTAGGATTGTTGCTCATGAGATGTCACTCAAGGACAAAGATGAGCTGCACAGCAAGTCAAGCGGCTCTTACAAAGCTTCATGTGATGCTCCAGCTACTTCAAAGGACAATCTTATCACCGATGAAGAGATAAGCCTCATGGTCAGAAAATGTAACAAGTTCTACAAGAGTAGAGGAAATGAGAGAAGTTCAATCTCAAGACATGGTGAGAAGCGTTCGTCCAGTCGTGACCGAAACTGCTACAATTGTGGGAAGCCTCGTGATGTCTATGCACACTTCTATTCTTGTAGACTATGTTGGGCCTCCAAGCGCAGAAGGTTGTAGGACAGCAGCAATTTCCCTCAAGTGGATGACCTAAGGTTTATCAAACTCAGGGAAGTAGAGGTTGAAGATGGTCTCTCTCAAGCAACCCTGCAATTAAGAAACAAGAAGTCTCTTGTGTCCCCAACACACCTAATACAATGCTAAATTGTATAGGTGCACTAGTTCAGCGAAGAGATGGTAAAATATGGGTGATAGGTGTGGCAAAGCAAGGTAATATAAATCTGTAATAAAAGTTACAGCAAGGTAGCAAGTGACAAAAGTGAGCATAAACGGTGTAACAATGGTGAGAAACAAGGCCTAGGTTTCATACTTTCACTAGTGGCAGCTCCCAAGAACATTAACATAGTCTAATCACATGATATTTCCACTAAAACATGCAATGGTGATGTACTCAGAGGTCATTCCTTTGTGATCAAGAGAGGACGAGAATTATGTAGGGCTACAAAAGCACACCTCAGAGTTCGTAGTTATCATCTATGGATTTCCCAGTGTCACCGCGTCCATCCAAAGAGAGTACCACAATCACCACAATGTATCTCAAGGATAGACAAAGACAAGCACCAAGAGACTCTCAATCTGCAATCAATTCACAAAAGAGGAAACCACTCATGAAAATATTCTTCTAATCCATGTCCAATAGACTGCTGTCACCATGGTCTCGGGGATTATACTAGATAAGATCAAGTGAGTACATCAATCCAATACATAGAAGAAGGGGAAACATCATGGGGTCACCCTAGGTTAACATAGCCTATGAGCACAATCAAGATCACGTCATGGGAGAGAGAATTAACCACATAGCTATTGTAGAAACCTCAGCCCCGAGGAGGAACTACTCCCGTTTCATGAAGGGAGGAAGCAATGTCGATGGAGATGAATCTGGGGGCACTTCCCCGTCCCGGCAGGGTGCCGGCACAGGAATTCTGGTCCCTCGAAACTTGTTGGCGATGGGGGCGGAGATCGGAATTGCTTCTGGAGAAAAGGGTTCCGGAATCAGCGTTTCCTCCACGGGGGTAAAAATAGGAGCCAAGGTAGGGCACCATAGTAGGTGGGCCCCACCCAGGCGACTTGTGGGCGCGGCCAGGAGGTAGGCCGCCTGGGCAAGCCCTGGCTCCCATCTAGCCCACCTTTGGTGCTCTGGAAGCTTCCGTCATGCTGATTTTTATATATTTTTCTCGGGATTTTAGGGACTGTGTAAATTGGGGTAAAAGTCCCTGGAAAAAAAAAGACATTAGCAGACCGAAGCTGGCACTGCTTGCACAGAGTTAGTAGGTTAGTCCAAATATGTGTAAAAAGGTATGAAAGTGTAGCAAAACATATAACAATGTCACCCAAAAGATAATGGAACAAGGAGAAATTATAGATACGTTTGGGACGTATCAACATCCCCAAGCTTAATTCCTGCTCGTCCTCGAGTAAGTAAATGATAACACAAATATTTTTTTGTGGCGACATGTTAACACACATATAAGAACTTCAAAGTAAAGGAAGTGAGATATGCAATTCAAGTCAAGACAATAACAAGCAAGAGTCTATATTTAGTATTGGAAAATAGCAAACTAAGAACATAAAGATGCAAGAGCTCTCGCTGTCCGTGACTCCAATGTCTCCAAATGGTGTTTGCGTGCAAGAAATGGGAGATGGGTTTAGAGTATAAAAATATTTTGAAGTTTAATTGAGAACTCAATCTACTAAAACTTCACACTTGGTCTCCTTCAGAATCTTATTTTGACTCATCTCCAAACCACTAGTCACGCACAAGTCAAAATGATCCTCTCCCTTTTGACTTTGAGCACTCATGCAATGGATGAGCGCAAGCAAGATATGTTAGCACTTAGGATGGCAAAGAGAATAATGATGGGGAAGGAAAACAAAAAAGGTGTGAAAGGCTCACATCAATGAGGACAATCATAGGTGAGAGAAAGCCAAATGATAGATATGATGTGAGAAGTAGGGATTGCCATGCAAGGGATGCACATAAGAGCTAAGGTAAGCTCTCCAATGGAACTAGTGGGGGTGCATCCAACTTGCTTGCTCATGAAGACCTAGAGCTCATTTGAAGAGGCTCGTCATTGGAATATACAAGCCAAGTTCTATAGTGTAAGGGTCCCTGCATAGATATGCATGAATAATAATCTCTATCGAGTACAAATATAACAATGGAGTACGAGTGTGGATCTTTCAAAATGAATAATAGTGCTGCCCCCTTCTCTCTTTTTTCTCTTTTTTGTGTGGCCTCTTTGGCTCTTCCTATTTATCTCTCATTTGTCCTCGTTGGGATCTTTTCCTCACTTAAGGGCAACACTCTATATTTTACAAGAATAAAAATAAGATCTTCACACTTTATAAGAAGTACTCAACATAAAGACAAATGAAAACTATCATGATGTATGCAAATGTATGCCTCTACGAGTGTAGCAGGATATGCAATGAAACTAGCGCGTAATGTAGCAATAATAAGGGCAAGGCCCAACTAGCATGCGGCTCCTCGATCAAGCAAAAGCATGTATGACATGAAGATCAAGTCCTGAAATGGTGGATGTTGCATGACAATGTATCTCGAAAAGGCTATGGAAATGCCTTAATAGGTAGGTATGGTGGCTGTTTTGAGGAAGGATATAATGAGGCTTATGATGACAGAGCGTATCATGCCAAGGGTTTGGATGCACCGGAGAAGTTTGCACCAACTCTCAAGATGAGAAAGGGCAATGCACGGTACCGAAGAGGCTAGCAAAATATGGATGGTGGAAGTGCCAACAATCGAATACTCACATTAGTCCGAAGAACTCATTCACTTATTATCGTTAACTCTCTATCTAGTTAGGAGATTCACAAAGAGACAAGTACCCCGAGGAGGAGTGTTTGGGGGTTTGGTTATCCTTGCGCATCCTCGACCCATGGTAATGTGAGGGTACTCTATATATTCCAACCCCTCCAGAGGTTAGTGATCCATCTAGTAGCTAGAGTTCTCAATTAATTTTTTTGTTTTGAAAAACACACGGATTTCCCAAAATACGACACCTATCACTAATAGGCTCAAGCTCTTGGCAACAATAGTACAAGCATTACTCAAATCAATACCTAAAAACTATTGCAAGTTACTACCATACTTAAATAGCAACCTCAATTACCTACTCATGCAAGACACACAACTCAGTGCAACAAGCCAACTCTCTAAACAAGCTAAGCATGTGTAACATCCCAAAATTATAAATTTTGGAATGTTAATATAATTATTAGATTGATTGTTTGTTTGTTTGAGTGATTGAAACTTGAGTGGAATTTGAAACTTCTCAAAAAAATGAGAGGGAATAAAATGACTTTCCCAAAATTTTCTATTTTGAATCCCTTTTCAATTTTGAGTTTGAATATTTTCAAAACCCTTTGATTAAAAAAATCAAACGAGAGGAGGATAATGACCCTCCAAAATCAGAGACCATGTCTTGATTCAAATTTTAAGTATTTGCAATTTATTTGAAATTCAAATTCCTTTTCATTTTAAAGTTATTGCAAAAAAATATTTTTTTTTAAAAAGTATTTTTTTTTTGGTTTTGAAAAGATGTTCATCTTTTAGAAAATTTTATTCTAAATTTTTTGATATATAATATGTCTATATAAAATGTTCTCTCTTTTTGATTTATACGTTTTTCTTCTTTGTTTTTTTAAAAAAAATAGTTCGTTCGTAAAAAAAAACAAAAAAAAAGCTCACGATGCCAAACATCCCAGCCAGCACGTGTGCGTGCGCTGTGTGCGCGGCCGGCCGATTCCTTTGGCCCATGAGGCACCTTTTTACTTCTTTTTTCTAGTTTCCCTACATTACGTATATATTTAGTCCCACATCGCCTACCTATGGACCATTAGACCTCCCTTCCACCTATAAGTATAGACCCATAGGAGCATCCAAAAATCATCTATTTCAGGTTAAATCAATCTTTTGGTTTAACTAGATTTATTAAATAAAAATATTTTTCTTCTCTTCGGCGGGATTTCTGGAAGTCGTCTCCTCATTGGAATTAATTCTTACTCTGCATTCTAAAGGTATTTTTCTTCGTATTTTTTTACTCCCGTAGTTTATTATTTCTAGACTAGTATTCCTACACTAGTATATGTTAGAGTAATTAGATATACTAATTAGTCTTCATATTTACACATTAGTATTAGAATTCTTTTAGACATAGCACTTTTCTTCCGTAAAACAGCTTGGCCCTGATTTTTCAAATAGCCATAACCTTTTACTCGTTTATCCGAATTAGATGAAACCAACGCCTAGAGTTTCGTCTTGATCCCAACTATCCTGTGAACCTATCATATCAACTTTTTGAAATTTTCAAATTTCGAAATTTGTTCATATTCATATTCAAACTTCTTTTGATCATATCTTTTTATCCGTAGCTCCGTTTTAGATGAATCCAATTGCGTCGGATTCGTATCAAAGTAATCTTCCCGTTTGTATCATTAGTTCTAACTTTTCAACTTATAATTTTGATCAAATCAGATTTATTTATTAGTGCCCAAAAGTGTTCACATCGTTCTAAGCCGATTCAATGTTATATTCAAATATTTGTATCTTTTGATCCGCTGTTTCAAATCTAGTAATTCTTTTTTCTACACGCTCATATTGATCTCCTATATCCAGTACATCATTAGTTTCGACCTTTGAACCTTACAAATTTGAGCGATTCAAATTTGTATTCGAACATTCATTTGATCTTACCTTGCAAACAGTAGCACCTTTTCCATTGATTTCTTTTGCCCCTAAACACTAGTGTTATGTACTTTCCTATTCCTAACAACCATGCTCCAATTCAAATACTTTTGACCTTTATGGAATTCAAATTCTATTCATACTTCAATTCGCTATAACTTGCGTTGTAGTGCTCCATTTCAAGAAATTCTTTCTACAAATAAATTCTTATGTCTTATACTATTTGTCAAACAACATTCATGTTGTTCTCCCAATATTTTTGATCATCTCCCATAGTGTATGCAAGTCGAGCTTATATAGCAATGGTTCCTCGTCCATTAACTCTTTTGATCTCATTCATGCACCTTCACTTTACAACACACTTAGAACCTATTTTTTTATTAAACCTTAGTGTGTTGTTATTTTGCACAAAGACATGTTTTGTTCTTATGTCCTTTTGGTTCTTCCTTTTTGGCATGAATGTTTATTGAATGCTATTTGTTTACGATAGATTGCTCGGAGTGTGGCGAGTAGAATTATCAGGATTTTGAGAGCGACTATCTTCATCAAGTAATACCAGGCAAGTCATTTTGATCATGTTATTTTCCTATGTTTTTCATGCATGGTAGTTCATCTTTCTTTGCCCAATTCCATGCTGCCTAGGTACTTGAAAATTTTAGTATAAGTTGTAGTATCATGTGGTAGGCACACAACAACCCCGATACTTGGCCCCGGGACGACAATTTTATATTTGCTATGCTTGAGTAGACGGGTTTTCGGTTTAGTGCTTAACACGAGTGATGCAAGGTTGATTAAATAATCAAGACCGGTTAAGACAAGATTTTCAAGACCTCGGACGCAATGCAACTCTGGGTGAAGGACGGTTGATCGGCTCCCTAGAGAACCCAGTGGATGACCCGGGATGCTGGAGAGGCCATGACATCCTGCGGAAAGCTTCACCCAGGCTCGAAGAGACAGAGGGAGACTTCAAGACTCAAGGCTTACCTGAACAGCCACAAGTCATTATGGGCTCTGGCTTGGTTGGACAACGCGACGACTCTGGACAGGCGGTGCTAGCAGATGTAGAAGAACGGTAGGAATGGATGGGCACCGACAGGGATTCAGAGAGACCCGTTGAAAGACCATGTTTTGATCATCCGGTCTTCAAACACCCTGAAGTGTGAGGACAAACACGGAGGTGATCAAATCTTGTGGGGAACGTGTGCAAAACTCTGCATAGTACTCAAACCTAATCGATTAGCCGTGTCCACGGTCATGGACAACTTGAGCCGAAGGAACTGAAGTTATCTGAAATTCTCAACACAAATAATAATATTGATGTGGGTATTACCGACAACATGGGTACGAGAATTGGTTGGTGGAACCATCTCGTTAACAACCAACAAAGTAGTAACATTTTGCTTTTAGCCCTCTCTTGATGTAGGATAAAACTTGCTTTTCGCTAAAAACTTATAGCCCCACCTGCCATATATGCTTATAGTATAGATGATTACTTTTCACCCCTCTCTTATGTGACATGCCGGCATATTCAATATGATGACCTACACGGCTGCAACGTCTTATGTTGCAGATATTTTTCTTCGACGAGTAAGAGTACGATTCAGGGTTACGGTCTACACTCAACTTGCCGTTGGTGTTTATTGGGACTCCACTCCCTTGACTGCTTCCGCTGAGATATTTAAGGTATATATCAGTTTTACGCTATTTACATGTGATTGCACTTTGATATATACATTGATGCACTGTGTGTGCCAGCATACTGATCCAGGGATGGCACAGAAACACAGAGGCTTGACTCGTTTTGAGTCGGGTCGCTACAGCATGATAACTCAAGAGAGTTCCAAAAGCAACCTAAATAAAATCTCTTAAAAAGATAATGCATGAAAACTAAGAGCTAAGCATGACAGCAGCTATGAAAAGATAAAGAACACACAAAAAGGATATGCATGACAAGCTATGTTGTGTTCTAGAGTGGAGTGGAGCGTGTTTCTCTCCCAAACAAAGATGGCTAGGGTCCAACTTCTAATGTACAACAAGCAAAACTAAAACAAACTAAAAAGTAAAGGGCGGGATGCTCCAAGCATAGCACATAACATATGAAGTGATAAAAATATAGCATGGAGAAGGACGAACTGATGATTGTTGATGGAGAAGGGGATGCACGGGGGCATCCCCAAGCTTAGACAGTTGAGTCTACTTAAATATTTCTTGGGGTTCATGGGGGAATCCCCAAGCTTGGGCGCTTGACACTCCTGGATCTTCTTTCGTCATCTTCCATCGCATACTTGAAAACTCCCTTCATACGAAACTCATCATAAGCTGATTAGGGTGGTTAGTACCCATAATAAAATAATTTTTCTCCACTGGAAATAAAGATTTTCATGAAGAGCTACTGTTTCTCAAGATTTCAAAAAAGTTTTTGCCAAGAAAAAGCAAGCTTAAGATTTGCAAAACGATGAAAATGCAAAACGTGGCAGAATCAGTGAAAAACAGACCAGCGGGTAGTAAATAATTTTTTTAAAGGCATTTCTGCAACTCAAATCAAAAAACTTAGAACATATGCCAGAAATCCAATTGTATAGAGCATACTGTCAAAATAATTCATATCAAAAAGATGATCTGGTGGTTTTTGGTGAATTGTTCCATCAAGGAGACATAATCTGTTTCTGGACAACATGTCACAACTTCTGAACTTTCTTGCAATCGGAGGCTAAAACTTGGCACAAAACTTAACATAAAGATACAATGATGTTGGTACAGTAGTAACACACATAAGGACCACTAAAAACTTAAAGTAAAAAACTCAAAGTAAAGATAACAAGGGTTGTCTCCCTAGAGCTCTTTCTTTATGGTCATAAAGATAGGCTTAAGATTTTAATGATGCTCTCATAGAAATAAGAGTTGTAGAACAAAAGAGAGCATCAAGAAGCAAATACCAAACACATTTAAGTCTAACATGCTCCGTATGCATAGGAATATTGCAATAGAATAAGTCATTGAAGCACAAAGCAATAAGCATAGGAAGGCAAAACAAGTGCAGCTTCAAAACCTTCAACATAAAAAGAGGGAACTTGATATTATTGAAATATCTATAAGCATATGTTCCCTTTTCATAATAATTTTCAGTGGGATCATGAATAAACTCAACAATATAAGTATCACGTAAAGCATTGTTACCATGATCCACATGCAAACAGGTACTCTTACTCTCCACATAAGCATAATCTTTCTCATTGGTAATAGTGGGAGTAGGACTATCATAAACAACCTGAACACCATAGATTAATTGTGTATTGGGGAGATGGTGTTCAGAACGGGAGTAATTCCCTCCATGATATGACAAGTTTCATATGGATAATTTCTCCTTATGTCATAGGTATCTTTAAAATCATTACAGATAGGAGTTATAACATCATCATGGTAGAGAAGAGCATTATTATTGCTAGCAACAATATTTTTAAACATGTTGTCTTTATTCTTACTAGCAAAAGAATTATCAATTATCACATCACTAATGGGTAAAGGACTTGCAATCCTATCATCCCCAAGCTTAGAGCTGTCCATATCATCATTTTCAAAGTTGGTACCAAAAAGATTTTCAAGATCATAAGTAGCATTATCATCATCTTCCCAATCACAATAACTAACATGCATATCATAATCAAAATCATCTTCAATAGTACCTACGGACTTATCATCAAGATAATTATGAATGTAATCAAGCTCACCATCCTCCATAAATTTATGTCTGTTAGGATAAAAGTTGATGCGAGGAATATGCTTAGGCGAGGTTGATACCATTCTTATTTCTTCTTGTTCATCTTCCTCCTCTTCTTTTTATTCTTCTTCACCTTAGGAGGGAGTGGTCGGAGAGGAAGCTTCTCCAGATATTCTGGTTTATCATTAGAAACAACAGGGGAAACTTGGGATAAACTCCCCTTTTTATTAGTGGAAACACAAGAGACATATTTATGCTTTGGTAAAGTTCCCTCCTTTCTAATCTTACTTATGTAATCATTTTCATGGCAATTAAAAACACAATAGAGATGACATTTTTTCGAAGTGTTGTTTATTCCTAAGGCATTATCATCGCCAAGAAGTTTTTTCTGATAACTCTTCACACATCAAAAATAACATAAGTTCATCATAAAGATCAGAAGTGATCATGTTATCACACAACTGGTTAACAATTTTGTTTTGAAAATACATGCATTGAAAATTAAAGTGACCCGCTATACCACAAAGTTCACAAGTAAAAGGATAAAGGTCACACAATTCTCAAGCAATTTCATTTAAGTCTCTAACCCAAGTGATTGTTCTTTCATGCTTATGTTGCTTACAATACTTCTCTTCTTCAATCATAGGACTTTCACAAGGTCTATCCACTCCACAAAAATTAACATGCTTATATAAAACTTCATTTTCACGAATTGGATCATGCATGTTGCAATTATCATGAACAATTTCATTTTCTTTGCAAATCTCTTTAAAAGGTTCATGATGCTTGATCCATTTCTCCTTAGGCATATTAAGATGTGAAGCAATAGATTTGAGCAAATCAACAAGGAGTTGAGAATCAAGCCCAAACTTAGTACTAAACTTATTAAAACTTGCAGTTTCAGCAAAGGACTTAATGCAATCATACTCATAATTTATACCTGGCTCTTTACCTTTGTCGATCTCCCGATCTTCAGTATTGCGTTGAATTCTTTCAAGGAGTTCCCATTTAGCATCTATCCTTTCGTTTGTGAAAGAACCCATAGAAGAATCATTGTGCAAGTCCTTATTCTGTCGAGAGAGCCTAGCATAGAAGTTAGTAATAATCATATCTTTGGGGAGCCCATGGTTAGGACCTTTTAGCATTAAAGTTTTAAGTCTCCCCAAGCTTGAGCTATGCTCTATCTGTTATGAGGATAGAAATTATAAACATAATTCCTATTCTCATGGACTTCATGAAGAGGATAAAACTTGGAGTAAAAGAGAGACTCGATCTCTTCCCAATCCCGTAGGTGAGAATCATATAGTAGCCTATACCATTTGAATGCTTTTCCTTTCACTCACAAGGCAAATAATTTCCTTATGACTCCATCTCTTGTCAAACCTGAAATCTTAAACAACTCACGAAGTTCTGTAAGTTTCAACAAATGAATACTAGGATCGACTGTTCCATCTCCTGCATAACAATCTTTCCTAATTATTTCAATTGTCCCACGTGGTATTTCGAAAGGGATACATTCAGTAGGTGGAGGAGACTTCTCTACTACGGGTGTGGTAAAGGGGCCTTCCCCAAGCAGCGAACTAAGAGTGCAGTTTTCCATAAGCCCAACTAATGAAAATACAAATAAGAAACGGAAATATTTAATTGTAAGATCTAAAGATATACCTTCAAGCACTCACCTCCCCGGCAATGGCGCCAGAAATATCTTGATGTCTACACACGCTTCTATTCTTGTAAACAATGTTGAGCCTCCAAGCGCAGAGGTTTGTAGGACAGCATCAATTTCCCTCAAGCGGAAGACCTAAGGTTTATCGAACTCAGGGAAGTAGAGGTTGAAGATGGTCTCTCTCAAGCAACCCTGCAATTAAGAAACAAGAAGTCTCTTGTGTCCCCAACACACCTAATACAATGCTAATTGTATAGGTGCACTAGTTCAGTGAAGAGATGGTAAAGTATGGGTGATAGGTGTGGCAAAGCAAGGTAATATAAATCTGTAATAAAAATTACAACAAGGTAGCAAGTGACAAAAGTGAGCATAAATGGTGTAACAATGGTGAGAAACAAGGCCTAGGCTTCATACTTTCACTAGTGGCAACTCCCAACAACATTAACATAGTCTAATCACATGATATTTCCACTAAAACATGCAATGGTGACGTACTCGGAGGTCATTCCTTTGTGATCAAGAGAGGACGAAAATTATGTAGGGCTACAAAAGCACACCTCAGAGCTCGTAGTTATCATCTATAAATTTCCCAATGTCACTGCGGCCATCCAAAGAGAGTACCACAATCACCACAACGTATCTCAAGGATAGTCAAAGACAAGCACCAAGAGACTGTCAATCTTCAATCTATTCACAAAACAGGAAATCACTCATGAAAATATTCTTCTAATCCATGTCGAATAGACCGCTGTCACCAACATCTCGGGGATTATACTAGATAAGATCAAGTGAGTACATCAATCCAATACATAGAAGAAGGGGAAACATCATGGGATCACCCTAGGTTAACATAACTTATGATCACAATCAAGATCACATCATGGGAGAGAGAATTAACCACATAACTATTGTAGAAGACCTCAGCCCCGAGGAGGAACTACCCCCGCTTCATGGAGGGAGGAAGCAACATGGATGGAGATGAATCCGGGGGCACTTTCCCGTCCCGGCAGGGTGCCGACACATGAATTTTGGTCCCCCGAAACTTGTTGGCGATGGCGGCGGAGATCGGAATTGTTTCTGGAGAAAAGGGTTCCGGAATCAGCGTTTCCTCCATGGGGGTAAAAATAGGAGCCAAGGTAGGGCACTAGAGGAGGTGGCCCCCACCCAGGCGACCCGTGGGCACGGCCAGGAGGTAGGCCCTGTAGGGAGGCCGCCTGGGCAAGCCCTGGCTCCCCTCTGGCCCACGTTTCGTGCTCCGGAAGTTTCCGTCATGCTAATTTTTATATATTTTTCTCGGGATTTTTGGGACTTTGTAAATTGGGGTAAAAGTCTGTGCAAAAAAAGAAATCAACAGACAGAAACTGGCTCTGGGTGCACTGCGTTAGTAGGTTAGTCCAAATATGTGTAAAAAGGTATGAAAGTGTAGCAAAACATATAACAATGTCACCCAAAAGATCATGGAACAAGCAGAAATTATAGATACGTTTGGGACGTATCACCCGGACACTACTCCAATGAGTGTTCAGCTCACTACAAACAAAGAGAAGAGTCACCTCGAAGATGAAGCTCAAGAGATGAGTCACCTCACACAGAGAGAAGGAGTAGATAAGATCACTGTGAACGAAGACACTCACGGAGAGGCAAGGAATCAAGAAGAAGGACAAATACACCAAGAGTAGCTCAAGAATAAGACATCAAGCTCATGTTGGTGAATGGGTTTGTGGCTACGAGTCTGACCACCACTCCCAGAGAAGCTATTAATCCAACTCCGACTATCGTCAAGATGAAGGTGTTGTCGGCATTGCACCTGTTTCCTCCAACTCCTATGACCTATTTGATTCACCAAATGAGGGGTTCGGAAACTGCTTCATGCCTAAAGCCCCCAAAGCATCACACCCCGAGTATCTTGATTTCAATAGTGATGAGGATGACTTGTTAGGAGAAGATGACTTGCTCTTTGATAAAACTTGTGATTGCAATGAATATGAACTTGTTAATTATCATGCCAGTCAAGAGAAATCGAGCGATGATGATAAGAAATAAATTGAACTACTGACTCAAGAATTAAAAACTCTTACGTTAGCTCATGAAACTACTCTAGAAGATCATAGAGAGCTTGCAAGAACCCATGATAAGCTATGCTTCAATAAGCTCAATTTGGAGCAAGAGCACGAGTTCTTAAAAGCAACCAATGATGATCTTCGAAAGAAGAGTTCTTCTTATCTAAACAAACGACTACTCTTGTCTAATTTTGTAGCAAAAATTAAACCTAGGAACACTAGTAACAGAGGCAAGAAAGTTTCTTCATATAGTAACAACAATGCTAAAGCTAAATCCAATAATGTTGTTGCTAGTAGCTCTATTGATTCCACTAATGATTCTCTTAGCCAAGTTACACTTGAGCAAGAAAAAGATATATTGAAAGGGATGAGAGAGAGAGGTGTCTTCAAGAGTCTTGCTGTAAGTAAGCAATTTGAGGAAGTTGTGCGCAAGCAAGGAGGACATCGGAAGAAGCAAGGTGTTGGCTATTTCAACCTCAACGGAGATGATTGGGAAGAAGGTCCATACCCCATTCCTAAGTTTGTTTCCCAAGAAGAGAAGTATGATCCTACTCTTCCCAAAGGAACAAGCTCACAAGATGGCCTTCTACCACAAGACCACAAAGGCAAGGGAAAGCTTCAAGATGACATTGACCTATTTGAAGAAGAAACCCAAGCCAAGGTCAAGTGGGTTCCCAACGACACTACTAGCTCTACCTCAACTAGTGCTACCACAACTCCAAGGATTCCCATCAATTTGATGTGGATCCCTAAGAGGAAGAACTAGAAAGTTCTTGAGGGGTGACTCCGCCAATGAAATTTACTTTTATTCGTTTTGGCAAGAACTATACGCAGTAAACCTCAACCATCTACATTAGCTCAAGGAGTCACACATTCCCTCAAAGGCAAGCAAGGGACAAGGTAATTAATGCATCTTTGGACATCATCCCACGTGTGTTTCACTCCATGTCCATAGATATTCTTGCATATGTTCCTTTTTCTTTGGGACTAACCCATGTAGGTGAGAAGAGTAAGAAACAACAATGATTGCTCCCAACTCAAGATGATCTTCATGAACATTGAGCATACACCACTACTTCACCTACTTGAAGTCTTCTATGGCTAAACCCAAGGTTAGTTGATCCCTCTTAAGGGGGGATGTCATATCAAGGGGGAGATTTACTCTAAATCTTGAGTATAAGCATCTCCTAAGGATATGAACACATTAATGCTTATGTAAAAGTGGTAACCCCACTTGTGCTTAACGACGAGTATGACCTATGATCAAGTATTCTTACTTGGCTCCTAAGTCAATATACTCATATATAGATGACTTTGTCATCGCCCAAGTTCTTGATAGCTGCTAGGATGTGTGTTCTTGTTCACCATGTTTTATTCATCACTCTTATTGTGTGACCAGGTTTGTATGCATGTGTTTGCCCATTCTAGGACATCCAATTGGTGTTATTTGGATCTTGTTTTATCTCTTGCCAATTGGATGGACAAGAATGTGTAGGACCCTTCTCTAGCTATCTATCCTATCTCATCTCAAGTTCTATTCATGCTTCATCACAAAACTTGAACAAGCACTTATCAATCCCTCTATGTGAAGGTGCACTCGGAGTTCCGTATCGTCAAAGGCTGACTTCCAAAACCTCTTTGAAAATCTAGGTGAGACCAATTTCACCAAATCGGTTCCACCGAATTTCCAAAGCTGATCTAGTTTTCCATTTCGAAAACCACCGAAATAACAAACTTGGTTACACCAAGTTTCCCTGTCAACTGACAGTAGAGGAACTCGGTGACACTGATTTCGTAATCTCGGTGACATCGACAACGAAAGGGTATGTATTCGAGCGGACCAAATCTTTGATTTCAGTTCATCAAAGTTGTTTTGTTTCAAGACCTACACTGCCCCCTGGACCCATTGTCGTCTCCCTTGACTCCCCATGCATCTCCGCCGCTCGGAATCGTCGCGACCGACGGATTCTTAACCGCCATCGTCGCCGTAGCCGGACCGTCGCCAAGTTAGGGTACGGATCCGCCCCTTTCTTTTGTGCCTCCCCAATCTATCTCATGCGCATTACAAGATTTATCCAGAAGCCACAGTGTGCAATCTCTTGAAAGCACAATTGCGCCCTAGGATGGTTTTGATAATTTACCACAACATATGCATCATTGGACTAATGTGTTTTCCAAGTGTATTTCAGAAAAGTTCAAAAGATGCTATGGCTTAAGGTTTATGTGGAGATACCCCTGGATGCAAGTAAGGAATAATATTTGCTCAAGCTTCAAGCTAGAAGATTCTTCATTTTATATTTGTGAGAAATCACTTTTGAGTCCATAGGAAAGCCAATACTATCAAAAGGGGGTGAGGTAGTA
The DNA here is from genome assembly GCF_904849725.1 of Hordeum vulgare subsp. vulgare. Taxonomy (NCBI): domain Eukaryota; kingdom Viridiplantae; phylum Streptophyta; class Magnoliopsida; order Poales; family Poaceae; genus Hordeum; species Hordeum vulgare. Next base: position 396,280,536 of record NC_058524.1, on the reverse strand, counting down.
AAATGAACTGATTGCTCAAATGCTCAAAGTTAGCCACCAAAACACTCAGTCATTTTTCCCACATATCCACTCTGTCAAGTTCCACATTCACAAATTTGGTGTCACCAACATTGCCACATCGGATCCACCGATTTTGAACCTCACACAAAACCCTAGCCATTTCCACCAAATTGGTGTACCGAAACTGCATCGGTGCTATCGAGTTCAGTGTGACCAACATTCTGTTGCCAAGATAGACAAAATTGGAATTTCCGAGTTTGAGTATCGATGCCACCGAGTTCAGCCATCTGACCGTTAGTCACCTTTTCGGTGCCACCGAGTTCCATATATCGGTCTCACCGAGATTGAAAAGTTCACACTTCTAGTAGTAGTCGGTACCACCGAGTCGTCCACTTCAGTGTCACCGAGTTTGCACTTTTGTGTGTAACGTTTGGATTTTGGCTGCCTATATATACCCTTTCACCCACCTCTCATTTGTGGGAGAAGCACTTAGAACACACACTTCATTTCCAGATCCATTTTCTGAGAGAGAACCACCTATTCAGGTGTTGAGACCAAGATATCCCAATCCAATCATTTGAAACTTGATCTCTAGCCTCCCCAAACTGCTTTCCACCGAATCAACCTATCCTACCCATGCATATTCTATGAGAGAGTGATTTGTGTTGAGGAGTCTATCTTTAGAAGCACAAGGGCAAGGAGTTCATTGATCTACCACATCCATTACCTTTTGGAGGGTGGTGCCTCATATATTGGTCAGTTGTCCCTTGGGAGCCTCCTACTTGTGTTGTGGAGTTGAACCAAGATGTTTGTAAGCGCAAGGAGATCACCTGCTTCGTGAAGAACTACCATGAGTGAGGCTAGTCCTGTGTGGACGGAAGCCGTGGTGGAATAGACAAGGCCGCTTCTTTGCGGACCCCCCGTGGGTTGAGCCCTCCATGGACTCTCGCGGCCATTACCCTTTCTGGGGTGAAGTCTCCACTAACATGGACGTACGATAGTGCCACCTATCGGAACCATGCCAAAAATCGCCATGTCAACCTCATGTGTTTGATCTCCCTACCTTACTCCTCTACTTTACACTTTCATGTTTTACTTTCGGCTGCTATACTATTAGAACTGCATGTGTAGGGTGTACTTGACTTGTTATAACTGTTGTAGCTACCTCTCAAGTGAAATTGGGAAAAGGCAAAAAAATTACCTTGACAAAGTAGTCTAATCACCCCCCTCTAGACACACTTTTGATCCTACAAGTGGTATCAAAGCTTTGGTCTCCATTTTATTGGTTTAGCAACCTAGGAGAGTATGGCATCTAGTGAGGGAAATTATCATCGTAGAGGTCCTTACTTCGATGGCACTAATTTTGCTAGTTGGAAGCATAAAATGAAAATGCACATACTTGGCTTTAATCCTAATGTTTGAGCTGTTATTCATGTTGGTGTGCAAGGTAACTTCTTTGGAGAAGGGCATGAACCAGATTGTGATGTGGTACCTGATAAATTGAAGATGCCGCAACTCAATGCTCAAGCCTGCGATGTCATATTCAACTGCCTTTCCCCCAAAGAATTCAACAAAATCAGTCGTCTTGAGAATGCAAAAGAAATTTGGGATACTTTGGTTGATATGCACGAAGGTACTGATTCTATTAGAGAATCTAAGTTGGATGTGCTTCGAAGTTAGCTTGACAAGTTAAAGATGAAGGATGGTGAAGGAATCGCTGAAATGTACTCTAAGCTAGCTCTCATCACCAATGAGATTGCCGGCTTAGGAAGTGAAGAGATAACCAACAAATTCATCATCAAGAAGATACCTAGAGCTCTTGAGGGAAAGTATGACACAGTGTGCACATTGATCCAAATGATGTCAAATTACAAAATATCAAGCCAACTCAAGTCATTGGTAGGATTGTTGCTCATGAGATGTCACTCAGGGACAAAGATGAGCTGCACAACAAGTCAAGCGGTGCTTCTAAAGCTTCATGTGATGCTCCCTCTACTTCAAAAGACAATATTGTCACTTATGAAGAGATAAGCCTCATGGTCAGAAAATTCAACAAGTTCTACAATAGTAGAGGCAAATATAGTAGCTCAAGTTCTAGATATGATGAGAAGCGTTCGTCTAGTCGTGACCAAAACTGCTACAAGTGTGGGAAGCCCGGACACTACTCAAATGAATGCTTGGCTCCCTACAAAAGAAGAGAAGAGTCACCTCGAAGACGAAGCTCAAGAGATGAGTCACCTCGTAGAGAGAGAAGGAATAGAAAATATCACTATGAACGAAGACTCTCAAGGAGAGGCAAGGAATCGGAGAAGAAAGAAAAATACACCAAGAGCAGTTCAAGAAGAAAACATCAAGCTCATGTTAGTGAATGAGTCTCTGGCTTCGAGTGTGATCACCACTCCAAGAGAATCTATCACTCCCACTCCTATTATAGTCAAGATGAAGGTGTTGTCGGGATTGCGTTTGTATCCACCAACTCCTATGACTTATTTGATTCACTAAATGAGGGAGTCGGAAACTGCTTCATGGCTAAAGGCCCCAATGTATCACATCCCGAGTATCTTGATTTCAATAGTGATGGGGATGACTTGTTAGCATAAGATGACTTGCTTCTAGAAAAAGCTAGTGAATGCACTAAAAATGAACTTGCTATTTATCATGCTAGTTAAGAGCAATCGAATGATGATGACAAGAAAGAAATTGAACGACTAACTCCAGAATTAAAAACTCTTAATTTAACTCAGGAAACTACTCTAGAAGATGATAGAGAGCTTGCAAGAACCCATGAGAAGCTACGCTTCGAGAAGCTCAACTTGGAGCAAGAGCATGAGTTCTTAAAAGAAATCAATGACGATCTTCGAAAGAAGAGTTCTTCTTATCTAGACAAACGATTACTCTTGTCTAACTTTGTTCCACAAGTTAAATCGAGGAACACTAGTAACAAAGGCAAGAAGGTTTCTTCATCTAGTAACAACAATGCTAAAGCTAAGTCCAGTAATGTTGTTGCTAATACCTCTATTGATTCCACTAACGATTATCTTAGGCAAGATACAATTGAGCAAGAACATGATATATTGAAAGGGATTATAGAGAGAGGTGTCTTCAAGAGTCTTGCCGGAAGTAAGCAATTTGAGGAAATTGTGCGCAAGCAAGGATGACATTGGCAGAAACAAGGTGTTGGCTACTTGAACACTGACGGATATGTTTGGGAAGAAGGTCCATATCCCACTCCCAAGTTTGTTCCCCAAGAGGAGAAGTACACTCCTTCCGAAGGAACAAGCTCACATGATGGCCTTCTACCACAACACCACAAAGGCAAGGGAAAGCTTCAACATGACATTGGCCTATTTGAAGAATAAGCCAAGCTAAGGTCAAGTGGATTCCCAAGGATACTACTAGCTTTACCTAAGCAAGTGCTACCACAACTCCAAGGATTCCCATCAATTTGGTGTGGATTCCCAAGAGGTAGAACTAGAAGTTCTTGAGGGGTGACTCTGCCAATGAAATTCACTCTTATTCATTTTGGCAAGAACTATATGCAATCAACCTCAACCATATTCATTAGTTCGAGGAGTCGCAAATTCCCTCAAAGGTAAGCAAGGAACAAGGTAATTAATGCATCTTTGGACACTATCCCATGTGTGCTTCACTCCATGTCCATAGATATTCTTGCATTGTTTCTTTTGCTTTGGGACTAACCCATGTAGGTGAGAAGAGTATGTAAACAACAAGGATTGCTCCCAACTCAAGATGATCTTCATCAACATTGAGCATCCACCACTACTTAACCTACTTGAAGTCTTCTATGACAAAACCCAAGGTTAGTTGATCCCTCTTAGTGGGAATATCATATCAAGAGGGAGCTTTACTCTAAGACTTGAGTATAAGCATCTCCTAAGGATATGAACACATTAATGCTTATGTAAAAGTGGTAACCCCACTTGTGCTTTCGATGAGTATGACCTATGATCAAGTATTATTACTTGGCTCCTAAGTCAATATACTCATATATATATATATGACTTTGCATCGTCCAAGTGCTTGATAGCTGCTAGGATGTGTGTGCATGTTCACCATGTTTTATTCATCACTCTTATTGTGTGAGCATGTCAGTCTGCATGTGTTTGATCATTCAAAGACATCTAATTGTTGTTATTTGGCTTTTGATTTATTCTTTTGCCAATTGGATGGACAAGAATGCCTAGGACCCTTCTCTAGCTATCTATCATATGTCATCTCAAGTTCTATTAATGCTTCATCATAAAACTTGAACAAGCACTTGTCGATATTTGCCTCTACTGTTTCCGTGCCAGCGAGTTGTGTATATCGGTCTCACCGACATTCAAAAGTTCTGCCTTTCATGTTAATCGGTACCACCGAGTTTGTAACTTTGATGTCAGCGAGTTTGCCACTTTAGGTGTAACAGTTGGATTTTGTGTGATGCTTATATATACCCCTTCACCCACCACTCACTCATGAGAGAAGCACTCAGAACACACACTTCATTGCCAGATCCATTTTTTGAGAGAGAACCACCTACTCATGTGTTGTGACCAAGATATTCCAATCCAACCATTTGAAACTTGATCTCTAGCCTCCCCAAACTGCTTTCCACCAAATAAATCTCTCCTACCCATGCATATTCTGTGAGAAAGTGATTTAGTGTTGAGGAGACTATCTTTAGAAGCACAGGAGCAAGTATTTCATTGATCTACCCAGTCTATTACCTTTTGGAGGGTGGTGCCTCCTAGATTGGTTACGTGTCGCCTGGGAGCCTCCTACTTTGTGTTGTGGAGTGGAACCAAGATGTTTGTAAGGGTAAGGATATTGCCTACTTCGTGAAGATCTACCGTGATTAAGGCCAATCCTTCGTGGGCGGAAGCCTTGGTGGAATAGACAAGGCCGCTTCTTTGTGGACCCCTTGTGGGTGGAGCCCTCTGTGGACTCTTGCATCTGTTACCCTCCATGGGTTGAAGTCCCCACTAACATGGACGTACGATAGCACCAGCTATTGGAACCATGCCAAAAATCGCCATGTCAACCTCATGCGTTTGATCTCCCCACCTTACCCCTTTGTTTTACACTTGCATGTTTTACTTTCCGCTGCTATACTCTTAGAACTACATGTGTAGGGTGTACTTGACTTGCTATAATTGCCAAAGCTGCCTCTCAACTAAAATTGGGAAAAGGAAAAAGCTTGATCTTGTCAAGTAGTCTAATCACCCCCTCTAGACATACTTTCGATCCTACACTTCCTCCCAAGGGCCCTCATTAATGACCCTCTCCTTGAATGTGTGAGCTACCTCCCCCTTGAGATTCCACTACTTTATTTTAGCAACTTTGGCACACTTGTCCTGCTGGACACGAATCCGAAAGCGTAAATCAGCAAACACTAGGTTATGCCGAGGGAGAACACTCTCTTGACGTATCACCTTACAATCTAGGCACGCACGCATGTCTTGTCTTCTCGACAGGATGTAATCAATCTGACCAGAGTGGTGACCACTACTAAAAGTCACCAGATGTGATTCTCTCTTCTTAAAGAGGGTGTTAGATATGATCATGTCTTAGGCACGTGCAAAGCTTAAGACATCTTCTCCTTCTTGATTCCTGATGCCATAGCTAAAGCCCCCACGCACCCCTTCAAAACCCGTGTTAGATGTGCCCACATGGACATTGAGATCTCCTCCTATGAAGAGCCTCTCACAAGTGGGTACACTCCTAACTATGTCCTCCAGGACTTCTGAGAACTCCCTCTTGGTGTTCTCATTACGGCTTACTTGCGGGGCATACGCACTGATAACATTGAGAATTAAATCTCCAAGTACGAGCTTGACCAAGATAATACGGTCCCCACATCTCTTAACGTGTAGCACTCCAAACTTGAGGCTCTTGCTGATCAAGATGCCTACTCCATTTCTGTTTGCAACCATCCCCATGTAGCATAGATTGAAGCTGGTACCCTCCACCTCCTTTGCATTATGTCCCCTCCATTTGGTATCTTGGACGCAAAGGATATCAACACCTCTTATCACAGCTGTATTAACTACCTCCGAAAGCTTACACGTCACAGACCCTATGTTCTAGGTACCTAAGCGGATCCTCCTAGGCTTGGCTAGCTTGCTTACCCTTCGCACTTGTCGAGTCAAATGCAAAGACCCTTGCTCATTTTCCACTACACCCGGGCACCGATGTAGCGTTCCACTAAGGATGCGATGACCCGGTCCTTTCTCACTTGCCACCGTATCCACATCATGACACGGAGCGCTACTGCTACGGCGACAGAAATCTTCTGTCGTCTCTTGAGCTTGCGTTGCTTTTTCACTTGAAGAGGAAAGGGCGATGCAGCACAGGAGCGGTAAGTATTTCCCTCAGTTTGAGAACCAAGGTATCAATCCAGTAGGAGAATCTCATCAAGTCCAGAGTACCTACACAAACACAAAAGAGCTTGCACCCAACGCTATAAAGGGGTTGTCAATCCCTTCAAGATTGATTGCAAAGTGAGATCTGAAGGCGGAAAGTGCAACGAAGTAAAACTGTAAGGCTGAAAATATGATGTGAAGTAAACCCCTGGGCCATAGTGTTCACTAGAGGCTTCTCTCAAAATAGAAAATATTACGGTGGGTGAACAAATAACTGTCGAGCAATTGATAGAACCGCACAAAGTCATGATGATATCTAAGGCAATGATCATACATATAGGTATCACGTCCGAGACAAGTAGACCGATACTTTCTGCATCTACTACTATTGCTCCACACATCGACCGCTATCCAACATGCATCTAGTGTATTGAGTTCATGACGAACAGAGTAACGCCTTAAGCAAGATGACATGATGTAGAGGAATAAACTCAAACCAATTATGAAAACCCCATCTTTTTACCCTTGATGGCAACAACACGATGCTTGCCTCGCTACCCCTTCTGTCACTGGGTGAGGTCACCGCACGGTATGAACCCAAAACCAAGCACTTCTCCCATTGCAAGAATCATATATCAAGCTGGCCAAACAAAACCCACAACTCGACGAAAATTACAAGGATATGAAATCATTCATAAGAGAGATCAGAAGAAACTCAAATAAGATTCATAGGTAATCTGATCATAAATCCACAATTCATCGGATTTCGACAAACACACCGCAAAAGAAGATTACATCGATAGATCTCCATGAAGATCATGGAGAACTTTGTATTGAAGATCCAAGAGAGAGAAGAAGCCATCTAGCTACTAGCTATGGACCCGTAGGTCTGTGGTGAACTACTCATGCATCATCGGAGAGGTCATGGTGTTGATGAAGAAGCCCTCCGTATCTGAATCCCCCTCTGGCAGGGCACCAGAACGTGCCCCAGATGGGATCTTGCGGAGACAGAAGCTTGCCGCGGCGGAAAAGTACTTTCGATGATCTCCTGATTTTTTCTGGGATTTTAGGGAATATATTGGCGAAAGACCTAGGGAAGAGGTGGCCCAGGGAGCCCACAAGCCTGGGAGGCGTGGGCCCCCCTAGCCGCGGCTAGGGGGCTTGTGGGGTCCCTGCAGGCCCCCTGCCCCGATTCTCAGGCTTCCCGATCTTCTTCTATTTCAGAAAAATTCTTTTTGGAAGTTTCGTTCCGTTTGGACTCGGTTTAAAATCCTCCTCTGAAAGGGGTCAAAAACATGGAAAAACAGGAAGTGGCACTTGGCACTGAGTTAATAAGTTAGTCCCAAAAAAGATATAAAAGGCATACAAAACATCCAAAGTTTGACAAGATAATAGCATGAAACCATCAAAAATTATTGATACGTTGGAGACGTATCAAGCATCCCCAAGCTTAATTGATGGATATAAACTCCTGCTCGTCCTCAAGTAGGGAAGTGATAAAGACTGAATTTTTGATGTGGAATGCTACCTAGCATAGTTGTCCTTTGAAACTTCTTTCGTGTGACATGAATGTTTAGATCCGTAAGACTCAAAACAATAGTTTGCTATTGACATGAAAACAATAATACTTCAAGCAAACTAGCAAGGTAATCATGCACTTTCAAAATAACAAGGCCAAAGAAAGTTATCCCTACAAAATCATATAGTCTGGCTATGTTCCATCATCCTCACACAACTAATGTAAATCATGCACAACCCCGGTATTGGCCAAGTAATTGTTTTCGCACTCTTACTTTCTCAAACTTTTTATAACTATCACGCAATACATGAGCGTGAGCCATGGATGTAGCACTATAGGTGGAATAGAGTGTGGTGGTGGTTGTCAGACAAAAAAGGAGGAGATGGTCACATTGACTCGGCGTATCAAAGGGCTATGGAGATGCCCATTAATAGATATCAATGTGGATGAGTAGGGATTTCCATACAAAGGATGCAGTAGAGCTATAAGTATGTGAAAGCTCAAAAGGAGAACTAGTGGGTGTGCATCCAACTTGCTTGCTCATGAAGACCTAGGGCAATTTTGAGGAAGCCCATCATTGGAATATACAACCCAAGTTATATAATGAAGATTCCCACTAGCATATGGTGGTGACGGAACGAGAGGCTCTCAATCATGAAGAACATTGTGCTATTACGAACCACAAGTGTGGAAAAACATAGTAGCATTGTCCCTTCTTTCTTTTTATATATATTTTTTATGGGCTCTTAGGCCTCTTTTTTCTCTTTTTTCTTATTTGGGCTCTTTGACCCTTTTTTTATTTCCTCGCATGAGACAATGCTCTAATAATGATGATCATCACACTTTTATATACTCACAGCTCAAAGCTTAGAATGATGATGACTCTATAGGAAATGCCTCCGATAGTGTACCAGGATGTGCAACGATCTAGCTTGGCGTATGATGTTGAAACATCTCGCTAGCTATCTTACGATCATGGAATGGAAATATGAGAGTGATGGCACAAGTCATAAGACGGAACGGTGGGAGTTGCATGGCAATATATCTCAGAATGGCTATGAAAATGCTATAGTAGGTAGGTATGGTGGTTCTTTTGAGGAAGGCATATGGTGGGTTTGTGCACCGGTGAAAATTGAGCGGCACTAGAGAGGCTAGAAATGGTGGAAGGTGAAAGTGCATCTATACCAAGGACTCACATTAGTCATGAAGAGCTCACATACTTGTTGCGAAAGTTTTTATTAGTAATCCAAACAAAGTGCTAAAGGTATACTCCTAGGGGAAGGGTTGGTAGGTGTTAACCATCGCGCGATCCCGACCTCAACACAAAGGATGAAAATCAATAGATCAATTATGCTCCGACTTCCTAACATAGCGGTTCACCATACGTGCATGCTACGGGAATAACTAACTTCAACACAAGTATTTCTAGACTCACAATACCCTACTAACATAACTCTTAATATTACCAAATCCACGTCTGAAAACTAATTGAGAGGAATCAAGACTTCTCTTTCTACTCAATGCACATGAAGATGGAGGTTTTTGTATCCTCTTTGGGTACCTATCACCTTTGGGACTACTTTCATAGAATAAGCCAACTACCAAGTCATGCACCGCCGTGCTCTAAAAGATCTAAGTGAAGCACATAGAGCAAAATTATCAGCTCAAAAGATATAAGTGAAGCATGATGAGCATTCTAGCAAAATCACGATGAGTGTGTGTCTCTCTCAAAAGGTGTGCAGCAAGGATGATGGTTACACAACAAAAAGAAAAGACTCCTACGATACAAGACGCTCCAAGCAAAACACATATCATGTGGTGAACAAAAATATAGCTCTAAGTAATGTTACCGATGGATTGAAGACGAAAGAGGGGATGCCTTCCCGAGGCATCCCCAAAGCTTAGGCTTTTTGGTCTCCTTGAATTTGCTTGGTATGCCTTGGGCATCCCCAAGCTTGAGCTCTTTCCACTCCTTATCTCTTTGTCCATGAGAACATCACCCAAAACTTCAAAACTTCACAACACAAAACTTAAACAGAAAACTTGTGATAACATTAGCACAAGAAAACAAACTACCACTTATTTAGGTACTCTAGAAATCTTGATTTCTATTTATATTGTTGTTAGATTACTGTATTCTCACTTTTCCATGGCTAGTACCCCCCTATACTATCCATAGTTTCATCAAAACAAGCAACCAACTCAACAAAAACAGAATCTGTTAAAAACAGACCAGTCTGTAGCAATATGTATACTTTGTATACTTGTGGTACCTCAAAAATTCTGAATAATTTCGACTGCCTAGGAAAAAGGCATATTAACCAGCATAAAAAAGAATCAACTCAAAATATGTTTTTGAATAAAAATGAAAAATCATCTCGGGAGCGAAAAGTTTCTGTCTTTTTCCAGCAGGATCAAACAACCATCACCAAGACTAGTCATAAAGGTTTTGCTTGGCTCAAACACAAAAAGAAACACAAAAGACACAATCATAACAGAATTATGATAGTGTGGACACAACAAAATAGAAATAAAAAGAAATAAATTCATTGGGTTGCCTCCCAACAAGTGCTATTGTTTAACGCCCTTAGCTAGGCATAAAGCGATAGAATCACGTATCGTCGTCTTTGGTGCTCAAACCATAAGTAGCCCTCATCATGGATTCATGAGGAAATCTTATTTTCTTTCTAGTAAAGTGCTCCATGCCTTTCTTTAAAGGAAATTGAAATCTAATATTCCCTTCCTTCATATCGATGATAGCACCGATAGTCCTTAGGAAAGGTTTACCAAGAATAATAGGGCATGTAGGATTGCAATCAAGGTCAAGGACGATGAAATCCACGGGTACAAAGTTCCTATTTGCAATAATAAGAACATCATTGATCCTTCCCATGGGTTTCTTGACAGTAGAATCCGCAAGATGCAAATTAATAGGACACTCTTCAATCTCATTAAAACCCAGAACATCACATAAAGACTTTGGAATCGCGGAAACACTAGCACCCAAATCACAGAAAGCATTGCATTCATAGTTTTTGATTTTGATTTTGATAGTAGGTTCCCACTCATCATGCAGCTTTCTAGGGATAGAGACTTACAATTCAAGTTTCTCTTCAAGAGATTTTATCATAGCTTCGACGATATGATCGGTAAAGGGCTTGTTTTGGCTATAAGCGTGTGGAGAGTTTTGCATGGATTGCAGCAAGGAAATGCATTCAATCAAGGAGAAACTATCATAATTGAATTCCTTGAAATCCAAAGTAGTAATTTCATTACTACTCAAAGTTTTAATATCCTCTACTCCACTTTTAATGCTTTTAGCATCAAGATAGGTGGACTCCGAATCATTGGGGCATTTTACAACCAAAGTGGATTCATGTCCAGCCCCATCATCGTTAAGTTTGACACAAGAAAAATAAGATTCAATGGGAGTCACACCAAGCACTTTAAGATCTTCGTGATTCTTATCACGAGAACACGCCTTTTTAAGCCATTCATGTCTAGCACGAATTTGGGCGGTTCTTTCTTTGCTCTCACTCATGGAAACACGCATAGCTTTTAGAGTTTCATCCATATTGATCTTGGGAGGAGCACATCTAACTTTCAACGCATCAATATCACTAGACATTTTATCAACGCTCTTAGCCAAATCGTCAATTTTGAGTACTTTTTCCTCTATGGACGCATTGAATTTTTTTTGCGAGTTGATAAACTCTTTGATATTACTCTCTAGATCAGAGGGTAATCTATTGTAATTTCCATGAGTATTGTTGTAGGAGTTGCCAAAGTTATTAGAGGAGTTACTAGGAAAAGGCCTAGGAACATAGTTTCCTCTAAAAGCATTGTTGTTGCCAAAATTATTCCTACCAACAAAATTAACGTCCAAGCTAGCGTTTCTACTCTCAAACAAGGAAGACAAGGGCATATCATTATGATCTAAAGGAGCACTTCTACTAGCAACCAAATTCATTAACTCATCCATCTTAGCACTCAACGAGTTAATTTCTTCTATAGCGTGTACCTTCTTACTAGTAGGTGACCTTTCAGTGTGCCACTGAGAGTAGTTCATCATGATATTGTCTAGGAGTTTTGTGGCTTCCCCAAACATGATTTCCATGAACGTTCCACCGGAGGCGGAGTCCAAGATGTTTCTAGAAGCGAAATTCAAGCCAGCGTAAAATATTTGTATAATCATCCAAAGACTCAAACCATGAGCGGGACAATTTCTAATCATCAATTTCATTCTCTCCCAAGATTGTGCAACATGTTCATGATCAAGTTGCTTAAAATTCATGATATCATTACGGAGAGAGATAATCTTAGCCGGCGGAAAATACTTGGATATATAAGCATCTTTGCACTTATTCCAAGAATCGATACTATTTTTGGGCAAAGACGAAAACCAAGTTTTTGCTCGATCTCGCAACGAGAAAGGAAAAAAGCTTCTATTTAATCACATCATTATCCACATATTTCTTCTTTTGCATATCGCAAAGCTCTATGAAGGTATTAAGATGGGATGCGACATCTTCACTAGGAAGGCCAGAGAATTGCTCTTTCATAACAACATTCAGCAAAGCGGCATTGATTTCGTATGACTCCGCACTAGTGGCGGGAGCAATTGGAGTACTAATAAAATCATTATTATTAGTATTAGAGAAGTCACAAAGTTTGGTGTTTTCAGTCATGGTGACTTCGGCAAGCAAGCAAGCACACAAGCGAACAAAGAGCAAGCGAGAGAAAAGGGCGAATGAAAAGGCAAATGAAAAAGGCATAGATTTTTTGTAAATTTTTGTTTTTCAGAAGTGGAGGAGAGGAAAACATGAGGCAAAAAAGTAAATGCAAGAGATGAGTTTGCGACACTTACTTGGATGAGTTATTGACTTGATCCTCCCCGGCAACGGCGCCAGAAATCCTTCTGCTACGGCGACAGAAATCTTCTGTCGTCTCTTGAGCTTGCGTTGGTTTTTCCCTTGAAGAGGAAAGGGCGATGCAGCACAGGAGCAGTAAGTATTTCCCTCAGTTTGAGAAGAAAGTTATCAATCGAGTAGGAGAATCTCGTCAAGTCCAGAGTACCTGCACGAACACAAAAGAGCTTGCACCCGACGCTATAAAGGGGTTGTCAATCCCTTCAAGATTGATTGCAAAGTGAGATACGAAGGCGGAAAGTGCAACGAAGTAAAAGTGTAAGGCTCAAACTATGATGTGAAGTAGACCCCGGGGCCATAGTGTTCACTAGAGGCTTCTCTCAAAATAGCAAATATTACAGTGGGTGAACAAATTACTGTCGAGCAATTGAAAGAACAGCGCAATGTCATGACGATATCTAAGGCAATGATCATACATATAGGCATCAAGTCCGAGACAAGTAGACCGATACTTTCTGCATCTACTACTATTACCACACATCGACCGCTATCCACCATGCATCTAGTGTATTGAGTTCATGATAAACAGAGTAACGCCTTAAGCAAGATGACATGATGTAGAGGGATAAACTCAAACCAATGATGAAAACCCCATCTTTTTACCCTTGATGGCAACAACATGATGCGTGCCTCGCTACCCCTTCTGTAACTGGGTGAGGTCACTGCACGGTATGAACCCAAAACCAAGCACTAACCCCATTGCAAGAATCATAGATCAGGCTGGCCAAACAAAACCCACAACTCAAAGAGAATTACAAGGATATGAAATCATGCATAAGAGAGATCAGAAGAAACTCAAATAAGATTCATAGATAATCTAATGATAAATCCACAATTCATCGGATCTCGACAAACACCCTGCAAAAGAAGATTACATCGGATAGATATCCATGAAGATCATGGAGAACTTTGTATTGAAGATCCAAGAGAGAGAAGAAGCCATCTAGCTACTAGCTATGGACCCGTAGGTCTGTGGTGAACTACTGACGCATCATCGGAGAGGTCATGGTGTTGATGAAGAAGCCCTCCATATCTGAATCCCCCTCCGGCAGGGCACCAGCACGTGCCCCGGATGGGATCTTGCGGAGACAGAAGCTTGCGGCGGCGAAAAAGTACTTTCCATGATCTCCTGATTTTTTCTGGGATTTTAGGGAATATATAGGCGAAAGACCTAGGGCAGAGGTGGCCCAGGGAGCCCACAAGCCTGAGAGGCGCGGGCCCCCTGGCCGTGGCTAGGGGGCTTGTGGGGTCCCTGCTGGTCCCCTGCCCTGATTCTCACGCTTCCCGATCTTCTTCTGTTTCGGAAAAAATCTTTCTGGAAGTTTCGTTCTGTTTGGACTCCGTTTAAAATCCTCCTCTCAAAGGGGTCAAAAACATGAAAAAAACAGGAACTGGCACTTGGCACTCAGTTAATAAGTTATTCCCAAAAAAAGATATAAAAGGCATACAAAACATCCAAAGTTTGACAAGATAATAGCATGAAACCATCAAAAATTATAGAAACGTTGGAGACGTATCAGCCACCACGGGGTGATGGATACAATATGAAAAGTAAATTCATGACACATATAATGATTTTGAATATGTACTGTGAATGTTGATATTTTTCTATAAAGTTGTCAAACTTTAGGAATTTTGACTATAGATAAATCTTATATGCATAGTAAAAAGTACGTGAATTTGTGAAAAAAATCTTTTTGGAAGTTTCGTTCCAAGAATTACCTGTTTGTACAAGAATTTTTCCTTACATAACATGTGAAAATTGTTTCAGTGTCCATGGAAACTGGTAGATGTTTGTTATCTTATTAAGGCATATGTGAATTTCTGATGAACTTAACTCATAAAACTCATTATGTTATTAGAGAATCATTCCACTATTTTGACAAAGAAACTAAACACTACTTCATCCATGCCAATAATAACTCTATAAAATGCAGATCATATTTGAGATAGTTATTGTAGACTAATGTTTCGACATTAACTTATAACATTTACATGCTCGTAGTTGACTTTTTAGATGGATTCTGATGAGTACATCAATACTTTGACTTCTGGGAGCTTCTCCACCGCCATGGACGCTTCCCGGACGTGCCGTGAGTAGTCCTCCTTGGACCATGAGTCCATGACTATTAGCTATGTGATGTATTCTCTCCAATCTTGTGCTTCAATGATTAGCCCTTGTGAGCTGCCCTACATGATCAAGGCATCTATGTAATTTTCCTGCTATTGCTATGCTTGGTTTGCTGGGATCCGATGGATTATGAGATTATGTTCAGATTGTGATGAGTTATATATTTTATTATCCTTTTATATTATGTTCTTTAGTGATTCATGCATGTTCTCCATTGCTCTTTATACCTTTGGCCGAGTAGTAGATTGTAACTCCAAGAGGGAGTGTTATGCATGATTATGGGTTCATGCCCCCTGATGTCTAGCTTGAGTGGCAAAAACATGAGACAAGGAGATGTGCTATTGCCACCAGGGACAAAACAACGGTGCTTGTGAGCGCAGTTGCAAGTATTGTTTACCTTACGCAAAGTTCATTAATGCAGTTGTCTGTTGCTTTGAGTTTACACTTTGGGTGGGGCTCGCAACTTAATACTAGCGAGATGTTCTGGATAGATATGTCAAGGTGGATGATTGGTAAGTAGATGCTGATGAATAAACGTTCTACTTGTATTGGCGTACTGCCCATTACTATTGAGCCTCTAACTTTCAAGTAGCATAATTAGCATTGCGTTGCGTTCATAATTTTGTCAATTGCCCAGCTGTAATTTCTTTGCCCATGCATAGTTGTTTACCGTCTTTTGGGAGAGAGAAATCACTAGTGAACATCATGTGACTCAGCATATTACCACCATTGCTTACACCTCCATCATTTACTGCTTCCATTTACTTTTCCCTTGCAATCACTATCACTATCCCTGCTTGTGTTTTGATCCTTTGCAAACTACAAGGCCGGAGAGATTGACAACCTCTCTGTACTCGTTGGGGGCAAAGTAATTTGTTGTGTGTGCAGGTCCACGTCTTCTGCTAGCACTAGAGCAGCGGACACCTACTTGTTGATCCTCGGAGTCCTCCTGGTTCGATAAACCTTACAGTCCCCGTGTAAGTGAAATCTGCTGCTGACTACATCTCCACCTTCCACTTGGGGTAACCAACGATGGGCGGGAAGTATATCAATCAACTCGTCATCTAGCAAATTTCTGGCGGCGTTGCCGGGGACTCCAGTCTTCAAGATAGGGGAGTTGCACACTATCTTTTACCTTTGCTTTTAGTCTTGTTAGTTTGCTTTCTAGTTTTTGCTTTAGAGTCTTATACCGAAAACCACAAAAAAATTAATTGCCTTGTTCTTGCTTGTTGCTGCTGCAATGGGTTCAAGTGAAAACACCAAGTTGTGTGACTTCACTAGTCACAACAACAATGACTTTATCTGCACTCCTATTGCTGCTCCCGCCACTCGGGCTACCTCCTATGAGATTAAACCTGCTTTACTGAACCTTGTTATGAAAGATCAATTCTCCGGTGCTGCAGATGATGTTGCTTTGCACTTGAATAATTTTGTTGAGCCTTGTGATATGCAAAAATATAAAGAAGTAGATGGTGATATTGTTAAACTTAAGGTTTTTCCTTTCTCCTTGAGAGGAGGATCTAAAGTGTGGCTTCAATCTTTGCCTAAGAATAGCATAGATTCGTGGGATAAGTGCAAAGATGCTTTTATTTGGAAGTATTACCCGCCTGCTAAGATTATCTAGTTAAGAAGTAACATTATGAATTTCAGGCAACTAGATAATGAACACATTGCACAAGCTTCGGAACGTATGAAATCTCTTGCTAAGAATTTCCCTACACATGGTTTGACTACTTGGATGGTTATCCAAACTTTCTATGCAGGATTGAACTTTACCTCGCGGAATCTATTAGACTCGGCCGTGGGAGGAACCTTTATGTAAACTACACTTGGTGCCGCCACGAAGCTATTGCATGAGATGATGACAAATTATTCTCAATGGCACACCAAGAGAGCTCCAACGGGTAGGAAGGTAAACTCTGTTGAGGAGATCTCCTCCCTTAATGATAAGGTTGACATGATCATGACTTTACTTACTAAGCAAGCACCTATTGATCCTCATGATGTTCCTTTAAATTCTTTGGTTGCTCAAGAAAGCGAGCAACTTGATGTTAATTTTATCTCTAGGAACAACTTTAATAATAATGCTTATAGGAGTAATTTTGGTAGCAATCCTAGACCGTTCCCATCCAACAACTATGGGAACAACAACACTTATCCTAGCACCAAAAACTCCACTTATGAATTAGAGAGCATGCTTATAGACTTTATCACTTCTCAAAAAGCGTTCAACAAGAGTGTAGAAGAGAAATTAGAAAAATTAGATAGTCTCTCTTTGAAGGTAGACAACATAGCTCATGATGTAGACATGCTTAAAATTAGAACTTCCCCCCTTAAGGAAAGGAACACCACACCCATGAGTGCTATCCAAGTCCAAATTAATGAGAACATAAGAATGCTAGCCAAACTTAAGGATAGATGGGCTAGAGAAAAAGAAGAGGAAGATAGGATTAAGAGCCTTCCTACACATACTGCCCTTGCTACTATACAAGTTGTTGAGGATCTCAAAACTTTTAGCACCCATCACACCCCTAGTCCCAATGGACCTATTAATGGTGATGCTAATACCTCAACTGTAGGACAAGAAGGCCCTTTCAACTTAGAGACTACCAAAAGAATGAGCTTAGATGACATCACTACCACTTTAATTAATGGTAGTAATCTTTATTTTGATAATTCTAGTCACTCCAAAGTTATCACTTTTTTGCAAAGAACGGCTAAAGACCCCCACACTAGTACACTCAATATTGCCTTCATCGAGCATATTACCAATGCTCTTATCAAAGCTAGGGAGGAGAAGCTCAAGCTAGATACTTCTATTCCTAGAAAACTAGAAGATGGTTGCGATCCTATGGTCAAGATTAAATTGAATAATATCTCTTGCTTTGCTTTATGTGATGTTGGAGCTAGTGCCTCCGTTATGCCCAAAAGAATGTATGATATGCTTGATTTGAAACCTTTTGATCAATGTTCTTTTGGTGTTCGTATTGTTGATTCTTCCATAAAGAAACCTTTAGGAAGAATTGATGATTTTATTATTGTTGTCAATGATAATTATGTGCCCGTTGATTTTGTTATTATGGACACTCAGTGTGATCCCTCATGTCCAATTATTTTGGGACGTCCTTTTCTCCGCGCCATTGGTGCTACTCCCTCTATCCATGTATATAGGGCCTAATGCGTTTTTTAGGCTAACTTTGACCATATGTTAGAGCAAATAATATATGACATGCAAGTTACACAAAGCATACCGTCAAATTCGTACATGAAAGGAGCTTTCAATGATATAAGTTCTATATTATACATCTCATATAATATTAATCTTATCAATAGTCAAACACAGTCTTAGAAAATGCATTAGGCCCTATATATATGGATGGAGGGAGTATCATTGACATGAAAGAAGGTACCATTAGATTCCAATTTACCCTTAAAAAGGGAATGGAATACTTCCCTCGAAAGAATATTAAGTTACCTTATGAGTCCGTTATTCGGGCAAGTTATTCTTATGGAGTTGATAATACTTGATCTTTTTGCTTCATGCCTAGCTCAAAGGCATAAAAGAAAGCGCTTGTTGGGAGGCAACCCAATTTGTTTTTACTTTCAGTTTTAGTGGTATTGATGCTTGTTACTACTGTAGCAACATCATTGTATCTTTATTTTCAAGCTTTGTGCCAAGTTTTAGCCTCCGATTGCAAGAAAGTTCAAAAGTTGTGACATGCTGTCCTGAAAAAGATTCTGTCTGCCTGACGGAAAAATTCGCAAGAAATCACTAGATCATCTTTTTGATCCAAATTTCTTTGAAGGTATGCTCTATATAATTGTCTTTCTGGCATCTGTTCTGAGTTTTTTGATTTGAGTTGCAGAAGTGTCCCGAAAAAATTATTTACTACCTGTTGTTCTGTTTTTCATAGATTCTGCCACGTTTTGCGTTTTCATCATTTTGCAAACCTTAAACTTGCTTTTTATTTGCAAAAACCTTTTGGCAATCATGATAAACAGTATATCTTCATGAAAATCTTTATATCCAGTAGGGAATAAATTATTTTATTATGGGTGCTAACCACTCTAATCAGCTTATGATGAGTTTCGTATGAAGGGAGCTTTCAAGTATGCGATGGAAGATGATGAAAGAAGATCCAGGAGTGTCAAGTGCTCAAGCTTGGGGATGCCCCATACACCCCCAAGAAATATTCAAGGATACTCAAGAGTCTAAGCTTGGGGATGCCCCCGTGCATCCCCTTCTTCATCAATAATCAACAGTTTGTCCATCTCCATGCTATATTTTTATCACTTCATATGTTATGTGCTATGCTTGGAGCGTCCCGCTCTTTACTTTTTAGTTTGTTTCAGTTTTTCTTGCTGTTCATAACAAGTCGGAACCTAGCCTTCTTTGTTTGGGAGAGAAACACGCTCCACTCCACCCTAGAACACAACATAGGTTTTCATGCTTATATTTTTGTGTGTTCTTTATCTTTTCATAGATGATGTCATGCTTAGCTCTTAGATTTCATGCTTTATCTTTTCAAGAGCTTTTATTTAGGTTGCTTTTGGAACTCTCTTGAGTTATCATGCTTATCTTGTTTAGAGAGTTGGCTTGTGGTACGTCTCCAACTTATCTATAATTTTTTATGGTTCCATGTTATTATCTTGTCAAACTTTGGATGTTTTGTATGCCTTTTATATATTTTTTGGGACTAAATTATTAACTCAGTGCCAAGTGCCAGTTCCTGTTTTTTCCGTGTTTTTGACCCTTTTCACAGGAGAATATTACACGGGGTCCAAACGGAATAAAACTTCCAAAAAGATTTTTCCGGAACAGAACATATGCAGGGGGCATGAGAACCAAGACAAAGGCCACCAGGGGAGGCCACAAGCCCCTAGGTGTGGCCAGGGGGCGCCTAGCAGGCTTGTGGGCCCACTGTGGCTTGTCTACCCTACTTCTTCCGCCTATAAATCCCCGAAAAATCCAAAACCACGGGACAAATCCACGAAAATACTTTTCCGCCGCTGCAAGCTTCTGTCTCCGCAAGATCCCATCTGGGGCACGTTCTGGTGCCCTGCCGGAGGGGGGATTCGGATACGGAGGGTTTCTTCATCAACACAATTGCCTCTTCTCTCTCTTGGATCTTCAATACAAAGTTCTCCATGATCTTCATGGATATCTATCCGATGAAATCTTCTTTTGCGGTGTGTTTGTCGAGATCCGATGAATTGTGGATTTATGATCAGATTATCTATGAATCTTATTTGAGTTTCTTCTGATCTCTTATATGCATGATTTCATATCCTTGTAATTCTCTTTGAGTTGTGGTTTTTGTTTGGCCAACTTGATCTATGATTCTTGCAATGGGAGAAGTGCTTGGTTTTGGGTTCATACCGTACGGTGACCTCACCTAGTGACAGAAGGGGTAGCGAGGCACGCATCATGTTGTTGCCATCAAGGGTAAAAAGATGGGGTTATATCTATTGCATGAATTTATCCCTCTACATCGTGTCATCTTGCTTAAGGCGTTACTCTGTTCGTCATGAACTCAATACACTAGATGCATGTTGGATAGCGGTAGACGTGTGGAGTAATAGTAGTAGATGCAGACAATAGCGTTCTACTTGTCTCGGACGTGATGCCTATATGTATGATCGTTGCCTTAGATATCGTCATGACTTTGTGCGGTTCTATCAATTGCTCGACAGTAATTTGTTCACCCACCGTAATATTTGCTCTCTTGAGAGAAGCCTCTAGTGAATACTATGGCCCCCGGGTCTACTTCACATCATATTTCTAGCCTTACACTTTTACTTCGTTGCACTTTCCACCTTCAGATCTCACTTTGCAATCAATCTTGAAGGGATTGACAACCCCTTTATAGTGTTGGGTGCAAGATCGTTTGTGTTTGCGCAGGTACTCTGGACACTTGGCTTGATTCTCCTACTGGATTGATACCTTGGTTCTCAAAACTGAGGGAAATACTTACTGCTGCCGTGCTGCATCACCCTTTCCTCTTCAAGGGAAAAACCAACGCAAGCTCAAGAGGTAGCAGCTTGTTGCACTGAGTTGCGTGTCTTGCATGAGTAGGTAATTGAGGTTGCTATTTAAGTATAGTAACTTACAATAGTCTTGAGGTATTGATTTGAGTAATGTTTGGACTATTGGTGCCAAGAGCTTGAGCCTGTTAGTGATAGGTGTCGTATTTTGGGAAATCCGTGTGTTTTTCAAAAACTAAAAAATTAGTTGAGAACTCTAGCTACTAGATTGATCGCTAACCTCTGGAGGGGTTGGAATTTATAGAGTACCCTCACGTTACCATGGGTCGAGGATGCGCAAGGATAACCAAACCCCCAAACACTCCTCCTCGGGGTGCTTGTCTCTTTGTGAATTTCCTGACTAGATAGAGAGTTACCGATAATAAGTGTATGAGTTCTTCGGACTAATGCGAGTATTTGATTGTTGGCACTTCCACCATCCATATTTTTCTAGCCTCTTCGGTACCGTGCATTGCCCTTTCTCATCTTGAGAGTTGGTGCAAACTTCGCCGGTGCATCCAAACCCTTGGCATGATACGCTCTGTCATCATAAGCTTCATTATATCTTTCCTCAAAACAGCCACCATACCTACCTAATAAGGCATTTCCATAGCCTTTCCGAGATACATTTCCATGCTACATCCACCATCTCATGACTTGATCTTCATGTCATACATGGTTTTGCTTGATAGAGGAGCCGCATGCTAGTTGGGCCTTGCCCTTATTATTGCTACATGACGTGCTAGTTTCATTGCATATCCTGCTACACTGGCAAAGGCATACATTTTCATACATCATGATAGTTTTCATTTTTGTTTATGTTGAGTACTTCTTATAAAGTGTGATGATCTTATTTTATTCTTGTAAGACATAGAGTGTTGCCCTTAAGTGAGTAAAAGATCCCAAAGAGGACAAATTAAAAGATCCCAAAGAGGACACATGAAAAGATCCCAAAGAGGACAAATGAGATATAAATAGAAAGAACCAAAGAGGCCACTAAGAAATAAAATAAAAGATAAAAAAAGAAAAAAGAAATAAAAAGAGAGAAGGGGGCAACACTACTATTCCTTTTTAAAGATCCACACTTGTACTCCATTGTTATATTTGTACTCCATAGAGATTATCATTCATGCATAACTATGTGGGGACCCTTACACTATAGAACTTGGCTTTTATATTCCAATGATGAGCCTCCTCAAATAAGCTCTAGGTCTTCATGAGCAAGCAAGTTGGATGCACACCCACTAGTTCCATTGGAGAGCTTACCTTAGCTCATATGTGCATCTGTTGCATGGAAATCCCTATTCCTCACATCATATCTATCATTTGGCTTTCTCTCTCCTATGGTTGTCCTCATTGATGTGAGCCTTTCACACCTTTTTGTCTTCCTTCCCCATCATTATTCTCTTTGCCATCCGAAGTGCCAACATATCTTGCTCGCGCGCATCCATTGCATGAGTTCTCAAAGTCGAAAGGGAGAGGATCATTTTGACTTGTGCCTGACTAGTGGTGTGGGGATGAGTCAAAATAAGATTCTGAAGGAGACCAAGTACAAAGGTTTAGTAGATTGAGTTCTCAATTAAATAGGGTCACGCTATTTGTCACCCTGGGTGAGGAATAATTATTCTTCACCACCTCTATTTTAACATCAATGCACCGTAATTTTACGTTCCGTAAATTTTGTCTTATTTTATACGTAAAAAGAGGCCTCAAAAAATATAATCAACGTAATAATATATTATGTCACGTAAAATTATGAACATACAAAAATAGTGCAAAAAATATAATAAATTCAATTTTTTCTGTTGCACTGACCTATATTTTTGTTTTTATTTTTTCAAATTTTGCATAGTGATTCAATATAAATGTAACTATTTATATTTTAAATGTAATTTATATGTAAATTGATCGTAAGATTACATCGGGTGAAGAATAAACTATTCTACACCCTGGGTGATGAATAGAGTTTCTATATATATATATATATATATATATATATATATATATATATATATATATATATACACTCTAAACCAATCTCCCACTTCTTGCACGTAAACACCATTTGGAGACATTCGAGTGACGGACAGCGAGAGCTCTTGCACCTTTATGTTCTTACTTTGCCATTTTCAATACTAAATATAGACTCTTGCTTGTTATTGTCTTGACTTGAATTGCATATCTTACTTTGTTTACTTTGAAGTTCTTATATGTGTGTTAGCATGTCACCACAGAAATTATTTGTGTTATCATTTACCTACTCGAGGACGAGCATGAATTAAGCTTGGGGATGTTGATACGTCCCAAACGTATCTATAATTTCTGCTTGTTCCATGATCTTTTGGACGACATTGTTATATGGTTTGCTACACTTTTATATGTTTTTACACATATTTGCACTAACCTACTAACTCAGTGCACCCAGTGCCAGTTTCTGTTTATTGATGTCTTTTCTTCAGGGACTTTTACCCCAGTCTACAGAGTCCCAAAAATCCCGAGAAAAATATATAAAAATCAGCGTGACGGAAGCTTTCGGAGTACCAAAGATGGGCGAGAGGGGAGCCAGGGCCTCCCCAAGCGGCCTCCCTGCGCGGCTTGGCCCCTGGCCGCGCCCACAGGTCGCCTGGGTGGGGCCCACATCCTGTGACGCCCTCCTTTGGCCTATATTCACCCCCTCCAATCGGGAACCCTCCCATGATATCCAAAATTGCGAATTTCTCCGTCATTCCGCCGCCACAACACTTCCGAGATCTGGAGCGTCAGGAGACCTCTTCCCGGCACCCTGCCGGAGGGAGGATTGACCTCCGGGAGCTTCTCCACCATCATGGACGCTTCTCGGACGTGTCGTGAGTAGTCCTCCTTGGACTATGAGTCCATGACCAGTAGCTATGTGATGTCTTCTCTCCAATCTTATGCTTCAATGATTAGCCCTTGTGAGCTACCCTACATGATCAAGGCATATATGTAATTTTCCTGCTATTGCTATGCTTGGTTCGCTGGGATCCGATGGATTATGTTTATGTTCAGATTGTGATGAGTTATATATTTGATTATCCTTTTATATTATGTTCTTTAGTGATTCATGCATGTTCTCCGTTGCTCTTTATTGCTTTGGCCGTGTAGTATATTTGAACTCCAAGAGGGAGCATTATGCATGATTGCGGGTTCATGCCCCCTAATGTCTAGCTTGATTGACAGAAACATGCGACTAGGGGATGTGCTGTTGCCACCACGGAGAAAACAATGATGCTTGTGACCGCGGTTGCAAGTCTTGTTTACCTTACGCAAAGTTCGTTAATGCAGTTGTCCATTGCTTTGAGTTTACACTTTGGGAGGGCTCGCAACTTAACACCAACGAGATGTTCTGGATAGATATCTCAAAGTGCATGATTATTAAGTAGATGCTGATGAATAAACGGTCTACTTGTCTTGGCGTACTGCCCATTACTATTGAGCCTCTAACTTTCAAGTAGCATAATTAGCATTGCGGTGCGTTCATAATTCTGTCAATTGCCCGGCTGTAATTTCTTTACCCATGCATAGTTTTTTACCGTCTTTTGGGAGAGAGACATCACTAGTGAACATCATGTGACTCAGGTCCCTATTATCACCATTGCTTACACCTGCATCATTTACTGCTTTCATTTACTTTTCCGTTGCAATCACTATCACTATTCCCGCTTGTGTTTTTATCCTTTGCAAACTACAAGGCCGGAGAGATTGACAACCTCTCTGTACTCGTTGGGAGCAAAGTTATTTGTTGTGTGTGCAGGTCGACCTCTTCTGCTAGCGCCAGAGCAGCGAACACCTACTTGTTGATCCTCGGAGTACTCCTGGTTCGATAAACCTTACAGTCCCCGTGTAAGGGAAATCTGCTGCTGACTACATCTCCACCTTCCACTTGGGGTACCCAACGAGGGGCGAGAAGTATGTCCATCAACTCATCATTAAACACTCGCGTTAAACTTGATGAGCCTAGCATGTATAGACATGGCCTCGGAACACAAGAGACCGAAAGGTCGAGCATGAATCATATAGTTGATATGATCAACATGGAGATGTTCACCATTGAAGCTAAACTCAACTCACGTGATGATCAGACTTGAGTTAGTGAATTTGGATCATGCGTCACTCAAATGACTAGAGGGATGTCAATTTGAGTGGGAGTTCTTAAATAACATGATTAATTGAACTCATTATCATGAACATAGTCAAAAGGTCTTTGCAAATTATGTTGTAGCTTGCGCTGTAGCTCTACTGTTTTTAATATGTTCCTAGAGAAAATTTAGATGAAAGATGCTAGTAGGAATTATGGGGACTAGGTCCGTAAAATAAGGATTGCCCTCATTGCTGCACAGAAGACTTATGTCCTTAATGCACCGCTCGGTGTGCTAAACCCCGAGCATCGTCTGTAGATGTTGCGAACATCTGACATACACATTTTTTATGACTACATGATAGTTCAGTGCATAATGCTTAGACGGGTTATAATTGAGGCGCTGAAGACGTTTCGAACATCGCGAGACATACGAGATGTTCCAAGGGATGAAATTGGGATTTCAGGCTCGTGCCCTTGTTGAGAGGTATGAGACCTCCGACAAGTTCTTTGTCTACAAAGTAAGGGAGAAAATCTCAAACATTGAGCATGTGCTCAAATTGTCTCAGTGCTACGATCACTTGAATCGAGCGGGAGTTAATCTTCCAGATGAGATAGTGATGGTTCTCCAAAGTCACTGCCACCAAGCTACTAGAGCTTCGCGATGAACTATAACATATCAGGGATAGATATGATGATCCTTGAGCTATTTGTGATGTTTGACACCACAAAAGTAGAAATAAAAAAGGAGCATCAATTGTTGATGGTTAGTAAACCACTAGTTTCAAGAAGGGCAAGGGAAAGAAGGGATACTTCATGAAACAGCAAACCAGTTGCTGCTCTAGTGAAGAGACCCAAGTTAAACCCAAACCCGAGACTAAGTGCTTCTGTAATGAGGGGAACAGTCATTGAAGAGAAACTACCCTAGATACTTTGTAGATGAGAAGGCCGGCAAAGCCGAGAAATGTATATTGGATAAACATGATATTGATGTGTACTTTACTAGTACTCCTAGTAGCACCAGGGTATTAGATACCGGTCCAGTTGCTAAGTGTTAGTAACTCGAAATAAAAGCTATGGAATAAACGAAGACTAGCTAAAGGCGAGGTGAAAATATGTGTTGGAAGTGTTTCCAAGGTTGATGTGATCAAACATCGCATGCTCCCTCTACCATCGGGATTAGTGTTAAACCTAAATAACTATTATTTGGTGTTTGCGTTGAGCATAGACATGATTAGATTGTGTTTATCGCAATACGTTATTCATTTAAAGAGAATAATTGTTACTCTGTTTATTTGAATAATACCTTCAATGGTCTTGCACCTAAAATGAATGGTTTATTTAATCTCGATTGTAGTGTTACACATGTTCATGATATCGATGCCAAAAGATACAAAGTAGTAATGATAGTACCACTTACTTGTGGCACTTCCGCTTGAGTCATATTGGTGTAAAACGCATAAAGAAGCTACATACTGATGGATCTATGGACTCACTCGTTTTTGAATCATTTGAGACATGTGAAGCATGTCTATTGGTAGAAACGCATGAAGAAACTCCATGCAGATGGATCGTTTGGACTCATTTGATTTTGAATCACTTGAGACATGCAAATCATGCCACATGGGCAAGATGACTGAAGGCCTCGTTTTACTAGTGAGATGGAACAAGAAAGTAACTTGTTGGAAGTAATACATTCTGATGTATGCAGTCCAATAAGTGATGAGGCTCGCAATGGATATCATTATGTTCTTACTTCACAAATGATTTAAGTAGATACTAGTATATTTACTTGATGAAACACAAGTCTGAATTATTGAAAGGTTCAATTAATTTCAGAGTGAAGTTGGAGATCTCGTGACAAGAAGATAAAATGTCTACGATATGATCGTAGAGATGAATATCTGAGTTGCGAGTTTGGAAATTGTTTCACAACTAATGCCTCCTAGAACACCATGGTGTGATGGTGTGTCCAACCGTCATAGCCGCGCCATATTGGATATGGTGCATATTATGATTTATCTCATTGAATTACCACTATCGTTTTTGGGTTAAGCATTAGAGACAAGCGCATTCACTTTAAATAGGGCACCACATAATTCCGTTGAGATGACGCCGTATGAACTATGGTTTGGAGAAACCTAAGTTGTCGTTTCTTAAAAGTTTGGGGCTGCTACGCTTATGTGAAAAAGTTTCAGTCTGATAAGCTCGAACCCAAAGCAGATAAATGCATCTCGATAGGATACCCAAAACAGTTGGGTATATCTCCTATCTCAGATCCGGAAGTAAAGTGTTTGTTTCTAGAAATGGGTCCTTTCTCGAGGAAAAGTTACTCTCAAAAGAATAGAGTGGGAGGATGATGGAAACTTGATGAGGTTATTGAACCGTCACTTCAACCATTGTATAGGAGGGCGTAGGAAGTTGTTCCTGTGGCGCCTACACCAATTGAAGTGGAAACTGATGATAGTGATCATGTAACTTTGGATCAAGTTACTACAAATCTCGTAGGTAGACAAGGTTGCTTATTGCTCCAGAGTGGTATGGTAACCCTGTCTTGGAGGTTATGTTGTTGGACAACAATGAACCTACGAGCTATGGAGAAGTGATGGTGTGCCTGGATTCTAACAAATGGTTGGAGGCCATGAAATCCAAGGTAGGATCCATGTATGAAGACAAAGTGTAGACTTTGGAAGAACTACTTGATGGTCGTAAGGCTGTTAGGTACAGATGGATCTTTAAGAGGAAGACAGATGATGGTGAATGTCACCATTATGAAAACTCGACTTGTCGCAAAGATGTTGCCGACAAGTTCAAAGAATTGACTATGATGAAACTTTCTCAATCGTAGCGATGCTAAAACTCTGTTGGAATTATGTTATCAGTTGTTGCATTATTTATGAAATCTTGCAGATAGGATGTGAAAACATCGTTTCCTCGACGGTTTCCTTGAGGAAAGGTTGTATGTGATACAACCAGAAGGTTTTGTCGACCCTAAGGATGCTAACAAATATGCAAGCTCCAGCGATCCTCCTATGGACTAGAGCAAGCATCTCGGAGTTGGAATATACGCTTTGATGAGATGATCAAAGTTTTTGGGTTTATACAAAGTTTATGAGAAACTTGTATTTCCAAAGAAGTGAGTGGGAGCACAATAGAATTTCTGGTTAGTATATGTTATTGACATATTTTTTTTATCAAAATTGATGTAGAATTTTTGGAAAGCATATAGGGTTGCTTGAAAGGTGTTTTTTCAAAGGAAAACCTGAATTGAGCTAGTTGAACATTGAGCATCAAGATCTATAGAGATAGATCACAACTCTTAACAGAACTTTCAAATCAATACATACCGTGACAAGATTTTGAAGGAGTTCAAAATAGATCAGCCAAAGAAGGAGTTTTTTATTGTATTGTAAGGTGTGAATTTGAGTAAGGATCAAAATCTGACCACGACAGAACAAAGAGAAAGGACGAAGGTCGTCCCCTATGCCTTAGTCGTAGGCCCTAAAGTATGCCATGCTGTGTACCGCACCTGAAGTATGCCTTGCCATGAGTCAGTCAAGGGGTACAAGAGTGATCCAGGAATGGATCACTTGATAGCGGTCAAAGTTACCCTTAGTAACTAGTGGACTAAGGAACTTTTCTCGATTATGGAAATAGTAAAAGTGTTTCTCGTAAAGGGTTACGGCGATGCAAGCTTTGACACTAATCCAAATAACTCTGAGTAGTAAATCGGAATCGTATAGTGGAGCAGTCTTTTGGAATAGTTCCAAATGGCGTGGTAGCAACATCTATAGGTTGAAATAGAGATTTGTAAAGCACACACGGATCTCAAAGGTTCACACCCATTCACTAAAAACCTCTCTCAGAAGCAAGACGTGATAAAACCCCAGAACTGTATGGGTGTTAGATTCATTATAATCACATAGTGATGTGAACTAGATTATTGACTCTAGTGTAAGCGGGAAACTGTTCTAAATATGCCCTAGAGGCAATAAAAAAATAGTTATTATTATATTTACTTGTTCGTGATAATTGTTTATTATCCATGCTAGAATTGTATTGAATGGAAACTCAAATACATGTGTGGATACATAGACAAAACACTGTCCCTAGTGAGCCTCTAGTTGACTACCTCGTTTATCAAAGATGGTCAAGGTTTCCTGGCCATAGACATGAGATGTCGTTCGATAACGGGATCACATCATTAGGAGAATGATGTGATGAACAAGACCCAAACTATGAACATAGCATATGATCGTGTCCGTTTATTGCTACTGTTTTCTGCATGTCAATGTATCTATTCCTATGACCATGAGATCATGCAACTCCCGGACGCCGGAGGAATACCTTGTGTGTATCAAACGTCGCAACGTAACTGGGTGACTATAAAGGTGCTCTACAGGTATCTCCGAAGGTGTCTGTTGGGTTGGCGTGGATCAAGACTCGGATTTGTCACTCCGTATGACGGAGAGGTATCACGGGGCCCACTCGGTAATACAACATCACAAACAAGCCTTGCAAGCAACGTGAATAAAGAGTTAGACATGAGATCTTGTATTACGGAACGAGTAAAGAGACTTGCCAGTAACGAGATTGAACTAGGTATAGAGATACCGACGATCTAATCACGGGCAAGTAACATACCGAAGGACAAAGGGAACAACACATGGGATTAACTGAATCCTTGACCGAAGAATATGTGGGATCCAAAATGGGCATCCAGGTCCTGCTATTGGTTATTGACCGAAGAATGTGTCAGGTCATGTCTACATAGTTCTCGAACCCGCAGGTTCTGCACACTTAAGGTTCGGTGACGTTTCGGTATTGTTGAGTTATAGGTGTTGGTGACCGAAGGTTGTTCGGAGTCCCGGATGAGATCCGGTACATCACGAGGAGCTCCGAAATGGTCCGGAGGTAAATATTGATATACAAGAAGTCCTGTTTTGGTCACTGGAAAAGTTTCGGGCCCATCGGTAGTGTACGGGGAGTGCCGGGAGGGTACCGGGGGACCACCTGGAGAGGTGTGACGACCCAAAGGCTTCATGGGCTGTGAGGGGAGGTATACCAGTCCCTAGTGGGCTGACCGAAGCCTCCCCTAAAGGCCCATGTGGTTGGAGTGGAGGAATAAGGCAAAAAAGCCAAAGGTGGAAAGAGTTTCCAAGTGGGAAGGAAGGAATCCTAATCCTACTAGGATTGGAGGAGGAATCCTCCTCTCCTCCCCACTTCGGCCGACCCAAAGGGGCAAACCCTAGGGCGCAGCCTCCTCCCTCCCTCCTCCTATATATACTAGAGGTATTGAGGTTTTTTGGATACACATAAATCAGCCACGACTGCTTCTCTCCCTCTAGATCTGTTTCTCCTCTAGTCTAGTTCGGCAGTGCTTAGGCGAAGCCCTGCTGGATTAGTTCACCACCACCACCACCACGCCACCGTGCTGGAGAAATAATCTACCTCTCCACCCCTCGTGCTGGATCAAGGAGGTAGAGATCATCATCGAGATGTACGTGTGCTGAACGCGGAGGTGTCGTCCGTTCGACACTAGATCGGGATGGATCATAATGGGATCGCGGGAAGGATCATGATGAGCTCGCAGGACGGGCTGTGATTTGGATCGCGAAGATGTTCCACTACATCAACCACGTTATATACGCTTCTGTTTAGCGATCTACAATGGTAGGCAGATTCACTCTCCCCTCTTGTAGATGATCATCGCCATGGATAGGTATTGCGTGTGCGTAGGATTTTTTTGTTTCCCATGCAACGTTCCCCAACACTTCCCTCGCCAACATTTTGTATGATGTCACTAATGCCTCGGTTTTTTTTCTTTCGACTACGCCCAATTAATCCCCCAATACCGGTCATCAATTGATTTCCCACGATCAATACCCCTTCCCGATATCCCCCGCAAATCTTTTCTTGTCCCGTCAAGGTGCTCTCGCTTCCAAAGTGAACAATAAGTTTCCATAGTTGATATTAAGAAATTGTTGATCGTTATACTATCATCCTTGATCCTAATTATTAACCAATTAGTGTTATATATGAATAAGCTAGGACATCAAACAAACACCAAAAATATCACCTGAAAGATGCATCTAGCCATAATCTAGGACTCCAAACAAACACCAAAGTATCACCTGAAAGATGAATCTAGCCTCTTGAGGAGATATCAAGCGCATCACATCTCGTGGGTGGATTTTGATAATTAATGCCAACATATTTCGAGGAACTAATGCTTGCTACAAGTATAATTCAGGAAAAAAGATCTAAGGCTGCAACAAAGGAAATGGAAGGTGACGCCTACGAAATATATCAATATAAATGTTAGGCAAAACAGAGGATTCCTGTTTTTCAGTTCTGTTATCCAAGATCGTATTGAGTACTTAGGCATGTTGATAATATGAAAAGCGGATGAGGAAGCTGGAATGAGATCATTTCTCAAATGCTCAAAGATCCACTACTAGTTGTCCTAAAAGATATATCACGTTCCTCTACTATATTCACTTTGGAGCCGCCAAGCTCTTCAAGTAGGAACCGTCGAACCATTTACATAGGCGTTGCACACAATATCCATCCCGAGCCTCCAAGTATTCCACTAGAAATCATTGAAGCACCTACTAAACCTTCTGTTACCACGTCAGAGTTTCAGAAGCAAATCGATCAAAAAGTTGAAGCTTTAACAGAGAGTGTGCCACTACCCAAGTGTACATATTAGGGCCAGTGTCTGATCGCAATGACCAAGAAGTCTAATAGTTTCTACCTTCATGACATCGGAGCCTCCAAGAAAAACTAGTCGGGGGTTTCGAGTTGTGTACTAAAGTGAGTAGTAGTTCAATTTCCCGGTCCCTTATAACATGCAAGTGTACAACGTTTAGGTCATTTTCAAAGTAAGAGTATCGATCCCACTTGAAGCATAGGAATTGGACTTTTTCTCTTGTGGAGGCTTATGGAATTATTCCTCCAAGTTAGTCGTAGATGAAAATCAAAATGAACTAAGAAGGTTTATAATATTTTTTGAGTGAAGTGCGGTCAAAAGTAAATTGTGCAAAATAAGTAAAGAACAATGTGTAATAAAAGTAAGTAAGGAAACTCATAAGAGGGGTAAGGCATTTTCACGGAGTCCAGTATTCCCACTAGGATGTGTCTAATATAACATATGAGATTGTTCAGTTCTAAGTTGGATACTTGATGTTAGGAGCGGGGGTATATCGACCAGAGGGGTGTGAATGGGAGATCAGAATTTCTTTCTATACTTCAGATCCAAACCAATCAACAAAGCAGAATAAATGTATGACGAAGAACCCTGAAACATAATAGATGTACACACACACACATAAGTTGTCTGAGAGAGCAAGATTAAGCAAAGCTTTCAATGAAAGTGATGATAATCTTTCGGGTATAATGGCACACAACTTCACTGGTGATAATAGTAGTGCGGGAAGATAGTAGTGAGAGCAACATTCAAGAGAAAAAACTATGAATGAAAATAGGTTCTTTGCTACAAACAAACAACAAGTAAAAAACCAAGCATCCTTACAAACTAAAACACAGTAAGTGCATGAGTTATACCAAAGATAATCAAAACGATCAAATAATAGATGAGAGATATCTATCTTGTCACACAACACTTAAAGTAAATTACTGAAAGTATTGTAGTAGAGTACACTGAACCAGTGGTGCTTGATGGCGACACGTGATTTAACTAGGTACTCAGGAGCTATACACTCATGTTTTATAACTTTTCTCACTTGCACTTAATCAACACCTAAGAGTAGTTAATACTCTTGGACTTACTTTATTGACATAATGAAAAGGATCAATATCATTGACTAGAGTGTGTGGGGGGTGAATAGGCAACTACCAATTTGGAAGTGCTAGTTACCGACTAGAGGGGGTGAATAGGCGATTTTTCTGAAAGACTTTGAATCAGTAAATGTATTCAAAGTAAGTGGAAACGATACACGATGAGGAAGGGAAAATAGTCAAGGATCTAGGTCAAGCATGGAATACACCAAAGACATACATGTAGGTTAAGCATAATCATCATGCACACTAAGATGAAACTTGGATAGTATGAAGATAAACAACGGGTATGAATGTCTCCGAGGTATCTATTTAGAGAGTTATGATCAATCAATGGATTCATAATACACTATGTAAGACTGTGAAGGATACAACCAGTAGCTTGATGAAGACACAAGATTTGTTTGATCAGTTCTAGTTGTTGTGACAACTGTACGTCTGGTTGGGGAGGCTTAGACCTCGTCTTCACCTTGATCTCCTTGAGCCGAGGTCTCTCAGACCATGTCTAATCACTCAGGTAACTCTTTATGGGAGACTTCCGAAACCCGTACAAATTTGGCAACCCGATAATCCACAATGAATCTTGGATTCTTCAAGACCATGGTCACTCGGCAATGCACAAGGACTCTTGGATGCGTTAGACCATGACGCCTAATCGTCTAGAAGATCATAGTC
The DNA here is from genome assembly GCF_904849725.1 of Hordeum vulgare subsp. vulgare. Classification (NCBI taxonomy): domain Eukaryota; kingdom Viridiplantae; phylum Streptophyta; class Magnoliopsida; order Poales; family Poaceae; genus Hordeum; species Hordeum vulgare. The sequence goes on along the minus strand of NC_058524.1, from coordinate 396,247,001 downwards.
TTCAAGTGTAATAAGTCTTCAGTTCACCCAGAACAGAATGACTTCGGTGATGCTCAAACATACTGTCTCTAGGTGTTTGGGTTTATCCTCGCATGATAGTTCTCTCTCAATGTATTCAAGGTGGGTTGTTCCAAAACAACAACAACCGTATCTAACTCTGAGCAGCCACCTTCTCATGGTGGAGTGGGTGGGCTATTTATAACCCACGGGCAACCTGATCTGTGTCACACCCTATTTTTGCTACCACTTATGTGTATTGTGAAAATCTGAGCTCGTTAAAACTTTTTCAAGACTAATGTTGTGAGTGACATGATTGTCATTGTATGCATGTGTGTTTGATCTTGTGATGATGAAAACCCTATTTCACAATATTGATTTCCAAAAACACTTACTTGTTTCTGATCAAGGTAAAACCCTACTTTGAGTTGCACTACATGCCCATGATAGCAAGAAGTGTTTCTACTCAAAGTTGGTGATCTGATTTTAACTTTGCTTTATTTTCCAAAACCACAAAGATAATTATTTTTATAATTATTTTCCTAATTAAATTGCATGTCCATTTTTAGGCTAGAATTGGTATTCCTACTTGGAAAAATACTTTTCTGCCTTAGAAAAATCTGATTAAATTTGGAGATGATCAGAAGGACATATATTTTCCATACATAAGATTTTAAACCCTATTTGATATTGTAATTATTTGAATAAAACCCTGAAAGCTATTTCTGTCTGTATTGACCTTTTGAAATATTTCCAAAGGAAATATTCTCAATAAAATCCTAGAAAATTCCAGTAGCATCCCTAAGCCATATTTAGTGTCCACATAAAGTTTCACCTTGATCCAAGGTAATTAAAGACCCCAAATAACCCTAAAACCTCTTTTGTCCAGATTGAAGTTAGAGCAACTCTACATAGCAAAGTTTATCCAATGATGCTAAAACTTTGCAGGAGTGCCGAATACCTCAAATGAGGGTTCCACACCGAAAATGGGATTTGTGGGACTTAGTTTGCCCACACTCTCTTTGGAAGGGACAGAGCTGGTCAAATTGAAGTGTTTTCAAGTTTACAAAGCTAAACTTGTCCAATGGAGCTCAAACTTGGTGAAACCCCATGTTTTAGCACCAAACTCAAACCTGTTAAGTTGCAGCACCACTGGTGGGGTGCAACCCCCTAAAACCACTATCGAGCACCTTCTGACAGATAGGGAAAAGCCACCTTAGCCACAGCTAAACCCAACCCCTTTGTACCAAACTCATAGATTAGGTGGCCAGTATCTGTATCTAACCCCAGTCAACTGGCTCCTCACTGTTTCAAAGTGGAAAGGCCAAAAACTCCAATTTAGTCTTCAGTTCAAGGCTGACAGCACCAGTATTTCTTGTCTCCCTTGACCAGACGAAGCTCCCACGAGACCCAAACGGCTAGCCACACTCCCAACAAGTGCTAGGAGATGCTAGACACGTCCAAAGTGCCTCAGAGCGCACCAGCATGCCGTGGCATGCCAAAAATGCGCTCTGGGCGCGCTACAGGAAGCCACCAAGGTGGGGGCGACGCTCTCGGCCAGTTCCAGCCTCCCTCGAGGTGTCCAACCTCTTCCCCGACAACCCCTCTGCGTCGAGCAACCCTCAGGGGCCCTCCTTCCCCGCGCTAGAGCTCGTGCGACGCATGCTCGCGTGCACTAGAACCGGCCAAGATTGCGCGGCCACGGATGCTCGACTTCTCCCTCTCTCCCTCTGCAGCAGATGGTTCTGGCAGTCCAAAACCATGTCATGAGACCGTGGTTTCGACCCCAGCCCCTGTCTGCAACATATGCGCGCCATAGTGAGTCACCGGCGCTCCCGAATCGGCTCACCATCGCAGGCCTAAAAATATCCCTCCCCCTCGCTCTTGCACCCCTCAGATAGCTTCACCATGACCACTAGCACCTCCCTAGCCACCCCAGCAAACCAGCAAAGCCCCGGTGCTCGAGATCGACCGAGCCCCTCTGCCTCGGAGCTCCGGTCGATCTCCGGCTACATGACGGCTCCTACGCCCCTCGACCCACCAAACTGATCCCCTCTACCACAAGAAGCTTTCCCCCAACTCGCCCGAGCATTTCTGTGCCTCTAGCCAACTCCTTGACCACCTCCCGAAACTCCTCCGCTACGACCTCCTCGTCACCGGCAAACCCCTGCCTCCCCGACGTTGTTTCGACTACCAGCAGGTAGGCGACGTCACGGCGAACCCATTCCAGTCCTCGTCGGGGCTTGAGAGCGTCGGCAGCCTCGCCGACGTGCTCCTCCTCCTCTCTGGCCAGAGGTAGGAGACGACCCCGACAGGTGTGCCCCGCGTGTCGGTGGCCCAGCCTCCTCCCCCGCGCTGTCCACAACCATTGACCACAGGGCCGCGCACGTCAGGTTCAAACCTGACGGCGCGCGCGCCTGGGCAGGCTGTCGGCTGGCCGTGGGCCAGCCCAGTTCCAGGCCGACCTAGGCCAGGGACTTAGCGCATTTTCTTTTATTTTTAAAACCTGGTTTCAAAGATTTTTATAAAAAAATAGCCAGTGTAAAAATATAATTTTTTCACTATTATTCTTCTAAAAATATGTAGTATTTAATAATATGATTGGATGATTTTTTCTGCAACTATTCTGTTTTACAATAATAAAAAGGACTAAATTGGAATAGTTTTGCTTTTGTTTGGTTAATTTTAAAAATGTTCCTTCAAGAGAAATTGAGGCAAATATTTTTCAAAATAACAACTTAGACTTATTAGTAATAAAGAATATTTTTAAAATAACTTTATGATCTGTTTCTGTGTGAGCTATTTCTTATTTATTATTTTATCGACGATAGAAAACCCATGTGACGAGGGAATCGGAGCGGAAGACCTCGAAGACCCCGGATACCTAGCTGACCAAGGCAAGCAGCCCTTTGACCATGACTGAGCATATGTTACTTTGCATGTTAAGATAGCAAGTATTTCCATTGCATATGATCATAAGTGTCGGTAATCATTTGATATGATTTTACCGATGGCTCCCCCGGAGCACTGCTACGGCAACAAAAGTCCTTCCCTGGCGCGTAGGAATTCTTCTTGTTACTTCTCTGGTTTGCGTCGGTTTTTCCCTTGAAGAGGAAAGGGTGATGCACCACAGGAGCAGTAAGTATTTCCCTCAGTTTGAGAACCAAGGTATCGAACCAAAAGGAGGTCCTCGTCAAATCCAAAGTACCTGCGGAAACACAAACAAGCTTGCACCCAACGCTTCAAATGGGCTGTCAATCCCTTCAAGATTGTTTGCAAAGTGAGATCTGAAGGCGGAAAGTGCAACAAAGTAAAAAAGTGTAAGGCTGAAAATATGGTGTGGAGTAGACCCTGGGGGCCATAGTGTTCACTAGAGGCTTCTCTCATAATAGCAAATATCATGGTGGGTGAACAAATTACTGTCGAGCAATTGACAGAACCGCGCAAAGTCATGACGATATCTAAGGCAATGATCTAGCATATAGGCATCACATCCGAGACAAGTAGACCGATACTTTCTGCATCTACTACTATTACTCCACACATCGACCGATATCTAGTGTATTGAGTTCATGAAGAATAGAGTAACGCTTTAAGCAAGATGACATGATGTAGAGGGATGATCTCAAACCAATGATGAAAACCCATCTTTTTACCCTTGATGGCAACAACACGATACGTGACTCGCTACCCCTTCTGTCACTGGGAGAGGTCACCGCACCGTATGAACCCAAAACCAAGCACTTCTCCCATTGCAAGAATCATAAATCTAGCTGGCCAAACAAAACCCACAACTCGAAGAGAATTACAAGGATATGAAATCATGCATAAGAGAGATCAGAAGAAACTCAAATAAGATTCATAGATAATGTGATCATAAATCCACAATTCATTGGATCTCGACAAACACACCGCAAAAGAAGATTACATCGGATAGATCTCCATGAAGATCATGGAGAACTTTGTATTGAAGATCCACGAGAGAGAAGAAGCCATCTAGTTACTAGCTATGGACCCGTAGGTCTATGGTGAACTACTCACGCATAATCGGAGAGGTCATGGTGTTGATGTAGAAGCCCTCCGTGTCCGAGTCTCCCCTCCGGCAGGGCACCAGGACGTGCCCCAGATGGGATCTTGCGGAGACAGAAGCTTGCGGCGGCGGAAAAGTAATTGCGATCGTCTCTTGATTTTTTTGGGAATATTTGGGAATTTATAGGCGCAAGATCTAGGTCAGGGGATCTCCAGGGGGGCCACAAGCCTGGTTGGCGCCCCCCTAGCCGCGGGGTGGGGGCTTGTGGGGCCCTTGGGGCTCTTTTGACTTGGCTCCCAAGTCCTCCGATCTTCTTCCGTTCCAGAAAAAATCTTTTCGGGATTTTCTTCCGTTTGGACTCCGTTTCAAATTCTCCTGTGAAAGGGGTCAAAACATGGAAAAACAGGAACTGGCACTTGGCACTGAGTTAATAAGTTAGTCCTAGAAAATAAATAAAAGTCATGCAAAACATCCAAAGTTTAACAAGAAAATAGCATGAAACCATAAAAAATTATAGATACGTTAGAGACGTATCAAGCATCCCCAAGCTTAACTCCTGCTCTTCCTCGAGTAGGGAAGTGATAAAGAATGAACTTTTGATGTGGAATGCTACCTAGCATAGTCCTTTGCAACTTCTTTCATGTGGCATGAACGTTCAGATTCGTACGAGTCAAAGCAATAGTTTTTTATTGACATGAAAAAAATAATACTTCAAGCAAACTAGCAAAGTAATCATGAACTTTCAAAATAACAAGGCCAAAGAAAGTTATCCCTACAAAATCATATAGTCTGGCTATGCTCCATCATCCTCACACAACTAATGTAAATCATGCACAACCCCGGAATTGGCCAAGTAATTGTCTTCGCACTCTTACTTTCTCAAACTTTCTATAACTACCACGCAATACATGAGCGCGAGCCATGGATATAGCACTATAGGTGGAATAGAGTGTGGTGCTGGTTGTGAGACAAAAAGGAGGAGATGGTCACACTGACTTTGCGTATCAATAGGCTATGAAGATGCCCATTAATAGATATCAATGTGAATGAGTAAGGATAGCCATACAAGAGATGCACTAGAGCTATAAGTATGTGAAAGCTCAAGAGGAAAACTAGTGGGTGTGCATCCAACTTGCTTGCTCACGAAGACCTAGGGCAATTTTGAGGAAGCCCATCATTGGAATATACAAGCCAAGTTATAAAACGAAGATTCCCACTAGCATATGGTAGTGACAAAGCAAGAAGCTCTCAATCATGAAGAACGTGGTGCTAACATGAAGCACAAGTGTGGAAAAAGATAGTAGCATTGTCCCTTCTCTCTTTTTCTCTCATTTCTTTTTTTATTTGGGCTCTTAGGCCTCTTTTTTTATTTTCTCTTTTTTTTGTTTTTGGGCTCTTTGGCCTATTTCTTTTTATTTCCTCACATGGAATAATGCTCTAATAATGATGATCATCACACTTTTTAGTACCTCAAAGCTCAAAGATCACAATGATGAAGACTCCGTAGGAAATGCCTCCGGCAGTGTACCGGGATGTGCAACGATCTAGTATGATCATGCAATGGCAATATGAGAGTGACGGCACAAGTCATGAGACGGAACGATGGGAGTTGCATGGCAATATATCTCGGAATGGCTATGAAAATGCCATAGTAGGTAGGTATGGTGGTTGTTTTGAGGAAGGAATTTGGTGGGTTTGTGCACCGGCGAGAATTGCGCGACACTAGAGAGGCTAGCAATGGTGGAAGGTGAAAGTGCGTATAATCCATGGACTCACATTAGTCATGAAGAACTCATATACTTATTGCGAAAGTTTTTATTAGTAATCAAAACAAAGTTCTAAACGCATACTCCGAGGGGAAGGGTTGGTAGGTGTAAACCATCGCGCGATCCCGACCTCAACACAAAGGATGACAATCAATAGATCAATTATGCTCCGACTTCCTAACATAGCAGTTCACCATACGTGCATGCTACGGGAATCACTAACTCCAACACAAGTATCCCTAGATTCACAACACCCTACTAACATAACTCTCAATATTACCGAATCCACGTCTCAAAACTAATTTAGAGGAATCAAAACTTCTCTTTCTATTCAATGCACATGAAGATGGACGTTTTTGCATACTCTTTGGGTACCTAGCACATTTCGGACTACTTTCATAGCATAAGCCAACTACCAAATCACGCACCGCCGTGCTCTAAAGATATAAGTGAAGCACAAGAGCAAAAGTATCTAGCTCAAAAGATATAAGTGAAGCACTATGAGCATTCTAGCAAAATCACGATGAGTGCATGTCTCTCTCTCTCTCAAAAAGGTGTGCAGCAAGGAAGATTTTGACACAACAAAAATAAAAGACTCCTAAGATACAAGACGCTCCAAGCAAAACACATATCATGTGGTGAATAAAAATATAGCTCCAAGTAATGTTACCGATGGATTGAAGACGAAAGAGGGGATGCCTTCCCAGGGCATCCCCAAGCTTAGGCTTTTTTGGTGTCCTTGAATTTGGCTTGGGATGCCTTGGACATCCCCAAGCTTGAGCTCTTTCCACTCCTTATCTCTTTGTCCATGAGAACGTCACCCAAAACTTGAAAACTTCACAACACAAAACTTAAACAGAAACCTGTGATAACATTAGTACAAGAAAACAAACTACCACTTCTTTTGGTACTGTAGCAAACTCGAATTCCATCTATATTGATTATGGGCTACTATATTCTCACTTTTCCATGGCTAGTACCCCCCGATACTAACCATAGTTTCATCAAAACAAGCAACCAACTCAAGAAAAACAGAATCTGTCAAAACATACCAGTCTGTAGCAATCTGTATACTTCGTATACTTATGGTACCTCAAAAAATCTGAAAACTTGCGAAGGTCTAGGGAAAAGCATATCAATCAGCAGCAAAAAGAATCAGCTCAAAAGCTTTTTCTGAATAAAAATGAAAGATCATCTCGTGAGCGAAAAGTTTCTGTCTTTTTCCAGCAGGATCAAACAACCATTACCAAGACTAGTCATAAAGGTTTTGCTTGGCTCAAACACAAAAAGAAACACAAAAAACACAATCACAACAGAATTATGGAAGTGTGGACGCAACAAAACAGAAAGAAAAGGATAAATTCATTGGGTTGCCTCCCAACAAGCGCTATTGTTTAACGCCCTTAGCTAGGCATTGATAATTCAATGATTCTAACACAAATGACAAGAATTGAAGCACAACGAAAGCATCATAAAGGATGTAAAAAATCACATCTAAGTCTTACATACTTCCTATGCATAGGCATTTTATAGGAAAACAGATTGTCAAGACAACCAATAGTTACCATATGCAAGGAAGAAGAAAGAGACAATAGCAATCTCAACATAACGAGAGGTGATTTAGTGATATGAAAGTTTCTACCACCATATTTTCCTCTCTCATAATAATTACATGTGGGATGATATTCGAATTCAACAATGTAACTATCACATAGGATATTCTTTCATGATCCACATGCATGCAAAGTTGACGCTCTTCAAAAATAGTGGGATTATCATCAACTAAAGTCATGACTTCTCCAAACCCACTTTCAATAATATTGCAAATATCATATTCATCATGAGGCTTAAAAAAAATTTCAAGATCATAAGAAAAATCATCGCCCCACTCATGATCATTGCAACAAGTAGTGGACATGGCAAAACTAGCATCCCCAAGCTTAGGGTTTTGCATATTCTTAGCATGATTGTCACTAACAGAATTAATAGTGAAACCATTGCAATCATGCTTTTTATCCAAGGAGTCCTCGTGAATCTCTTTATAAATTTCCTTCTCACAGTTTTCAGATTCACGCCTCTCAAGCAAAACTCCATAAAGATAGTCAAGTGCACTCAACTCACTAGCAATTGGATCAACATAATTGGATCTCTTAAAGAGATTAGCAAGTGGATGAGGATCCATATCACTAGATTTTCAGCAAGCGAAGATGCAAGCATATTGAAGGCACATGGCACACAAGCGAATAGAAGGCAAGCGAGAGAAAAGGGCGAACAAAAAGGCGAATGAAAAAGGTAAACGAAAAAGGCAAATTGTGAAGTGGGGGAGAGGAAAACGAGAGGCAACTGGCAAACAAAGTAAGTTCGCGACGCTTACTTGGATGAGTTCTTGACTTGATCCACCCCGGCAACGGCGCCAGAAATTCTTCTGTTGCGGCAACAAAAGTCCTTCCCTGGCGCGTAGGAATTCTTCTTGTTACTTCTCTGGTTTGCGTCGGCTTTTCCCTTGAAGAGGAAAGGGTGATGCAGCACAGGAGCAGTAAGTATTTCCCTCAGCTTGAGAACCAAGGTATCGAACCAAAAGGAGGGCCTCGTCAAGTCCAAAGCACCTGCGCAAACACAAACAAGCTTGCACCCAACGCTTCAAAGGGGTTTTCAATCCCTTCAAGATTGTTTGCAAAGTGAGATCTGAAGGCGGAAAGTGCAACAAAGTAAAAAGTGTAAGGCTGAAAATATGGTGTGGAGTAGACCCTGGGGGCCATAGTGTTCACTAGAGGCTTCTCTCATAATAGCAAATATCACGGTGGGTGAACAAATTACTGTTGAGCAATTGATAGAACCGCGCAAAGTCATGACGATATCTAAGGCAATGATCTAGCATATAGGCATCACGTCCGAGACAAGTAGACAGATACTTTCTGCATCTACTACTATTACTCCACACATCGACTGCTATCCAGCATGCATCTAGTGTATTGAGTTCATGAAGAACAGAGTAACGCTTTAAGAAAGATGGCATGATGTAGAGGGATAATCTGAAACCAATGATGAAAACCGTATCTTTTTACCCTTGATGGCAACAACACGATACGTGCCTCGCTACCCCTTCTGTCACTGGGTGAGGTTACCGCCCGGTATGAACCCAAAACCAAGCACTTATCCCATTGCAAGAATCATAGATCTAGTTGGCCAAACAAAACGCACAACTCGAAGAGAATTACAAGGATATGAAATCATGCATAAGACAGATCAGAAGAAACTCAAATAAGATTCATAGACAATCTGATCATAAACCCACAATTCATCAGATCTCGACAAACACACCGCAAAAGAAGATTACATCAGATAGATCTCCATGAAAATCATGGAGAACTTTGTATTGAAGATCCAAGAGAGAGAAGAAGCCATCTAGTTACTAGCTATGGACCCGTAGGTCTATGGTGAACTACTCACGCATCATCGGAGAGGTCATGGTGTTGATGAAGAAGCCCTCCGTGTCCGAATCTCCCCTCCAGCAGGGCACCAGGACGTGCCCCAGATGGGATCTTGCGGAGAAATAAGCTTGCGGCGGCAGAAAAGTAATTGCGATCATCTCTTGATTTTTTGGGAATATTTGGGAATTTATAGGCGCAAGATCTAGGTCAGGGGACCTCCAGGGGGCCCACAAGCCTGGATGGCGCGCGCCCCTGGCCATGGGGTGGGGGCTTGTGGGGCCCCTGGGGCTCTTCTGACTTGGCTCCCAAGTCCTCCGATCTTCTTCCGTTCCAGAAAAAATCTTTTCAGGGACTTTCTTCCATTTGGACTCTGTTTCAAAATCTCCTCTGAAAGGGGTCAAAAACATGGAAAAAACAGGAACTGGCACTTGGCACTGAGTTAATAAGTTAGTCCCAGAAAATAAATAAAAGGCATGCAAAACATCCAAAGTATAACAAGAAAATAGCATGAAACCATCAAAAATTATAGATACGTTGGAGAAGTATCAAGCACTTGCATTGAGCTTGATCCTACCCCTTGAGGGTCATGCTAATATCATGTTGACAAGTAAAGTTAGAAGTAGTATTATCACGAGCATGTTGATGACATAAATCAAAGAGTTTATGAAAACCCCGTCGGGTGCCACTAACGCCCGAGGATGATGATGAGTTAGGTGGCCACTTTTGGTGAAGTGGTGCACCCGGTATTTGTGTGAGTATGGTTTTGGAAATGGGATTAGATTTATGATGTGTCGACCATCCCAACCTTAGTAGTACGACCACGTTACCCCTTATGGGACGGGGCTATGTTGATTACTCTGGTCGGTGCTAGCAAAGAGCCACATTACTAGTGGCGGGAGTGATGTGTGGTCACTCTCGTGATGGGGACATGCCAGGTAGGATGACTATGCCATTTTTATGAGTTCCAGGCACACCGTTAGTCCCCGCATAGTTGATATTGTCTAGACTCGGTGCTCGTAAGATGTACAACATGTGGGCTGGGAACCAATTGAGTGGACCTCTTTGTCTAGCATCGTCAGGGGAAAGGCGTTGATCGGGTACTTCCCTCGGGTATGTTATATACCGCGATTCGTGGATGACACGGAAGTTTCCCGGATCTCGTGGGTCCAGCGTACTACCTCTGCAGAGTGTAAAACTATTCGAATAGTCGTGTCCACAGTCAAGGACAGTTGGGTAATCCTGCTTAAACTACGTCCAGCTGTTTCCACATAAACCAAGCGTGTGTGTGTGTGGTGATGAAAAACGTGTTGTTATGTAAGTAATGATATGACCAAGTTTGGTGACTTGGCATATAGGGTGAGCCCGGATGGCTCAGCCCTTGACAGATATATTGGTATTTGTAACATGTCCTTCAAAATTAATTCTTTAACTTTATGCATATTCATGATCATTCCACCCCGATGAATTCCACCAAAGATGCATGATATTGTTATCCTTCACTTTCATTGTTCATATCATGGGCTATTTGCGAGTACATTCAAAGTACTCATTGGCTTGCCACTAGTTATATTATTGACCAGACATGGAAGGACTGGAGTTTGGAGATGAGTACGTCTTCGGAGACGCCCCTGCAAACTAGGACGCTTCCGAGTCACAATGCCTGTCGGTGTAAGCTTGATGGCATGGGTACCCGCTTAGCCCCTATGATTTCCGCCACTATTTGCATCAGAGTGATTTGGCCTTAGGCCCTGCATTGTGAACTTGACCTTTTGGTCATGTGTTGTAATAATCGGTACTTGGATGTAAGACTCTTTTAGTAAGTGTCTATGTTCAGTGAGCATTGATCTTTGGGATCACTGAGCACGGCGATCTCGACCCATAAGTCGGTGTCCCCACAATCTCATATGACTGAAATGACCCTGGGTTAATGGCCAACCGACACGTGTCCCACTGGTCGTATTTCAAACACACGCGGCAACACTACATGAGCTGCAAGCAATGCTGACTCAACCAACCCTAGAAGAGATTTTCTGTTATTGTCTTCACTCGAAGACATAGGTCTTTGGGTTGAGCATCATGTCAGCATCTGACTTCGATGACCTCGAGCCCACTTAATAGTACGATGGTTCCTATGACTCGGGAAAGAAGAAACCGAACTACCAAAAGACTTTGTCTTCGCGTTCATTATGTTAAGGGAATTATCTTCCCATACCACCAATGGATTCGGTCGTCATCATTGTCTTCGGACATTTTTAGGGGTCGTCTTTGACAGTTAAACCGAAACTCCACACACTTCTAGATGTGTTAACATGTGAACTCTCACAAACACATTAGTCCCTCGCTTGACTTCAATACATCAAAATAAAAATGGGTGGCACTAGATGCACTTACAATCTCCCCCCTTTTGGTGATTGATGACAAACTGGTTGAAGTTTTCGATGAGGATAAAATATATGAAGATATAGAGAGATCCCGCTGAAGATGTGCTTTATGAAGATTTTGCTTTGAATGCAAAAAGCAGATGGCAGGTTTTAATTTGTGGAGATCTCCCCCTATATCTTGGAATCCAACCACTATGCATTTTAAAGGTTTCATGAAGATTACGAAATGCATAATGAAAAATGGGCGTCTACAGAGTGACTTCAAACGCTTATGATGAGATATGAAATAACGTCAAAGATAAGATAAGCATAAAACATGCAAATGTCTATCAGGACTTCAGTTTTACAACCCAAATAGCAAATGTTCAGAACGAGAGTTCTAAACTTAGCAAAAATAGCAACACCCAACCCATATAGACCTGTTTGAAGACTATCATTCCGATGCTTCTCCCCCTTTGTCTTAAAATAACCGAAAAGGATGAAGACATTGGGCACTACACATCCCCAGCCGATGAAGACGTTGGTTCGGCAGGATCGGTGGATGTTGGTGCATAGGGGCCTGGTGCAGTGCTGATGTGGCTTGTTGGTGCAGCTGGAGAACTGGCATCATCAGCTTCATCATTTGCAAGATTGACATGAATGGACGATGCTGAAGACGAATAGTCAGTGTCTTCAAGAGAGGGGGTCCGACACCATTTCTCCATGCGAGGAGGAGGGGCACTGAATAAAAAGTATTTTTGAAGCCATTCTCATGAAGATCTTACTCAGGAGCAAGCATAGTCAATGTCTTCCATGAACGCGTGCAAGTCTCATGAGTAACAAAAGCATTTTTGGTGGTGAGATTACGAATGCGACTGATGTGAGTGACAAGTAAATGCACTTGTCTTTGAGTCCACTCATGGTGTCGATCGTGCTTTTGAATAAGAGAGACTAGAATCTCTCTATCAATCATGGTGTGTTCCCTTCTGGGTCGGTGTTGTTGGGAAGAATGCTAGCAGTGGCTTCAGTGGCAGTAGCACTAGGGTGAGGTTGACGAATTGCACCAATCAACCTTTCTCTTGCTAGATCAGATGGAATGTGAAGCCCTTCAATATCAGCAGTGCCACTGGTGCCTTCAAGAACGGGGTTCTTGCTCTTGGATGGATAAATCTCTTCATGAATAATTTCCACATCCGGGAGGTAGGTACCATGATTGTGAGGAGATGGCAGAAACCTTGTGTTTGTTTGATGCTTGATGAAGTACATGATCCATGGTGCAAATATCTTGAGTTCAAACAGATTGACGGTATTGTAGCAAGGTTTCACAGAAAAAAAATCTTGAAGATCAAACCTGATGCCATACATAGTGTTGTAGATCAACGTCTTTAAAGCCCATTCAAGTTTCCGGGATGAAGAATGTCCTTTGATAGTCCAGATGGTGTGACGAAGAATGTGATAGATAGTCTTTGGTAGATATTGAAGATCATCAACAAAGAAGGTTGTAGGCAATGCTGCACAGGTGCCAAAGGCTTCATCAAAGTCAATATCTCAGCCATGTTGGGCTCACACATTTTTAATATGCTTTGGGAAGCGGGGGCATCAACAATGTCGCTTGAGGCAACAAGGGCAGTGGTCACAAGAACTCCAAAGAAGGAGCTTTGGTGTGCTCATCACAGATCATGAAGTCCATTGCCCATGTCTTCAGATCTCCCCCGAAGCCAATATGTGGATGGTGGAAAAATTGAAGAATAAGTTCTTCATTCCAGTCTTCATTATCCACCACAAATGGAAGTAGTCCAACATCTCGAAGATAATCGAGGGCTTCATCAAAGCAGGGAAGACCACTCATTGCTTCATAGAGTACACAACTGTAGTATGTGCATTGAGGAGCACTCCAGAAGCGGCCACATTGGATCTTGGGGTGAGTATAGGGATTCATGTCTGATTCAAGGAATGTATTGTTGAGCCTCAATTGTTGGACGCTAGATCATGGGATTAGTTGGCCCTTGTTGCCGAAGACTTGGAAGTCTCGCCATAGTATTCGTAACTTTGGGCTGACGATGAATGTTAAATTCATACTGAGGATCCTTTATTGGTTGTGGAGAAATCTTGGGCCATCGAGTTAGCACCATCTTTCCTTCCCTATTGCGAGCAAGAAAAATGTTGTCACAATTATTGTTGGTTGATGGTGTCGCAGGAACAGGAGGACCATCAAGGGTTGGGGCATTCACTTCTCCCTCAGTATTTCTAGTGAAAGGATCATTAGTCGTCGCAAGAGTTGTAGGAGAAGCAATATTTTCGACCGCTCGGACATCGTTATCGGGTGGTGAATGAACAACATCTTCAAGCATGAGAACTTCATTGACTCATGCAGTCAGAGTAACATGCACTTCATCTTCAGGGATGCTTTGCATCAAAGATATGACTGGACTCGGTCCTTTGCGAAGCCTTTTGAGGGGCGATGCATGTTCCTAGGTTTCAATATCCATGGGTGCAAATGGGTATTCAGGAGAGCATGGCACTGGAGTTGAAAAAGGAGTAGGCGGAGTGCTAGGATTGGCTTCAGTTCCCAGTTCACATCAGACACCATTAGCCCTGAAGTCGTGCCAATGTCCACATATTTCCTATTAGCTGGCAGTGGTGATGATACATGTGGTACTTGAAGTTGAGGTATGGGGCCTTTCGCAACATTGTCTTCAACAGAAGCAATGTCTTCAGCAGCATCAGCTGCATTGTCTTCACGTGCGGCAGTTTCAGCAGCTGGTACATCATCAGTCCTTGGAACCTCTATGGTAAGAGACTCATGAAGAATAACTCAACTCTTAGTATTTTTAGAGGGGGGAGCCATGGATATGGGCGTCAGGAGAAGAGGCTCCTTACGAGCAGGTGGAGTGACATACGGACCTTGAGGGGGCTTGGGCACTTGGGCCGAATCCGAAGACTTTGTCTTCTTTGGCTTTAGCTTCTTGATAGGTTGGACTTCATAAGTAGGTGTAAATTTTCTCTTTTGGGCTTTCTGCCTTAGCTTGTTTTGTCTTCTTGCTGGATGCCATAGAGGAAGCAGGAGGTGGTCTTAAAGAGCCGAAGAAGCTTGCCGGGAAGACAATGTTGGGCACCTCTTGCCTTGAAGGGGCAGGCTGGTACGAAGACAATGAAGCCCGCCTTGACCGAGCGATGATTCTTGGGTCAAGGGCGGGCTGGCCAAGTGCTTTCCTCTTCAGCATGTCATTGTGAGCATGAACCATTGATACGTCTCAAACGTATCTATAATTTTTGATGGTTTCACGTTGTTATCTTTCCTTCTTTGTATGTTTTATATACCTTTTTATATCTTTTTGGGACTAACTTATTAATTCAGTGCCAAGTGCCAGTTCCTGTTTTTCCGTCTTTTTGACTCTTTTCAGATTTGATTTTGGAACGGAGTCCAAACGGAAGAAAAACCCCAAAATGATTTTTTCCTGAACGGAAGAAGTCCAGGGGCTTTTGGGCCAAGCCAGGTGGGCTCCAGGGAGCCCACAAGCCCCCACTCCGCCACTAGGGGGAGGCGGCGGTGGGCAGGCTTGTGGCCTCCCTGGCCGCCCCCTGACCTAGGTCTTTGGCCTATAAATTCCCAAATATTCCGCAAAAAATCAAGGGAGCCTCGAAAATACTTTTCCGCCGCCGCAAGCTTCCGTTTCCGCGAGATCTCATCTAGAGACCCTTCCCGGCACCCTGTCGGAGGGGACTTTGGAGTTGGAGGGCTTCTTCATCATCATCATCGCCCCTCCAATGACTTGTGAGTATTTCACTTCAGACCTACGGGTCCATTGTTAGTAGCTAGCGGTCGACGTGTGGAGTAATAGTAGTAGATGCAGAAAGTATCGGTCTACTTGTTTCAGACGTGATGCCTATAGAAATAATCATTGCATAGATATCGTCACGACTCTGCATAGCTCTATCAATTGTTCGGTAGTAATTTGTTCACCCACCATCTACTTGCTTTCATGAGAGAAGCCACTAGTAAACACTACGGCCCCCGGGTCTATTCACATCCATCGTTTACAACTCTGCTTTTACTTTGCTTTGTTACTTTGTTGCTTTCAGTTCTCACTTGGCAAACAACCTATAAGGGATTGACAACCCCTTCATAGCGTTGGGTGCAAGCTTTTGTGTTTGTGCAGGATCTTGAGATACTCCTCCGCCGGATTGATACCTTGGTTCTCAAACTAAGGGAAATACTTACCTCCGTTGTGCTACATCATCCTCTCCGCTTCGAGGAAACACCAATGCAGAAGGATTCCTGGTGTCGTCAACGTGCCCATTTCTGGCGCCACTGGAAGGTCTTTTGTGCAGCAGCATAACAGACATCAGAAGCATTCCTGTGCCATTGCCGGTGATCCCTTTTGAAACATCAGAAGTAATTCTGGCGCCGTTGCCGGGGAGGAGAAATCAAGATCTATCCAAGTAGGTCTCACAAACTCTTCTCTTGCATTTACTTTTGTTGCCAGTTGCCTCTCGTTTTCCTCTCCCCCACTTCACATTTGCCGTTTTGATTTGCCTTTCTCCTTTGCCTTTTTCGTTTGCCCTTTTCTCTCGCTTGCTTTCTATTCACTTGTGTGCCATGTGCCCTCAATATGCTTGCATCTTCGCTTGCTGAAAATCTAGTGATATGGATCCTCATCCACTTGCTAGTCTCTTTAAGAGACCCACTCGTGTGGAACAAATTGCTAGTGAAATGAGGGCAATTGACTATTTCTTTGGAGTTTTGCGTAAGATGCGTGAATCTGGAAATTGTGAGGAAGAAATTCATGAAGTGATTCACGAGGGCTCCTTGGATGAAAAGCATGATTGCAATGATTTCACTATAAATCCTATTAGTGACAATCATGCTAAAAATATGCAAAACCCTAAGCTTGGGGATGCTAGTTTTGCTATGATCACTACTTGTTGCAATAATCATGATTGGGGTGATGATCTTTCTTATGATCTTAAAAATTTGCTCAAACCTCATGATGAATATGATATTTGCAATAATATTGAAAGTGGGTTTGGAGACGTCATGACTTTAGTTGATGATGATCCCACTATTTTTGAAGAGCGTCAACTTTGCATGCATGTGGATCATGAAAAGAATATCCTATGGGATAGCTATATTGTTGAATTTGAATATGATCCCACATGTAATTGCTATGAGAGAGTAAAATATTTTGGTAGAAACTTTCATGTTACCAAATCACCTCTCGTGATGTTGAGATTGCTCTTGTCTCTTTCTTCTTCCTTACATATGGCAACTATTGGTTGTCTTGACAATTTGTTTTCCTATAAAATGCCTATGCATAGGAAGTATGTTAGACTTAGATGTGATCTTCACATGCTTTAGGATGCTCTCGTTGTGCTTCAATTCTTGTCTTTTGTGAGAGCATCATTGAATGCCTAGCTAAGGGTGTTAAACAAAAGCGCTTGTTGGGAGGCAACCCAACGAATCTATCATTTTTATTTCTATTTTGTGTTTTCCACACTTTCATAATTATGTTATGATTGTGTTTTTTGTGTTTCTTTTTGCGTTTGTGCCAAGCAAAACCGTTATGATTAGTCTTGGGGATGATCGTTTGGTCATGCTGGAAAAGACAGAAACTTTCTGCTCACAAAATGAATTTGCTTTTTTTCTGTAAGAGCTTTTGAGTTTCTTCTTTTTGCTTCTGATTGCTACGCAAATCCTTCAGACTATCGTAAGTTTTCATAATTTTTGAAGTACCAGAGGTATACAAAATATACAGATTGCTACGGACTGTTCTGCTGTTACCAGATTCTGTTTTTGTTGTGTTGGTTGCTTATTTTGATGAAACTATGGATAGTATCTAGGGGTATTAGCCATGGAAGATTGAAAGTACAGTAAACCAACATTAGCGCAAGTAGAATTTGAGTTTTCTACAGTACCTAAGGAAGTGGTGGTTTGCTTTCTTGTACTAATGTTATCACGGGTTTCTGTTTAAGTTTCGTGTTGTGGAGTTTCAAGTTTTGGGTGAAGTTCTTATGGACAAAGAGATAAAGAGTGGCAAGAGCTCAAGATTAGGGATGCCCAAGGCACCCCAAGAGATTCAAGGATGTCGTAAAAGCCTAAGCTTGGGGATGCCCCGGGAAGGCATCCCCTCTCTCGTCTTCAATCCATCGGTAACGTTACTTGGGGCTATATTTTTATTCACCACGTGTTATGTGTTTTTTCTTGGAGCGTCTTGTATCGTAGGAGTCTTTTATTTTTCTTGTGACACAATCATCCTTGCTGCACACCTAGAGATAGAGACATGCACACACCGTGATTTTGTCGAGCTTCACTTATATCTTTTGGTAGACAATTCAGCTCACATGTGCATCACATATATCTTTTGAGCTAGATACTTTTGCTCTATGTGCTTCACTTATATCTTTTAGAGCACAGCGATGCGTGGCTTGGTAGTTTATCTATGCTTTGAAAGTAGTCTCAAAAGGGGTAGTTATCCAAAGGGATATGAAAACTTCCACCTTCTTGTGCATTGAATAGTTAGAGAAGTTTGATTCATCTCAATTAGTTTTGAGTTGTGGTTGTGATAATATTGAAGTCATGCTAGTAAGGTGTTGTGGATCTAGAAATACGTGCGTTGAAGTTAGTGATTCCCGTAGCATGCACGTATCGTGGACCGCTATGTGATGAAGTCGGAGCATGATTAGTATATTGATTGTCATCTTTTGCGTGGCGCTCGGGATCGCGCGATGGTTTATACCTACCAACCCTTCCCCTAGGAGTATGCGTTGAATGCTTTGTTTCGATTACTAATAAAACTTTTGCAACAAGTATATGAGTTCTTCATGACTAATGTTGAGTCCATGGTTTAGATGCACTTTCACCTTCCACCATCACTATCTTCTTAGTGTCGTGCAACTTTCGCGGGTGCACAAAACCCACCATTAGCCTCCCTCAAAACAGCCACCATACCTACCTATTATGGCTTTTTCAAAGTCATTCCAAGATATATTGCCATGCAACTACCACCATGACATGTGCCACCACGTCTACATTCCATTGCATGATCGTAAGATAGCTAGCATGATGTTTCCATTGATGTCTATGCCATGCTAGATCATTGCCACGGTACACTACCGAAGGCATTCCATATAGAGTCATAGTTGCTCTAAGTTTTGAGTTGAAAGTGTGATGATCATCATTATTGGAGCATTGTCCCATGTGAGGAAATAAAAGAGGCCAAAGAAGCTCATAAAAAAAGAGGCCAAAGAGCCCACCAAAATTTAAAAAAAAAGAGAGAAAAAGAGAGAAGGGACAATGCTATCACTTTTTCCACACTTGTGCATATTAAGCACCTTGATCATCATGATTGACAGTCTCTCGTTTTGTCACCATCATATAGCTAGTGGGAAATTTTCATTATATAACTTGGCTTGTATATTCCAATGATAGGCTTCCTCAAAATTGCCTTAGGTCTTCGTGAGGAAGCAAGTTGGATGCACACCCACTAGTTTTCTTTAAGAGCTTTCACATACTTGTAGCTCTAGTGCATCATTTGTATGGAAATCCCTACTCATTCACATTCATATCTATTGATGAGCATCTCCACAGCTCATTGATATGTCTAGTTAATGTGACTATCTTCTCCCTTTTTTTGTCTTGCAACCTCCACCACATTCCACACCATCTATAGTGCTATAACCATGGCTCACGCTCATGTATTGCGTGAGAGTTGAAAATGTTTGAGAAAGTAAAGGTGTGAAACAATTACTTGGCCAATACTGGGGTTGTGCATGATTTAAATTCGTTGTGCAATGATGATAGAGCATAGCCAGACTATATGCTTTTGTAGGGATAACTTTCTTTTGGCCTTGTTATTTTGAAAGTTCATGATTACTTTGCTAGTTTGCTTGAATTGTTATTGTTTCCACGTCAATAGCAAACTATTGTTTTGAATCTAATGGATCTGAACATTCACGTCACATAAGAGGAATTACAAAGGACACCTATGCTAGGTAGCATGAAAGCATCAAAAATTCATTCTTATCACTTCCCTACTCGAGGACGAGCAGGAGTTACGCTTGGGGATGCTTGATACGTCTCAAACGTATCTATAATTTTTGATGGTTTCATGGTGTTATCTTGCCTTCTTTGTATGTTTTATGTACCTTTTTATATCTTTTTCGGACTAACTTATTAATTCAGTGCCAAGTGCCAGTTCCTGTTTTTTCCGTGTTTTTGACTCTTTTCAGATCTGATTTTGGAACGGAGTCCAAACGGAAGAAAAACCCCAAAATGATTTTTTCCCGAACGAAAGAAGTCCAGGGGCTTTTGGGCCAAGCCAGGTGGGATCGAGGGAGCCCACAAGCCCCCACTCTGCCACCAGGGGGAGGCGGCAGTGGGCAGGCTTGTGGCCTCCCTGGCCGCCCCCTGACCTAGGACTTTGGCCTATAAATTCCCAAATATTCCGCAAAAAATCAGGGGAGCCTCAAAAATACTTTTCTGCCGCCGCAAGCTTCCGTTTCCGCGAGATCTCATCTGGAGACCCTTCTCGGCACCCTGCCAGAGGGGACTTTGGAGTTGGAGGGCTTCTTCATCATCATCATCGCCCCTCCAATGACTCGTGAGTAGTTCACTTCAGACCTATAGGTCCGTAGTTAGTAGCTAGATGGCTTCTTCCCTCTCTTGGATCTTCAATACAAAGTTCTCCATGATCTTCATGGAGATCTATCCGATGTAATCTTCTTTGGCGGTGTGTTTGTCGAGATCCGATGAATTGTGGACTTGTGATCAGATTATCTATGATATATATTTGAGTCTTTGCTGATTTGTTATATGCATGATTTGATATCCTTGTAAGTCTCTCCGAGTCTTGGGTTTTGTTTGGCCAACTAGATCTATGATTCTTGCAATGGGACAAGTTCTTGGTTTTGGGTTCTGCCATGTGGTGACCTTTCCCAGTGACAGTAGTGGCAGCAAGGCACACATCAAGCAGTTGCCATCAAGGGTAAAAAGATGGGGTTTTTATCATTGGTTTGAGATTATCCCTCTACATCATGTCATCTTGCTTAAGGCGTTACTCTGTTCTTATGGACTTAATACACTAGATGCATGCTGGATAGCGGTCGACGTGTCGAGTAATAGTAGTAGATGCAGAAAGTATCGGTCTACTTGTTTCGGACGTGATGCCTATAGAAATAATCATTGCATAGGTATCGTCACGACTCTGCACAGTTCTATCAATTGCTCGGCAGTAATTTGTTCACCCACCGTCTACTTTCCTTCATGAGAGAAGCCACTAGTAAACACTACGGCCCCCGGGTCTATTCACATCCATCGTTTACAACTCCGCTTTTACTTTGCTTTGTTACTTTGTTGCTTTTAGTTCTCACTTGGCAAACAATCTATAAGGGATTGACAACCCCTTCATAGCGTTGGGTGCAAGCTTTTGTGTTTGTGCAGGATCTTGAGATACTCCTCCGCCGGATTGATACCTTGGTTCTCAAACTGAGGGAAATACTTACCTCCGCTGTGCTACATCATCCTCTCCGCTTCGAGGAAACACCAATGCAGAAGGATTCCTGGTGTCGTCAACGTGCCCATTTCTGGCGCCACTGGAAGGTCTTTTGTGCAGCAGCATAACGGACATCAGAAGCATTCATGCGCCATTGCCGGGGATCCCTTTTGAAACATCAACCATCTTCTCAGATTTTCTCTTACCACGCTCGAGGACGCCTTTGACAACTTCACAACGCTTGTCAAATTTAGCTTTTAAGTCTATCATGAAGAGGTGATATCCTTGTATGTGCTCGGCTATAAGTCTGTGGACATTGTCCTTGAAGAGAGCCTTTTATGGCGAATCTTCTCGCGTTGCTGCACAACCCTTTGAACAACAATCATCTCTTCGTTCACCAACCCTTGGAAGGTGACGCTCAATCCAATTGGAAGCTGGAGGGAATCAATTGTGAGAGTAGGATCAACAAACCATTCATCGATGAACTAGATGATGATATTTGCACCAATTAGAGGCAAGTCCTCGAGACGCTTGTCCTCTTGATCCTTTTGCCGAATTAGTTTCACCAAAGCTTCATCATCAAACTCGCGATCTGAGAGTTCAGTCATGTTGCAACATCCATCAGGGAAACACATGGCTTCGAGCCACGAGTAGCAGCAACGTTTCTCTTCATTCTCTTGTGTGTACGAGATTCATCCTCAGTGTAAGAAGGTTCAACATGGCTTGATCGTGAAGTCTGTGGTGAGGAGCGGTCAGGCCTTGAATCTTTTGAAGCCTTTGTTCTTTGCATAGGCTTCGAAGAAGTGATAGGGGCAGTTCTACATCCTCTTCCTTAGAAGTGTGACTATCATCATTGTCAGGAGTGAATCCTTGAACGCTAGTAGGATATGGATTCTGTGGCATAGATGACTGGAACATGCATTGGTAGAATCTAATCCTGCTGGCGTCAGCTTTTGTGTTCGGATGAAGATTCTTGTATACAATGTGCGTCCAATAAGCTTTCTCAACATGCTTCTCATCATATTCAGAAGTCACGAAGCGGTAATGGAACCATTGTGTAGCCCAATATCTTCGAATCCATTGGACCCCGGTCTTGTGCTGATGATAAGTCTCTTCTGGACCAGAATTATACTATTCATAAAGGTCAGAAGGGAGATCTTTGGCAGTATCCAGGCATCTTTGTCTTCCTCCATTCTTAGAAGTCCCATCTTTAGCCATAGTCTTTGACCTGGGCAAAGGCTTCGAAGATTGATTCAAGTGAGAGCTTGCTCCAGGTGAGTCTAGATGTATCTGCAAGTAGTGTGCAAGCGAATGCAGACTATGAGATCTAAGAGATTCTGCCGCAGACATGTACCTGTGAAAGAGTTAGAGATGTGAGGGGAATAGAAGTGGGCATGTGCATTCTGAGAAGATTTTGAAGATAATATATCATAGTTTGAAGATATTGACCTCATTCACCAAAGACTTTCACTTTTGCTCAAGATAAGGTGGTTTCAGATTTGTGCAAGTTCAAAAAAATTCACTTGAGGAATCAGCCAAGTTTTTCAACATAAGTAAAAGTATTGAGTAAATAGAGATGCAAGATTGAGATCTATTGAAAACATGGTGGAAAATAGATCTCAAATATACTTGGTAACTTTTAAGATCAAATGAGTAATAAAAAATCAGATTTATTCACCATGGTGAAGAAGTCAAAGAACTGTTTGACGAGCCGGTGAGGCCGAGCAGTTCGATCTGCCACACCCTAGCTTGGTGGTGGCATATGGCTACGACGGCAATGGACGAGGATGGTCGTAGCCGGCGTGAGTACGACGATGGAGGAGTAACGACAGCTAAGCGCTTCTTCTCCGGCGGTGATGAAATCCAGCGACGGTGCTACGGTTAGAGCTCGAGACTGGCGGATATGGTGGAAGAGTAATATTTGAACCGGGGGCTTGTATTTATAAGGTGGGGTGGAATAGGAACATCCAAATGTTTTGGACGGATTTGTCTCGGGCTCTTCGGCTTAGTGAGGCATGTGGCTTGCATGCAACGCGTCTGACAACCCACTACCGAATTTGAAGCGCGTGGCGTGGGGATTTTGGTAGTTTAGGCGGTAAAAGGATAAGAGTGAAAATTTGAAGAGTTTGGTTAAATTTGTCTTCGACAGACATGGATGCTGTGAAGACTGTTAGAAAGGAAGAGAGGGATTGGTGGAATAGTTGTTGTATTGCTTGAGCCTCGTGGGCATATATATAGGAGTACATGATCATCTTGGAGTACAAGTCAAGGTAGGAAAAAATCTTAGTCTATCTATGTTTCCTAAACAACCACGATACTCAACGTACCCATACAGTCACAACGGTAGCGATGCAGACGGTGAGACTGGATAAAAATCTGAAGGCAAGCCGACGGACATAACCCCACAGTCATAACGGTCCATGCATCGCGGAAGTTGTGGCTGGAGTGGAAACCGACGAGGTTTCTCAAGCAAGACGGTAGCCCTTTGTGTTGTTGTTGAGGTAGCCGAGAGATTAGGGTAGTGTAGCCGTAGTCGAGGGAGCCGTGCGTCGACGTAGCCATGCGAGGAACGTCGTGGTCGATGTCGAGTCGGGGTAGCCGGTGTTGAGGAAGTCACCGTGAAGCTGCGGGCACAAGGAGGCACCAAGTTAGTCATGGGCGCAGTGGTGTCGAAGTAGTGATGCATTGGGAAGGAGATGTAGTTGACCATGCGTCCCGCTGGGTTTGACAAGCCCGGGGACACTTCGAGGACAAAGGTACACATCGGTGTTGCCAGCACCGCGCATGCATAGACGGACGAAGACGATGTTGATGATGTGTCATTCCAGGTTGCCAAACGTGGGAACACACTGGGGACGAAGGCATGCGTCGGTGTTGCCAGCACCGGGCATGGGTAGATGGGGGACCTGCACAAGTTGTACGCCATGTCGGGGACTCGGAGTGGCCAACAGAGAAGGGGGGCGATGTCGCCCGCGTCAGTCGGAGTAGATAAAGTGGTCGGGGTAGACGATAGTGATGCTGGCAATGAGCTGGTGCTGGACGGATGATGAAGGGGGTGGACGGGTGGCACAACTCAGGTGGGTGCGCTACAATAGCGCCGAAGTAGAGGTGTGGCATGGTTCGGGTGGGCAAGCCGCAACATCGCTAAAGAGGAGTGGCAGCCACGGCCTGACAGCGGGGGCGGCGGCTGGTTAGGAGTGCGGCGACGATGTTCGAAGTAAGCAAGGAAGAACCCAACAACGTGACGAAGACCGACGTGGACGGTGGCGTTCCCGCGCTAAGGGAGACAGCACGACGCACACCACGTAGAGGTGACACGCGAAGACGGTGGAGTGGCCCGCAGCCGCGGCGCTACGCCTCGAAGGGGCAGCGCAGCGGCAACACGCAGGTCGGAGTGATTGTGGGGAGGCCTCGGGGCGGCAACGTTGACCTCGTGCCACGATGCTATGGCCGGAAGGGGCGACGCAACGGTGGTGCATGGGTCGATGCAGCCACGATGAAAGCACATATGCTCCCTTGGTTGTGTGATAATTCATGACAACATACATTGTCTCTTGGACTAACACTTTTACCTAGTATATTTTAGTATAGTCCACAAAGAGCATTGGCTAGAGGATTGTGAGGAGAAGCCTCTTGATGAGGAAGGTAATAGGATTGGCTTAAGATTCAAGCAGGAAGACTCTACATTTTATATTTGTGAGAAATCACTTTGAGTCCATAGGAAAGCCAATACTATTAAAAGGGGGCGAGGTATTATAATGAATTGGTTGCTCAAGTGCTTAGAGGTAGCCACCAAAAATACTCACCCATTCTCCCACAAAATATCTCTGTCCAAAGCCATATCAGCAAAAATCGGTGCCACCAACTATTTCCACTCGGCCCTACCGATTTTACACTTAACAGATCCTATGCCAAACCCTACCATCTCGGTACCACCAACTTTCACATCGGTGCCACCGAGATTTAGTGACCAACTTTCTGTTGAGAAGATTTCAAGAATTGGAATTTCTGAGTTGGAAATCAGTCTCACTGAGATTTGGAAACTAGTCTAGGTCATCGTACCGGTAACATGGAGATTTATATATCGGTCTCGCCGAGAATTCAAAAGTTGCCACATTTAGTGCAACTCGATGCCACCGAGATTCATTTATGTGTCACCGAGTTGGGCAA
The DNA here is from genome assembly GCF_904849725.1 of Hordeum vulgare subsp. vulgare. Lineage (NCBI taxonomy): Eukaryota > Viridiplantae > Streptophyta > Magnoliopsida > Poales > Poaceae > Hordeum > Hordeum vulgare. Next base: position 396,221,756 of record NC_058524.1, on the reverse strand, counting down.
TAATGTTGTAACGGTTGGATTTTAGGGGATGCCTATATATACCCCTCCACCTACCTCTCATTCATAAGGAAGCACTCAGAACACACTTACACTTGCCAGATCCATTTTTTTGAGAGAGAGCCACCTACTCATGTGTTGAGATCAAGATATTACATTCCAACCATTTGAAACTTGATCTCTAGCCTCCCCAAGTTGCTTTCCACAAGATCAATCTCTCCTACCCATGTTAAATCTGTGAGAGAGTGATTGAGTGTTGCGGAGACTATCTTTTGACGCACAAGAGTAAGGAATTCATCGTTCTACCGCATGTATTACCTTTTGAAGGGTGGTGCCTCCTAGATTGGTAAGGTGTCGCCTGGAGCCTCCTACTTCGTGTTGTGGAGTTGAACCAAGAATTTTGTACAGGCAAGGAGATCGCCTACTTCGTGAGGATCTACCATGAGTGAGGCTAGTCCTATGTGGACGGAAGCCATGGTGAATAGACAAGGCCACTTCTTCATGGACCCCTTGTGGGTGGAGCCCTCCGTGGACTCTCCCAGTCGTTACCCTCCATGGATTGAAATCTCCACTAACATGGACATACGACAACGCCACCTATCGGAACCATGCCAAAAATCGTCGTGTCAACTTCTTTGCATTTGATCTTCCTAAACTCTACTCCTTACTACATGTGCAATGTCTTTACTTTCTGCTACCATATTTGTGGACTAGCATGTGTAGGGTGCACTAGACTTGTTATAATCGCTTAAATTTGCCAACCATTAAAATTGGTAAAAGGCTAGGATTTTAATTTATACAAGTAGTCTATTAACCCCCCCCCCTCTAGAGACCTCTTCTATGGATCCAACAATTGGTATCAGAGCAAGGTCTCCATAACCTTGGTTTAATCACCATTGGAGGAAGATGGATGTGCCTTGTTTGGGTAATATTAGTTGTAGAGTGCCTATTCTTGATGGGTGTATTATAAACAATGGAAAGATGAGATGCTTGATATACTTGATGAATTCCATTTGCACAACTATGTTGAATATCCCTATGAGCCTTCCATTGATCCCTTACATTCTTCTCATGATGAGGAACTTGATATGCTTGGTAATGTTAAAACTGTAAATCTAATCCTTACAGGACTACCAAGAAATGTTCTTAATCAATTGCAAATTTTTGAGTGTGCTCACACTTTGTGGAAAAACTTAGAGAAAAGATATCCCGACTATTCACCGAAAAATATTGATATCATTTTCCATAAATGCATTGCCTTTCAAAAAATGAGGCCAATTGATCCTAGTTTTTCTAAATGCCTATTTGAGCCTCGTGACCTCATGCGTGCTAAAGGAGATTTCATTACTATTAACATTGTCATTGTTGAAGCCACTCACATGCATAAACATGAACATTGTCATAGTCAAAATTCTGATGAAATTCTTGTGTCCTATGATGAGGATATTTCGTTTGACGATGACAATGTGGAGCATGGCTACTACAATTAAGATGAGGAGTTTGACATCGGGTATGAGAAGACCATGAGGAACCTTAGTCTTATGGCGAACCTTAGAGACTACATGGCTAGAGGAAAAGAGTGGATACTTGACAGTGGATGCACCGATCAGATGACCAGAGATAAACACATGTACCATGAGATCACACCAAACCATGGACCTCGAAAGTATGTGACTTTTGGAGACAACTCCAAGAGTAAGGTGCTTGGTCTTGGTAAGGTGGCCATATCTCGTGATAGTTCCATTCAAAATGTCATGCTTGTTGAATCCCTTGGCTACAATCTTATTTCCGTATCTAGACTAGCATACTTTGGTTTCAATGTTCTATATATGAAAGTTGACTTCCAAGTGCTTCGTAGTGACAATCATAACATGGTTTTTATTGGTTTTCGCAAATGTGATCTATACATTGTCGATTTCACTAGAAAATCCAAACCCATACATGTCTTATTGCAAAATACTCTAAAGGTTGGTTATGGCATAGAAGGCTAGGACATCATCAACCCTTCTCCATCAACAGTTCCATGATACTCACCATCGGGAGTGAGTAATTCCTTTGTAGGCTTGATCCACGGTGATGATATTTTATGAGATTGATCATGTAATCAAGTTATTTTGATTGGGTTTGATCCCTAGTATCCACTATGTTCTGAGATTGATGTTGCTATGACTTTGCTATGCATAATGCTTGTTACTAGGGCCCGAGTGCCATGATTTCACATGTGAACCTATTATGTTTTCTTTGAACATGAAAGTGTTTAGATCCAATCTTGCAAGTTATATGCACCTATTATGTGTCTTGATCCTCATTCCCCAAGGTGACAAAAAATGGGATTCTTTCCGGTGATTTTTGTAGTTTGAGGAGTTCATGTATTCACCATGTGTTAATGCTTTGATCCGATTCTCTATTAGAGGGAGGCCATAATATCCCTTAGTTTCCTTATGGACCCCGCTGCCATGGGAGGGTAGGACAAAAAAATTCATGCAAGTTCTTATCGCAAGCACATATGGCTATATGCGGAATACATGCCTAGATTACATTCATGAATTGGAGCTAGTTCTGTGTCGCTCTAGTGTGCAACTGTTACATGATTGATGTCATCTATATGATTATCCGTCGCTGGTCCATGTGACTATGCTTTTCATGTACTAAATCTTGATAAGTCACTATTGTTGATATTGTTACAATCACTACAAAATTGTTGTTGTTACCGTTACCGTTACTACTACTATTTGGATGTGATAGTAAAATCTTTGATATACAGAGATATCTCAGGTGTGCTTGAATTGACAACTTAGCTGCTAAGACCAATAAATATTCTTTGGCTCCCCTTGTGTCGAATCAATAAATTAGGGTGTCATGCTACTCACAAAGACTGTTGCGATCCCCTATACTTGTGGGTTATCAGCAACGAAGAACATAGAGAGATAGCCATCTAGGAACTAACTACGAACAGGTAGGTCTGTGGTAAACTACCCACACATCACCATGGGAGTAACAGGGATGATGTAGATGCCCTCCGTGATCCACCCCCCTCCGTCAGGAAACAGAACAGGGCTCCAAATGGGCACACGGCGGAATAGAAGCTTGCAGCAGCGGAAAAAGTGTTTCGGGAGTCTGTCTAAGGTTTTTAGAATAATGTGAATTTATAGGACAGAAAATGGGAGTCAAAGAGCTAGGAGGGGGCCCCAAGCCATCAGGGCATGACCACCCCCCTTGGCACGCCTTGTTGGTTTGGGGGGTACCCCGTGTGACCTCCGGCCTTCCTCCGAAGCTTCTGGATCTCTATTTTGTCCATACAAAATCCTCAAAAAGTTTTGTGATATTTGGACTTCGTTTGGTACAGTATTTCTGAAAAGTGAAAAACACCCAGAAAAAACAACTCACACTTGGCACTGGGTTAATAGGTTAGTGCTCAAAAATAATATAAATCAACAAGTAAATGCCTAAAAAGCATCCTGGAATGATAATATAATAGCATGGAATAATAAAAAATTATAGATACATTGGATACATATCAGTTTCCCATTTGAATGGAAGACCTGTCGTGCAAGATTATGGGAGTTCCATTAATTTCCCTCGAACTATGAAACACATTAGGGTGCAGGTTAGATGTGCACTTGAAAAAAAATAGCCACAAATTTTCCGATACTCCACGAAGTGGTAGATTCTAAAATGTGCCCAGAGGTTGCAACCAAAGCTAACGAGAGACAATCCATTAGAAAAGTTCGTCGATTATTATTGAGCTTCTATGTCGGATGAGCAACAAAAGAAAGAGCAAGTGCTTCAGCTTGCAAAGGAGTAGAAGTACGAGGAGCTGAAGCTTCAACTTGTAAATTAACTTCCACCTGATTGAGGGGAAAAGAGATATAAACTCCCACACCTGTAGCAACCTCACCTTGCAATAAACCTAGTATTTTTGTGCTCGTGAAAGCTACAATTAAATTAACTTTAGGTCCTGCAATAAGTAAGCGTGACTTGAGTGTTCTACCCTGCATAGGCAGCTAACTAGGAGGAGGATGAATTTGAGTATCTGAGTGTTTCATAGAAAAACAAGGCAAGTCATCATAAGAATCCAAAGCTAAGGCAGAAGTTGCAATATGAACTTGATGAGGGACCCCTTTTTCTATCAAAGAGGAAATCATTTCTAGCTTTCCAAAGACACCACAAAAAATTAAGAATATTGGAGAGGGACCATAACGGTGTCTCATACTAATCAAGGAAATCATAACAAAATGCATGGTAGAATGGCCTTGAACTAAATCATATGATCTACTGAACTAGGGTGAGGAAAACCAAGCCGCATGAGCAAAGCAACAAAAAATAAATGAATCTCGGTCTCTTGTTGGCCACATCTGCATTTTTTGGGAAATATGAATTGAAAGACAACCAGTTGGCAAAACCGTGGGCAAAGACTTTCTAAGCAATATCCAAGCAAAAGTTTGCACCCTAGGAAGCATATTATTTTGCTTCTAAATCAATTTGAGGAAGTTCTTTAATTCCAAAGGAAGAGCAGCATGCATGTTTATGGGATTGGACTGAACCTCCTCTAAAAAAAGTTTATAAGCAGATTTGGAAGAGCAAACACCATTAGGATCAAGATACCAACAAAGCATGTCAGGGCCATCATCATCAAAATATCAGTTTGAACAATAAGGGACGCCAAAGGTTGCTGAAAAAAGAGAGAAAACAAGCTCATGATTCCAAATCTTTTGTCACGGAAGCTAGAGATCTGTAACTAGAGGTGGATACCTAAAACTAGGTTGCCGAGAAATAAGATCATCATAAATAGAGGTCCAAAGAGTGCACCAAGGTGTGCTCCGAATGGAAATATTACCCTGAGTTAATTGATAGAAATAATGATCCTTGAGTTTAGGTAACATTTTTAAAATAGATGCCCACAAAGCTGATTTGGGATAATTTGCTCTTAAGCACAAGGTACAAATGAGAAGATGGAGATTTGGCTAAGCTCGAGGCACCAACAAGAAGAAGGCTCTCATTGATGGCTTTTAAAGTCCTAACACCTAGTCCACCTTCTTGTTTCGAGATGCAAATATTCGTCCATGATCTAAGGCAAATACTTTTCTTGGAATCATTCTCTCAAACACCTATACACCAAAAGTTTCTAATAACAACCATAAGCTTAGCAATGAATTTCTTAGTAAACAAGATATTAGCCATATAATAGACAGGAATAGGAGAGAAGACACAGCGAATCAATTCAAGTGTGGCATCATGAGAAAGAATGTTAGCCTTATAAGTGGGAAACTTATCCATAAATTTATCGAGGACAAAGTTATAGGTAGCTGCTCTATTTTTAGTAGGGAGAATAAGTGGTTGACCTAGATGTGTGAAATTCCTATCCAAAGTAGAAACATGAAAAGCTTGCTTAATGTCCCAAATAGTAGTTTGAGGAACATGATAGCTAAAAAGGATGGCAGTTTTGGCCCAATTTGGAGTCTGACCTGAAATAGCAGCAAATTGATTAATATGATGAGACATAGTGCTATAATCTTGAAGACTGGCGTGAGCACAAACCAACAAGTCATGTGCAAATTACAAGAGGGAATAGGAGGGCAATTTGGTACAAGAGATGTATCTTGAAGATGATGAGCATTAAGTGCTTCATTAAGAGAAATGGAAATTTCATTAATAGCAATAACAAAAAATAAGGAGACATAGGACAACCTTGATGAATACCTCAAAAAATATAAAATTTTTGAGACGGATGTCCATTAATCAGCACATAGAACGTAGGAGAAGATATGCATGCATGAACCAAATTAATAAAATGACCATGAAACCCTTTACGTGCAAGAGCTCACACAATAAAATTCCATTCTAAGCGATCAAAAGCTTCGACGAGGTCAATCTTAAGCATGAAAGCATCATGTTTCCAGGACTTAAGGAAGAAAGAGTGAGCAATCTCTTGAGAAATAATGATGTTATCACTAATTTTTCTACTATCAATAAAAGATTGTTGAGACGGATCAATATAATCAGGAAGATGAGGCTTAATCCTTTTGGCAAGTGACTTCGCAATAATCTTATAAACAACATTACAAAGACCAATAGGACGATAGTCCATAGGAACTTCAAGAACACGTTTTTTCGGAATGAGGTCAATATTAGTGTCATTAATGCGAGGAGGCAAAATACCAGTATTGTAAAAGTTAATGACAAGTTGAGTAACTTCCTCTCCTATAAAATCCTAGGCTGCTAAATAAAATTCAACATTGAAACCATTCGACCCCGGAGAAGCATTCAACTTCATATCTTTAAGAATCTGCAAAAACTTCATGCTTATGAGGATGAAGATAAGTAGGATCCATCAAGTGAGTAGGCCAATGAGTTGCAATATAATTTATATGAGAACAATCATTAGAAGATGAGAAAATATAACTAAAATAGTTAACAAAAGTGTTAGTGATATCACTAGGTTTGAAATGGATCATATCGTTCTCATCTTTAACAAAGAAAATATCATTCCTCTTCCAACATCTGACCACTATCTAATGAAATAACTTCGTATTATGATCCCCAGCCAAAACCCAACCCTTCTTATTTCTCTGTTTGTAAAATTGTTTAAGCTTGGAAAGCGTTTGTTCATATCAGAAAGTGAGAGAGTTCTCTAATGCATGATCCTGCTGCTGCGATGGAAGTTGTTGAATTTGATTAACATTTGATTCAAGATCCAAAATATCCTACTGGAGAGTTCTTTTTCTTGCATCACATCTTTAAAGAACCTACCAAACCAGAGGTTTTTGCTGCAAAAGAATTAACTGAACAATTATTCTAGGCAGATTTGGCAAAGTGAATGAAATCCTTCTCTAGTGAAAGGACGTGGATGTCGCCTAGAGGGGGGTGAATAGGCTCTTTAAAATCATTACGGTTTAGGCTTGAACAAATGCAGAATAAAAGTAATGTTTAATTTGTCAACCACAAAACCTAAAACAACTAGGCTCACCTATGTGCACAAACAACTTATGCTAAGCAAGATAAACAACTAAGTGATAGAAAGATATATAACATGAAACAATAGGGCTATCAGAAAGTAAAGTGAATAAGTAAAAGGCTCGGGCAAGAGATAACCGAGGCACACGGAGACGACGATGTATCCCGAAGTTCACACCCTTGCAGATGCTAATCTCCATTTGGAGCGGTGTGGAGGCACAATGCTCCCCAAGAAGCCACCAGGGCCACCGTAATCTCCTCACGCCTTCAAACAATGTAAGATGTCGTGATTCCACTAAGGGGGCCTTGAGGGTGGTCACCGAACTCGTACAATCAAGGTTTGGGCAATCTCCACAACTTAATTGGAGGCTCCCAACACCACCACCAAGCTTCTAGGATGCCAAGGCACCCAAGAAGAACAAGTACTAGGGTACTCCTACCTCTTGAGCTTGCATTGGTTTTTCCTTGAAGAGGAAAGGGTGATGCAGGGAAGTAGATAAGTATTTCCCTCAGTTTGTTGAGAACCAAGGTATCAATCCAGTAGGAGGAACTAGCAAGGCTCCAATAGTAGTACCTACACAAACAATCAAACACTTGCACCCGACGCTATAAAGGGGTTGTCAATCCCTTCAGAGTTATTTGCAAGGATGAGATCTGATAGAGATAGGTATAAAACAGTGATAGATCTGAAAGTAAAACAAAAGTAAATAAATTGCAGCAAGGTATTTTTGGTTTATAGATCTGAAAATATATTATGAAAAATAGACTTGGGGGCCATAGTTTCACTAGAGGCTTCTCTGATAAAGGAAAATAATACGGTGGGTGAACAAATTACTGTTGAGCAACTAATAGAAAAGCGAATAATTATGAAGATATCCAAGGCAATGATTATGCATATAGGCATCACGTTCATATCAAGTAGACCGAAACGATCCTGCATCTACTACTATTACTCCACACATCGACCGACTCATGCATGCATCTAGAGTATTAAGTTCATGAAGAACAGAGTAACACATTAAGTAAGATGACATGATGTAGAGGGATAAACTCAAGCAATATGATGAAAACCCCATCTTTTTATCCTCGATGGCAACAATGCAATACGTGCCTCCCTACCCCTAGTTTGTCACTGGGTGAGGACACCGCAAGATTGAACCCAAAACTAAGCACTTCTCCCATTGCAAGAATTACCAATATAGTTGGCCAAACCAAGCAAATAATTCGAAGAGACTTGCAAAGATATGAAATAATGCATATAATAATTCATAAGCGACTCAAATAATATATTGTTGGAAATATGCCGTAGAGGCAATGATAAATTGTTATTATTATATTTCTTGTTTCAAGATAATCTTTTATTATCCATGCTATATGCGTATTGAATGAAAACATAGATACATGTGTGGATACATAGGCAAAACAATGTCCCTAGCAAGCCTCTAGTTGGCTAGCCAGTTGATCAATGATAGTCAAGGTTTTTTGACTATATGCAAGTGTTGTCACTTGATCACTGAATCACATCATTAGGAGAATCATGTGATGGACTAGACCCAAACAATGAACGTAGCATATTGATCGTGTCATTTTGTTGCTATTGTTTTCTGCGTGTCAAGTATTTATTCCTATGACCATGAGATCATATAACTCACTGGCACCGGAGGAATACCTTGTGTGTATCAAACGCCACAACGTAACTGGGTGACTATAAAGGTACTCTACAGGTATCTCCAAAGGTGTCCATTGAGTTAGTATGGATCAAGACTGGGATTTGTCACTCCGTGTGACGGAGAGGTATTTCGGGGCCCACTCGGTAGTACAACATCACACACAAGCCTTGCAAGCAATGTGACTAAGTGTAAGTCACGGTATCTTGTATTACGGAACGAGTAAAGAGACTTGCCGGTAACGAGATTGAAATAGGTATGCGGATACAGACGATCGAATCTCGGGCTAGTAACATACCGAAGGACAAAGGGAATGACATACGGGATTATATGGATCCTTGACACTGAGGTTCAATCGATAAGATCTTTGGATAATATGTAGGATCCAATATGGGCATCTAGGTCCCGCTATTGGATATTGACCGAGGGGTGTCTCGGGTCTCCACACTTAAGGTTCGATGATGTTTTAGTATAGTTGAGTTATATGTGTGGTTATCGAATGTTGTTCGGAGTCCCGGATGATATCACGGACGTCACGAGGGTTTCCGGAATGGTCCAGAAACGAATATTGATATATAGGATGGTTTCATTTGGTCACCGAAAAGTCTCGGGCAATTCCGGCAGTGTACCGGGAGTGACGAATGGGTTCCGGGTGTTTACCGGGAGGGGCCCACCCACCCGGGAGTGAGCCCATGGCTTTAGGGTGGCGCACCAAGTCCTTCATGGGCTGGTGAAGTGATCCCAAGAGGGCTATGGCACCACAAGTAAAAATACCAAAGAAAAGAAAAAAAAAGGAAAGAGGGAAGTGGGAAGGAAGAGGACTCCTCCTCCTTCCCAAACCGAATTGGAGGAGGAGTCATCCTCCACCCTTCGGCCGGCGCACCCTTGGGGCCCTTGTGCCCCAAGGCTAGCCCCTCCCCTCCTTCTATATATATTTGTGGTTTAGGGCTTTTTGAGACACAACTTCGCCACGTGCAACTCAAGCCTATTCCACATAGTTTTACCTCTAGATCGGATTTCTGCGGAGCTCGGGCGGAGCCGTGCAGGAGTAGATCATCACCACCACTGGAGTGTCGTCACGCTGCCGGAGAACTCATCTACTTCTCCGTCTTGCTTGCTGGACCAAGAAGGCCGAGATCATCGTCGAGCTGTATGTGTGCTGAACGCGGAGGTGTCGTCCGTTTGGCGCTAGATCGGAATGGATCGTGGGACGACGGTGATTTGAATCACGAAGCTGTACCACTACATCAACTGTGTTTCTTAATGCTTCCCGCTTAGCAATCTACAAGGGTACGTAGATCCACTCTCCCCTCGTAGATGGACATCACCATGATAGGTCTTCGTGTGCGTAGGAAATTTTTTGTTTCCTATGCAACGTTCCCCAACAGTGGCATCATGAGCTAGGTTCATGCGTAGATGTTATCTCGAGTAGAACACAAAAGTTTTTGTGGATGGTGATGTTCGATTTTCTGCCCTCCTTAGTCTTTTTTCGATTCGGCGGTATTGTTGGATTGAAGCGGCCCGGACCGACATAACTCGTACGCTTACGAGAGACTGTTTTCATCGACTCACATGCAACCTCGTTGCATAAAGATGACTGGCGGGTGTCGGTTTCTTCAACTTTAGTTGAATTGTTTTTGACCTAGGAGGTCCATGGAGAGAGGTTAAATAGCAATTTGCACATCTATGTTGTGGTTTTTGCGTAAGTAAGATGCGATCATACTAGATAGCCATAGCAGCCACGTAAAACATGCAATAACAAATTAGAGGACCTCTAACTTGTTTTTGCAGGGTATGCTTGTGATATGATATGGCCAATGACGTGATGTGATATATTGGATGTATGAGATGATCATGTTGTAATATTTAATATCGACTTGCACTTCGATGCTACGGCAACCGACATGAGCCATAGGGTTGTCTTTAAACTAACGTTTGTGTTTGCAGATGTGTTTACTATATTGCTAGGTCGTAGCTTTAGTAGTAGTAGCATAGATAGCACGACAACCTCGATGGCGACACGTTGATGGAGATCATGGTGTGGCTCCGGTGACAAGAAGATCATGTCGGTGCTTAAGTGATGGAGATCAAGAAGCACAATATGGTGGTCATATCATGTCACTTATGAATTGCATGTGATGTTAATCCTTTTATGCACCTTATTTTGCTTAGAACAATGGTAGCATTATAACGTGATCTCTCACTAAAATTTCAAGATGAAATTGTGTTCTCCCCGACTATGCACCGTTGCGACAGTTCATCGTTTCGAGACACCACGTGATGACCGGGTGTGATAGACTCAACGTTCACATACAATGGGTGCAAAACAGTTGCACACGCGGAACACTCGGCTTAAACTTGACAAGCCTAGCATATGCAAATATGGCCTCGGAACACATGAGACCGAAAGGTCGAGCATGAATCGTATAGTTGATATGATTAGCATAGATATGCTTACCACTGAAACTATTCTCAACTCACGGGATGATCAGACTTGAGTTAGTGAATTTGGATCATGTACCACTCAAATGACTAGAGAGATGTACTTTTTGAGTGGGAGTTTATTAGTAATTTGATTAATTAAACTCTAATTATCTTAAACATAGTCTAAGTCCACTTTGCAATATTTGTGTTGTAGATCAATGGCTCACGCAACAGTTGATACGTCTCCAACGTATCTATAATTTTTGATGGTTCCATGCTATTATCTTGTCAACTTTGGATGTTTTATATGCATGAATATGCTATTTTATATCTTTTTCTCGGACTAACCTATTAACTCAGCGCCTCGTTCCAGTTTCTGTTTTTTCCGTGTTTTTGACCTTTTTTAGAAAAGAATATTAAACGGAGTCCAAACGGAGTAAAACCTGCGGGGTGATTTTTTCCATAACAGAAGATACGCAGGGGACTTGAGAACCAAGGCACGAGACCTCATGGGAGGTCACAAGCCCCCTAGGTGCGCCCTAGGGGGGAGGGGCCGCGCCTGGAAGGCTTGTGGGCCCCACGTGGCTCCTTTGCCCTACCTCTTTCGCCTATAAATTCTCTAAAATCCCGAAACCAAAGAAGAGAGCAACGAAAATACTTTTCCGCCGCCGCAAGCTTCTGTCTCCGCAAGATCCCATCTGGGGACCGTTCTGGTGCCCTGCCGGAGGGGGATTCGGACACGGAGGGCTTCCTCATCAACACAATTGCCTCTCCGATGATGCGTGAGTAGTTCACCACAGACCTTCGGGTCCATAGCTAGTAGCTAGATGGCTTCTTCTCTCTCTTGGATCTTCAATACAAAGTTCTCCATGATCTTCATGTAGATCTATCTGATGTAACTTTCTTTTGCGGTGTGTTTGTCGAGATCCGATGAATTGTGGATTTACGATCAGATTATCTATGAATATTATTTGAGTCTCTTCTGATCTCTTTTATGCATGATTTCGTATCCTTGTAATTCTCTTTGAGTTATGGGTTTTGTTTGGCCAACTTGATCTATAATTCTTGCAATTGGAGAAGTGCTTGGTTTTGGGTTCATACCGTGCGGTGTCCTCACCCAGTGACAGAAAGGGTAGCGAGGCACGCATCATGTTGTTGCCATCAAGGGCAAAAAGATGGGGTTTATATCATACTTCTTGAATTTATCCCTCTACATCATGTCATCTTGCTTAAGGCGTTACTCCATTTGTTATGAACTTAATACACTAGATGCATGTTGGATAGCGGTCGATGTGTGGAGTAATAGTAGTAGATGTAGAAAGTATCGGTCTACTTGTCTCGGACGTGATGCCTATATGTATGATCGTTGCCTTAGATATCGTCATGACATTGCGCGATTCTATCAATTGCTCGATAGTAATTCGTTCACCCACCGTAATACTTGCTATCATGAGAGAAGCCTCTAGTGAACACTATGGCCCCCGGGTCTACTTCACATCATATATTCAGATCTACAAAAATACCAAAAATACTTTTTTGCACTTTTCACCTTCAGATCTCACCTTGCAAATAATCGTGAAGGGATTGACAACCCCTTTTTCGCGTTGGGTGCAAGTTTGTTTGTTTTTGCTCAGGTACATTGGTGCCTCATCTTGATACTCCTACTGGATTGATACCTTGGTTCTCAAATGGAGGGAAATACTTATCGCTACTTTGCTGCATCACCCTTTCCTCTTCAAGGGAAAAACCAACGCAAGCTCAAGAGGTAGCAACAGCCTCCCTGAATTTTAGTACGTTCCTAGAGAAAGCTAAGTTCAAAGATGATGGAAGCAACTTTATAGACTGGGCTCGCAATCTTAAGTTGCTCCTGCAAGCTGGGAATAAGGATTATGTCCTTAATGCTGCGCTAGGAGATGAACCACCCGCTACGGCTGACCAAGATGTTAAGAACGCCTGGTAAACACGTAAGGAGGACTACTCAGTAGTTCAATGTGCAGTCTTGTATGGCTTAGAGCCGGGACTTCAATATCGCTTTGAGCGTCATGGAGTATATGAGATGTTCCAGGAGTTGAAGTTTGTCTTTTAGAAGAATGCCCGGATCCAGAGGTATGAGAGCTCCGATAAATTCTATGCTTGCAAGATGGAGGAGAATTCGTTTGTCAGTGAACATGTGCCCAAAATGTCTAGGGACTCAAATCGTCTAGCAGAGATGGGGATTGAACTCCCGCAAGAAGCTATCAGTGACAGAATTCTTCAATCACTACCACCTAGCTATAAGATCTTTGTGTTGAACTATAACATGCAAGGGATGAACAAGTCACCCGGCAATTTATTCACGATGCTGAAAGTCGCAGAGTCAAAACTCTGGAAAGAGCATTGATAACCCACAAGTATAGGGGATCGCAACAGTTTTCGAGGGTAGAGTATTCAACCCAAATTTCTTGATTCGACTCAAGGGGAAGCCAAAGAATATTCTCAAGTATTAGCAGTTGAGTTGTCAATTCAACCACATCTGAAAGATTTAGTATCTGCAGCAAAGTAGGGTGATAGCAACAGTAGCAACAATAACCAGTAACAGCAAAGTAACGGCAGTAGCGACAAAGTAACAGCAGTAGCATTGGAGTAACAATAACAGCAGTGACAGCAGTAGCAGCAAAGTAACATAGCAAGGACCAGTAGTAAAAGACTCATAGGCATTGGATCGGTGATGGATGATTATGCCGGATGTGATTCATCATGCAACAGTTATAACACGGAGAGATATGTAACTAGCTCCAGTTCGTCAATCTAATGTAGGCATGTATTTCGTATGTAGTCATACGTGCTTAGGGAAAAGAACTTGCATGACATCTATTGTCCATCCCTCCCGTGGCAGGGGGGTCCTAATGGAAACTACGGGATATTAAGGTTCTCCTTTTAATAAAGAACCGGACCAACGCATTAACACTTGGTGAATACATGAACTCCTCATACTATGGTCATCTCCGGGAGTGGTTCCGGCTATTGTCACTCCGGGGTTGCCGGGTCATAACACATAGTAGGTGACTTCAACTTGTAAGATTGGATCTAAAACACACATATATTGGCGACAACATAATAGGTTCAGATCTGAAATCATGGCACTCGGGCCCTAGTGACAAGCATTAAGCATGGCAAAGTAGTAGCAACATCAATCTCAAAACATAGTGGATACTAGGGATCAATCCCCGTCAAAACTAACCCGATTACATGATAGATCTCATCCAAGCCATCACCGTCCAGCAAGCCTACGATGAGATTACTCATGAACGGTGAAGAGCATCATGGAATTGGCGATGAAGGAAGGTTGATGATGACGATGGCGACGATTTCCCCTCTCCGGAGCCCAGAACGGACTCCAGATCTGCCCTCCAGAGGAAAACAGTAGGTGGCGGCGCCTCCGTTTCGTAAAACGCGATGAACTCTTCTCCTTGATTTTTTTTCCGGGTGAGACGGACTAAATAGAGTTGGATTTGGAGGCGGTGGAGCTTTGTGGGCTCACGGCTCCACTTCCTTCGCTAATTCTTGCGCCAGTATTTTTCTTAAATTCCAGAAAAATTCTCTGTAAATTTTCAGGTCATTCCGAGAACTTTTATTTCTGCGCAAAAACAACACCATGGCAATTCTGCTGAAAACAGCATTTGTCCGGGTTAGTTCCATTCAAATCATGCACATTAGAGTCAAAAACAAGGGCAAAAGAGTTCGGAAAAGTAGATACGATGGAGACGTATCAAGCATCAAGTGTTGATGGTCAATAAGACCACTAGTTTCAAGAGAAACGGCAAAGGCAAGAAGGGCAAATCCAAGAAGAGCGGCAAGCGTGTTACCAATCCGACGAAGAAATCCAAGGCTAAACCTAAGCCTGAAACAGAGTGTTATTATTGCAAGGGACTGGGTCACTAGAAGCGCAACTGCCCCAAGTATTTGGCTGATAAGAAGGTCGCTAAGGAAAAATCAGGTATATTCGATATACATGTTATTGATGTGTACTTAACCAACTCTCGTAGTAGTGCATGGGTATTCGATACCGGTTCTGTTGCTTATATTTGCAACTTGAAGCAGGAACTACGGAATAAACGAAGGATGGCAAAGGATGAAGTGACGATGCGCGTGGGAAATGGTTCCAAAGTTGATGTAATCACCGTCGGCACAGTTTCACTTCAGTTACCATCAGGATTAGTTATGAACTTAAATAATTGTTATTTAGTGCCTGCGTTAAGCATGAACATTATATGTGGATCTTGCTTATTGCGAGACGGTTACTCGTTTAAGTCAGAGAATAATGGTTGTTCTATTTCTATGAGTAATATCTTTTATGGTCATGCACCCAATGTGAGAGGATTGTTCATATTGAATCTTGATAGCGATGATACACATATACATAACATTGAGACCAAAAGATGTAGAGTTAACAATGATAGCACCATGTTTTTGTGGCGCTGCCGCTTAGGTCATATTGGTGTAAAGAGCATGAAGAAACTCCATTCCGATGGACTTTTGGAGTCACTTGACTTTGAATCACTTGACACGTGCAAACCATGCCTCATGGGCAAGATGACTAAGACTCCATTCTCTGGAACAATGGAGCGTGCAAGTGACTTGTTGGAAATCAGACATACCGATGTGTGCGGTCCGATGAGTGTGGAGGCGCGCGGCGGATATCGTTATTTTCTCACCTTCACTGACGATTTGAGTAGGTATGGATATATCTACTTGATGAAGCACGAGTCTGAAACGTTTGAGAAGTTCAAGCAATTTCAGAGTGAAGTTGAAAATCATCGTAACAAGAAGATCAAGTTCCTACGGTCTGATCATGGGGGTGAATATCTGAGTTTCGAGTTTGGTGCTCACTTAACACAATGTGGAATTGTTTCACAGTTGACACCGCCTGGAACACCACAGCGTAATGGTGTGTCTGAATGTCGTAATCGTACTTTATTAGAAATGGTGCGATCTATGATGTCTCTTATCGATTTGCCGTTATCATTATGGGGTTATGCATTAGAGACAACTGCATTCACTTTAAATAGGGCACCATCAAAACCGTCGAGACGACACCATATGAGCTGTGGTATGGAAAAAGACCAAAATTGTCGTTTCTTAAAGTTTGGGGATGTGATGCTTATGTCAAAAAGTTTCAGCCGATAAAGCTGGAACCCAAAGCAGAAAAGTGTGTCTTCATAGGTTACCCAAAGGAGACAGTTGGGTACACCTTCTATCTCAAATCTGAGGGCAAAGTGTTTGTTGCTAAAAATGGAGCTTTTCTTGAGAAGGAGTTTCTCTCGAAAGAATTGAGTGGGGGGGAAGATAGAACTTGATGAGGTTGTCGAACCTCTGGTCCCTCTAGATGGTGGCACAGGGCAAGGTGAAGCCCCTATCGAAGCAACGCCGGTTGAGGAGGAAGTTGATGGTGATGATCATGAAACTTCAGATCAAGTTACTGTCGGACCTCGAAGGTCGACAAGATCACGTACTGCTCCTGAGTGGTACGGTAATCCTGTCTTATCAATCATGTTGTTAGACAACAATGAACGTGTGATTTATGAAGAAGAAATGGTGGGCCCGGATTCCAACAAATGGCTGGAGGCCATGAAGTCCGAGATAGGATCTATGTACGAAAACAAAGTGTGGACTTTGGAAGTACTACCTGAAGGCCGCAAGGCTATTCAGAACAAATGGATCTTTAAGAGGACGGACGCAGACGGTAATGTGACCTTTTATAAAGCTCGACTTGTGGCAAAGGGTTTTTCAGAAGTTCAAGGAGTTGACTACGATGAGACGTTCTCACCGCTAGCGATGCTTAAGTCCGTCTGAATCATGTTAACAATAGCTGCATTTTTCGATTATGAAATCTGGCAGATAGATGTCAAAACAGCGTTCCTTAACGGTTTTCTTAAGGAAGAGTTGTATATGATGCAACCCGAAGGTTTTATCGATCCAAAGAATGCTAACAAAGTATGCAAGCTCCAGTGATCCATTTATGGACTGGTGCAAGCATCTTGGAGTTGGAATAAGCGCTTTGATGAGGTGATCAAAGCATTTGGGTTTATACAAGTGGTTGGAGAATCTTGTATTTACAAGAAAGTGACTGGGAGCTCTTTGGCGTTTCTAATATTATATGTGGATGACATATCACTGATTGGAAACAACATGGAGATTTTGGAGAGCGTAAAGGATTACTTGAATAAAAGTTTCTCTGACCTAGGAGAGGCTGCTTACATTCTAGGCATTAAGATCTATAGGGATAGATCAAGATGCCTGATAGGACTTTCACAAAGCACATACCTTGATAAAGTTTTGAAGAAGTTCAAAATGGATCAGTCCAAGAAGGGGTTCTTGCCAGTATTACAAGGTATAAAATTGAGTAAGACTCAGTGTCCAGCAACTACGGAAGATAGAGAAAAAATGAGTTCCGTCCCCTATGCTTCAGCCGTAGGTTCTATCATGTATGCAATGTTGTGCACTAGACGAGATGTTAGCTTGGCCATAAGTATGGCAGGAATGTTTCAGAGTAATCCAGGAGTGGATCACTGGACAATGGTCAAGAATATTCTAAAGTACCTGAAAAGGACTAAGGAAATGTTTCTCGTTTATGGAGGTGACGAAGAGCTCGTCGTAAAGGGTTACGCTGATGCAAGCTTCGACACTGATCCGGATGACTCTAAGTGTCAAACCGGATACGTATTTATTCTTAATGGCGGTGCGGTAAGCTGGTGCAGTTCGAAGCAAAGCATCGTAGCAGATTCTACATGTGAAACGGAGTACATGGCTACCTCGGAGGTAGCAAAGGAGGGTGTCTGGATGAAGTAGTTCATGACGGATCTTGGAGTTGTGCCGAGCGCACTAAATCCAATAACTCTGTTCTGTGACAACAGTGGTGACATTGCTTTAGCAAAGGAACCAAGGTTTCACAAGAAGACCAGGCACATCAAACGACGCTTCAACCTCATCCGCGACTACGGCAAAGGAGAGGACGTAAATATTTGCAAAGTGCACACGGATCTGAATATAGCAGACCCGCTGACTAAACCTCTTGCACGGGAAAAACATGATCAACACCAGAACTGTATGGGTGTTAGATTTATTACAATGTAAATCGCATGGCGATGTGAGGACTAGATTATTGACTCTAGTGCAAGTGGGAGACTATTGGAAATATGCCGTAGAGGCAATGATAAATTGTTATTATTATATTTCGTGTTTCAAGATAATCGTTTATTATCCATGCTATAATTGTATTGAATGAAAACATAGATACATGTGTGGATACATAGACAAAACAATGTCCCTAGCAAGCCTCTAGTTGGCTAGCCAGTTGATCAATGATAGTCAAGGTTTTTGACTATATGCAAGTGTTGTCACTTGATAACTGGATCACATCATTAGGAGAATCATGTGATGGACTAGACCCAAACTATGAACGTAGCATATTGATCGTGTCATTTTGTTGCTATTGTTTTCTGCGTGACAAGTATTTATTCCTATGACCATGAGATCATATAACTCACTGGCACTGGAGGAATACCTTGTGTGTATCAAACGTCACAACATAACTGGGTGACTATAAAGGTACTCTACAGGTATCTCCGAAGGTGTCCGTTGAGTTAGTGTGGATCAAGACTGGGATTTGTCACTCCGTGTGACGGAGAGGTATCTCGGGGCCCACTCGGTAATACAACATCACACACAAGCCTTGCAAGCAATGTGACTAAGTGTAAGTCACGGGATCTTGTATTACGGAACGAGTAAAAATACTTGTCGGTAACGAGATTGAAATAGGTATGCGGATACGGACGATCGAATCTCGGGCAAGTAACATACCGAAGGACAAACGGAATAACATACGGGATTATATGAATCCTTGACACTGAGGTTCAACCGATAAGATCTTCGGAGAATATGTAGGATCCAATATGGGCATCCAGGTCCCGCTATTGGATATTGACCGAGGGGTGTCTCAGGTCATGTTTGCATAGTTCTCGAACCCGCAGGGTCTGCACACTTAAGGTTCGATGATGTTTTAGTATAGTTGAGTTATATGTGTGGTTACCGAATGTTGTTTGGAGTCCCATATGAGATCATGGACGTCACGAGGGTTTCCAAAATGGTCCGGAAATGAAGATTTACATATAAGATTGTTCCATTTGGTCACCGGAAAGTTTTGGGCAATTCTGACAATGTACCGGGAGTGACGAATGGGTTCCGGGTGTTTACCGGGAGGGGCCCACCCACCCGGGAGTGAGCCCATGGCTTTAGGGTGGCGCACCAAGTCCTTAATGGGATGGTGAAGTCATCCCAAGATGGCTATGGCACCACAAGTAAAAAGAACAAAGAAAAGAAGAAAGAAAGAAAGAGGGAGGTGGGAAGGAAGAGGAAGACTCCTCCTTCCCAAACTGAATCGGAGGAGCAGTCCTCCTCCACCCTTCGATCGGCGCACCCTTGGGGACCTTGCGCCCCATGGCTAGCCCCTCCCCTCCTCCTATATATATTGGTGGTTTAGGTATTTTTGAGACAGAACTTTGCCACGTGCAACTCAAGCCTATTCCACATAGTTTTACATCTAGATCGGATTTCTGCGGAGCTCGGGCGGAGCCCTGCAGGAGTAGATCATCACCACCACCAGAGCGACGTCACGCTGCCGGAAAACTCATCTACTTCTCCGTCTTGATTGCTGCATCAAGAAGGCCGAGATCATCGTCGAGCTGTACGTGTGCTGGACGCGGAGGTGCTGTCTGTTCGGCGCTAGATCGGAACGGATCGTGGGACGGATCGTGGGACGACGGTGATTTGAATCACGAAGCTCTATGATACGTCTCCAACGTATCTATAATTTTTTATGGTTCCATGCTATTATCTTGTCAACTTTGGATGTTTTATATGCATGAATATGCTATTTTATATCTTTTTGGGACTAAACTATTAACTCAGTGCCAAGTGCGAGTTTCTGTTTTTTCCGTGTTTTTGACCCTTTTTCAGACGGAGTCCAAATGGAATGAAACTTTATGATGATTTTTTTGGACCAAAAGAGACCCCCGAAGCTTTGGAAGAAGGCGAGAAGAGCCACAAGGGAGTCACAAGCCCATGGGGCGCGGCCTACCCCCCTGGTCGCACCGTGCAGGCCTGTGACCTCCTCGTAGGCCCAACTAACGCAATTCCACCGCCATAAATTCCTATAAATATGGAAACCTCCAAAAAGAAACCTAGATCGGGAGTTCCGCCGCTGCAAGCCTCTGTAGCCACCAAAAACCAATCTGGAGCCCGTTCCGGCACCCTGCCGGAGGGGGCATCCATCTCTGGTGGCCATCTTCATCATCCCAGCGATCTCCATGACGAGGAGGGAGTAGTTCTCCCTCGGGGATGAGGGTATGTACCAGTAGCTATGTGTTTGATCTCTCTCTCTCTCTCGTGTTCTTGAGTGTCTTGATCTCGATATGCCGTGGGCTTTGCTACTATAGTTTGATCTTATGATGTTCTTCCCCCTCTCCCTTCTTGAAATGAATTGCGTTTCCCCTTTGAAGTTATCTTATCGGATCGAGTCTTTGAGAACACTTGATGTATGTCTTGCACGTGTCTAACTGTTGTGATCAACTTGCGGGTTTGTGACAATTGGGAACCTATGCATATGGGTTGGTACACGTGGATTCATGTGAGTACTCGATGTATGTTTTGGTGATCAACTTGCGGGTTCGTGACATTGGGAACCTATGCATAGGGGTTGGCACACATTTTGACTCTCTGATAGTAACTTTGGGGCACTCTTTGAAGTTCTATGTGTTGGTTGAATAGATGATTCTGAGATTGTGTGATGCATATCATATAATCATGCCCACGGATACTTGAGGTGACAATGGAGTATCTAGGTGACATTAGGGTCTTGGTTGATATGTAGCTTAAGGTGTTATTCTAGTACGAACTCTTGAATAGATCGATCAGAAGGAATAACTTTACGGTGGTTTCGTACCCGACAATAATCTCTTCGTTTGTTCTCCGCTATTAGTGACTTTGGAGTGACTCTTTGTTGCATGTTGAGGGCTAGTTATATGATCCAATTATGTTATCTTTGTTGAGAGAACTTCACTAGTGAAAGTATGAACCCTAGGCCTTGTTTCCACACATTGCAATACCGTTCGTGCTCAGTTTTGTTACTAGTTACCTTGCTGTTTTTGTAATTTCAGATTATGAAAACCTATATCTACCATCCATACTGCACTTTTATCACCTTCTCTTCGCCGAACTAGTGCACCTATACAACTTACCATTGTATTGGGTGTGTTGGGGACACAAGAGACTCTTTGTTATTTGGTTGCAGGGTTGCTTGAGAGAGACCATCTTCATCCTACGCCTCCCGCGGATTGATAAACCTTAGGTCACCCACTTGAGGGAAAATTGCTACTGTCCTACAAACCTCTGCACTTGGAGGCCCAACAACGTCTACAAGGAGAAGGTTGTGTAGTAGACATCAAGCATTTTTCTGGCACCGTTGCCGGGGAAGCTAGGTAAGAGGCACTAACATCCCGTCAACGAAGCATTTTTCGGGGAGGTTAGCGCTTGAAGGTATATCTTTAGATCTTGCAATCGAATCTTTTTGTTTCTTGTTCTTTCGCTAGAAAACTACAAAAAATGGAATTGAGGATGCCTCATATGCTCCATCTTTTCAATGTCTTTCGTGAGAAGGATGGGAAGGAAAATTGTGTTCAAGTGCTGAAAGAAGAATTACATAGAATGCTTGGCATAGAATATGTGAATGTGAGAATGATTGCAATGTTGTTAGCACAAATTCTTTGAATACCCATGATGCTAATGATATGCAAAGCCACAAGCTTGGGGATGCTATATTTGATGAAGATGATCTTTTTAGTTCTTCCACTTTGAATGATCAAAATCATTTTGATGAAAGCATGTCCCCTATCTATGATGATTATTGTGAGGATACTTATGCTTTGAAGAAGAGGGATGATAAAACTTGTCATACTTTCGAAAACCCCTTTGCTAAACCTTGATTTTTATTGTGGACACAATTTGTAGTGCTCAAGTCTTATACGATACTCCCACTACTATTCTTGAGAATAGATTTCCTTATGTGGAGAGTAGTAAAATTCCTATGCTTGTAGATCATGAAAAGAAAGCGTTAGGTGCTGGTTATATTGTTGAATTCATTGATGATGCTAATGAAAATTACTATGAGAGAGAATCATATGCTTCTACTTAATGCAATAGTATCAAGCTTCCTCTCCATGTGTTGAAATTTTTAAAGCTATGCTTGTTTTGCCTTCCTATGCTAGTTGATTCTTGCTCCAACAAGTTGTTTGTTCACAAACTCCCTATGCATAGGAAGTGGGTTAGACTTAAATGTGCTAGACATATGCTCCATGATGCTCTCGTTGTGTTTCAATCCTTACCTTTTATGTGAGCATCATTGAAATCATCATGCCTAGCTAAGGGCGTTAAACAATAGCGCTTGTTGGGAGGCAACCCAATGAATTTATTTTTGCTTTTTTTCTTTCTGTTTTGCTTTTTCCACACCATCATAATTATGTTATGATTGTGTTTTTTGTGATTTAATTAGTGTTTGTGCCAAGTAAACCCTTTATGATAGCTTGGGTGATAGTTGTTTGATCATGCTGGAAAAAGACAGAAACTTTCTGCTCACGAGATGATTTTTCATTTTTATTCAGAAAGAGATTTTGAGTTGATTCTTTTTGCTGCTGATTGATATGCTGTTTTCCCAGGCCTTAGTAAGTTTTCAGATTTTGTGAGGTACAGAAGTATACGAAGTATACAGATTGCTATAGACTGGTCTGTTTTTGACAGATTCTGTTTTTGTTGAGTTGGTTGCTTGTTTTGATGAAACTATGGTTAGTATCAGGGGGTACTAGCCATGGAAAAGTGAGAGTATAGTAGCCCGTCATCAATATAGATGGAATTCAAGTTTGCTACAGTACCAAAAGAAGTGGTAGTTTGTTTTCTTGTGCTAATGTTATCACGAGTTTCTGTTTAAGTTTTGTGTTGTGAAGTTTTCAAGTTTTGGGTGATGTTCTCACGGACAAAGAGATAAGGAGTGGAAAGAGCTCCAGCTTGGGGATGCCCAAGGCATCCCAAGCCAAATTCAAGGACACCAAAAATCCTAAGCTTGGGGATGCCCCGGGAAGGTATCCCCTCTTTCGTCTTCAATCCATCGGTAACATTACTTGGAGCTATGTTTTTATTCACCACATGATATGTGTTTTGCTTGGAGCGTCTTGTATCTTAGGAGTCTTTTCTTTTTTTTGGTCACAATAATCCTCGCTGCACACCTTTTTGAGAGAGATAGACATGCACTCATCATGATTTTGCTAGAATGCTCATTGTGCTTCACTTATATCTTTTGAGCTAGATACTTTTGCTCTTGTGCTTCACTTATATCTTTAGAGCACGGCGGTGCGTGATTTGGTAGTTGGCTTATGCTATGAAAGTAGTCCCAAATGTGATAGGTACCCAAAGAGGATACAAAAACCTCCATCTTCATGTGCATTGAATAGAAAGAGAAGTTTTGATTCCTCTCAATTAGTTCTGAGACGTGGATTCGGTAATATTAAGAGTTATGTTAGTAGGGTGTTGTGAATCCAGAAATACTTGTGTTAAAGTTGGTGATTCCCGTAGCTTGCACGTATGGTGAACCTCTATGTTAGGAAGTCAGAGCCTAATTGATCTATTGATTGTCATCCTTTGTGTTGAGGTCGGGATCGCGCGATGGTTAACACCTACCAACCCTTCCCCTCGGAGTATGCGTTTAGCACTTTGTTTCGATTAATAATAAAAACTTTCGCAACAAGTATGTGAATTCTTTATGACTAATGTTGAGTCCATGGATTATACGCACTTTCACCCTTCCACCATTGCTAGCTTCTCTAGTACCGCGCAACTCTCGCCGGTGCACAAAACCACCATATGCCTCCCTCAAAACAGCCACCATACCTACCTATTATGGCATTTTCATAGCCATTCCGAGATATATTGCCATGCAACCTTCACCGTTCCGTCTCATGGCTTGTGCCATCATTTTCATATTGCTTTGCATGATCGTAAGATAGCTAGCATGTTGTTTTCATGGTTTGTCCGTTTTTTGATGTCATTGCTGTGGTAGATCGTTGCACATCCCGGTACACTGCCGGAGGCATTTCCTATGGAGTCATCATCATTGTGATCTTTGAGCTGTGAGTAAATAAAAGTGTGATGGTCATCATTATTAGAGCATTGTCCCATGTGATAAAAAAAGAGGCCAAAGAGCCCAAAAACAAAAAAAGAGAAAAAAAAGAGGCCTAAGAGCCCAAATGAAAAAAAGAGAGAAAAAGAGAGAAGGGACAATGCTACTATCTTTTTCCACACTTGTGCTTCATGATAGCACCATGTTCTTCATGATTGAGAGCTTCTTGCTTTGTCACTATCATATGCTAGTGGGAATCTTCATTATATAACTTGGCTTGTATATTCCAATGATGGGCTTCCTCAAAATTGCCCTAGGTCTTCGTGAGCAAGCAAGTTGGATGCACACACACTAGTTTTCCTTTTGAGCTTTCACATACTTATAGCTCTAGTGCATCCTTTGTATGGCAATCCCTATTCATTCACATTGATATCTATTAATGGGCATCTCCATAGCCTATTGATACGCCGAGTCGGTGTGACCATCTCCTCTTTTTTTGTCTCACAACCACCACCACACTCTATTCCACCTATAGTGTTATATCCATGGCTCACGCTCATGTATTGCGTGATAGTTATAAAAAGTTTGAGAAAGTAAGAGTGCGAAAACAATTACTTGGCCAATTCCGAGGTTGTGCATGATTTAAATTAGTTGTGTGGGGATGATGGAGCATAGCCAGACTATATGATTTTGTAGGGATAACTTTCATTGGCCTTGTTATTTTGAAAGTTCATGATTACCTTGCTAGTTTGCTTGATAATTACCTATGTTGTTTTCATGTCAATAGAAAACTATTGTTTTGAATCTTACGGATCTGAACATTCATGCCACGTGAAAGAAGTTGCAAAGTACAACTATGCTAGGTAGCATTCCACATCAAAAATTCATTCTTTATCACTTCCCTACTCGAGGACAGGCAGGAGTTAAGCTTGGGGATGCTTGATACGTCTCCAACGTATCTATAATTTTTTATGGTTCCATGCTATTATCTTGTCAACTTTGGATGTTTTATATGCATGAATATGCTATTTTATATCTTTTTTGGGACTAAACTATTAACTCAGTGCCAAGTGCCAGTTTTTGTTTTTTCCGTGTTTTTGACCCTTTTTCAGACGGAGTCCAAATGGAATGAAACTTTACAATGATTTTTTTGGACCAAAAGAGACCCCCGAAGCTTTGGAAGAAGGCCAAAAGAGCCACGAGGGAGTCACAAGCCCATGGGGCGTGGCCTACCCCCTGGTCGCACCGTGCAGGCTTGTGACCTACTCGTGGGCCCAACTGACGCAATTCCACCGCCATAAATTCCTATAAATACGGAAACCTCCAAAAAGAAACCTAGATCGGGAGTTCCGCTGACAAAAGCCTCTGTAGCCACCAAAAACCAATCTGGAGCCTGTTCTGGCACCCTGCCGGAGGGGGAATCCATCTCTGGTGGCCATCTTCATCATCTCGGCGATCTACATGACGAGGAGGGAGTAGTTCTCCCTCGGGGCTAAGGGTATGTACCAGTAGCTATGTGTTTGATCTCTCTCTCTCTCGTGTTCTTGAGATGTCTTGATCTCGATGTACCATGGGCATTGCTACTATAGTTGGATCTTATGATGTTCTTCCCCCTCTCCCTTCTTATAATGAATTGAGTTTCCCCTTTGAAGTTATCTTATCGGATTGAGTCTTTGAGAACACTTGATGTATGTCTTGCATGTGTCTATTTGTTGTGGTCAACTTGCGGGTTTGTCACAATTGGGAACCTATGCATATGGGTTGGCACACGTGGATTCATGTGAGTACTCGATGTATGTTTTGGTGATCAACTTGCGGGTTCGTTACATTGGGAACCTGTGCATAGGGGTTGGCACACGTTTTGACTCTCCGGTAGAAACTTTGGGGCACTCTTTGAAGTTCTATGTGTTGGTTGAATAGATGATTCTGAGATTGTGTGATGCATATCGTATAATCATGCCCACGGATACTTGAGGTGACAATGGAGTATCTAGGTGGCATTAGGGTCTTGGTTGATATGTATCTTAAGGTGTTATTCTAGTACGAACTCTTGAATTGATCGATCAGAAAGAGTAACTTTATGGTGGTTTCATACCTGACAATAATCTCTTCGTTTGTTCTCCGCTATTACTGACTTTGGAGTGACTCTTTGTTGCATGTTGAGGGCTAGTTATATGATCCAATTATGTTATGTTTGTTGAGAGAACTTCACTAATGAAAGTATGAACCCTAGGCCTTGTTTCCACGCATTGCAATACCGTTTGTGCTCACTTTTGTTACTAGTTACCTTGCTGTTTTTGTAATTTCAGATTACGAAAACCTATATCTACCATCCATACTGCACTTGTATCACCTTATATTTGTCGAACTAGTGCACCTATACAACTTACCATTGTATTGGGTGTGTTGGGGACACAAGAGACTCTTTGTTATTTGGTTGCAGGGTTGCTTGAGAGAGACCATCTTCATCCTACGCCTCCTGCGGATTGATAAACCTTAGGTCGCCCACTTGAGGGAAAATTGCTACTGTCCTACAAACCTCTGCACTTGGAGGCCCAACAACGTCTACAAGGAGAAGGTTGCGTAGTAGACATCACTGTACAACTACATCAACCACGTTTCTTAACGCTTCCCGCTTAGCGATCTACAAGGGTACGTAGATCCACTCTCCCCTCGTAGATGGACATCACCATGATAGGTCTTCGTGTGCGTAGGAAATTTTTTGTTTCCCATGCAACGTTCCCCAACATATACATGGATAGTCTGGACATAAACTCACAATTCATCGGATCTCGACAAACACACCGCAAAACAGTATTACATCGGATAGATCTTCATGAAGATCATGAAGAACATGGTATTGAAGATCAAAGAGATAGAAAAAGTCATCTTGCTACTAGCTATGGACCCGTGGGTGTGTGGGGAACTACTCAAACATCATCGGAGGGGCAATGGAGTTGATGTAGATGCCCTCCGTGATCAATTCCCTCTTCGGTAGATTACCAGAAAATGCTCCCAGATTGGATCTCTCGGGAACAGAGGCTCCCGACGGCGTAAAAGTATTTTCGTGGCTCTTTTTGGCAATACAGGAATATTTGGGAATTTATAGGCCAAGAATTAGGGTTAGGAGACCTGCAGGGAGCCCACAAGCCAGGGGGCGCGGCCATCCCCCAGGGCGCACCCTGCAAGCTTGTGGCCTCCCGGCAACTTCCTTTCCCCCTACTCCAAGCGTGTTGCATGTATTCTCGTCGAGGAAAAATCTTTCCGGAGATTTTATTCCGTTTGGACTCCTTTAATATTTCTTATCTGCAATATTCAAAAACATGAAAAAAAAACAGAAACTGGCACTAGGCTCTAGATTGATATGTTAGTCCCAAAAATAATATAAAACAACATATAAGTAGATATAAAACATCCAAAACAGATAATATAATAGCATGGAACAATAAAAAATTATAGATACGCTGAGACGTATCAGCATCCCCAAGCTTAATTCCTCCTCATCCTCGAGTAGGTAAATGATTAAAATAGAATTTTTGATGTGGAATGCTACCTGACATATTTATCCATGTAATATTCTCTATTGTGGCATGAATATTCAGATCCATAAGACTCAAAACAAAAGTCTATATTGACATAAAAGAAATAATACTTCAAGCATACTAATAAAGTAATTGCTTCCTTTCGAAATAGCATGGTCTTAGAAAGTTATCCCTATAAAATCATATGGTCTGGCTATGCTCCATCTTCACCACACAAAGTATCTAAATCATGCACAACCCTGATGAAAATCAAGCAATTGTTTCACACTTTTTATGTTCTCAAACCTTTTCAACTCTCATGCAATACATGAGCGTGAGCCACGGATATAACACTATAGGTGAAATAGAATGTGGTGGAGGTTGCAAAATAAAGAGGAGAAGATAGTCTCACATCAACTAGGCATATCAACGGGATATGGAGATGCCCATCAATAGATATTAATGTGAGTGAGTAGGGATTGCCAGGCAAAAAATATACTAGAGCTATCAGTGTATGAAAGCTCAAACAGAAAACTAAGTGGTCGTGCAAAAGATGTAATTCCACTAGTTATATGAAAGTGACAAAGTAGGAGACTCTCTATGAAGAACATGGTGCTACTTTGAAGCACAAGCGTGGAAAAAGATAGTAGCATTGTCCCTTCTCTCTTTCTGACATTTTTTACTTTTTTCTCTTTTCTGGTGGGCTTCTTTGGCCTCTTTTATTTTTTATGGGCTTTGATACGTCTCCAACGTATCTATAACTTTTGATTGTTCCATGCTATTATATTATCAACTTGGGATGTTTTATATGCATTTATATGCTATTTTATATCATTTTTGGGACTAACCTATTAACTCAGTGCCCAGTGCCAGTTTCTCTTTTTCCGTGTTTTTGACCTTTTTTATATAAGAATATTAAACGAAGTCCAAATGGAATAAAACCTTCGGGATGATTTTTTTCCATAACAGAAGGGATCCAGAAGACTTGAGAAGCGAGGCAGAGGGCCACGGAGGAGGCCACGAGCCCCCTAGGCACGCCCCAGCGGGTGCGCCTAGCAGGCTCGTGCCCCCCCCGGTGCCTCCTTTGCCCTACCTCTTTCGCCTATAAATTCTCTAAAATCCCCAAACCAACAGAGAGAGCCACGAAAATACTTCTCTGCCGTCGCAAGCTTATGTTTCCGCGAGATCCCATCTGGGGACCGTTCTGGTGCCCTGTCGGAGGGGGGTGCGGACACGGAGGGCTTCTTCATCAACACCATTGCCTCTCCGATGATGCGTGAGTAGTTCACCACATACCTTCAGGTCCATAGATAGTAGTTAGATGGCTTCTTATCTCTCCTGGATCTTCAATACAAAGTTCTCCATGATCTTCATGGAGATCTATCCGATGTAACTTTCTTTTGCAGTGTGTTTGTCGAGATCCGATGAATTGTGGATTTATGATTAGATTATCTATGAATATTATTTGAGTCTCCTCTGAATTCTTATATGCATGATTTCATATCCTTGTAATTCTCTTTGAGTTATGGGTTTCGTTTGGCCAACTTGATCTATAATTCTTGCAATGGGAGAAGTGCTTGGTTTTGGGTTCATACCGTGCGGTGTCCTCACCTAGTGACAGAAGGGGTAGCAAGGCACGCATCGTGTTGTTGCCATCAAGGGTAAAAAGATGGGGTTATATAATATAGCATGAATTTTTCCCTCTACATCATGTCATCTTGCTTAAGGTGTTACTCTGTTTGTTATGAACTTAATACACTAGATGCATGCTGGATAGCGGTCGATGTGTGGAGTAATAGTAGTAGATGCAGAAAGTATCGGTCTACTTGTCTCGGACGTGATGCCTATATGTATGATCATTGCCTTAGATATCGTCATGACTTTGCGCGATTCTATCAATTGCTCGACAGTAATTCGTTCACGCACCGTAATACTTGATATCATGAGAGAAGCCTCTAGTGAACACTATGGCCCCGGGGTCTATTTCACACATTATATATTCAGATTACATACAAAAATACCTTGCTGCACTTTTATTTATTTAGTTATATTTACCTATTATCACTATCAGATCTCACTTTGCAAGTAATCGTAAAGGGATTGGCAACCCCCTTATCGCATTGGGTGCAAGTTTGTTTGTCTTTGCGCAGGTGCCTTGGTGCCTCATCTTGATACTCCTACTGGATTGATACCTTGGTTCTCAAACTGAGGAAAATACTTATCTCTACTTTGCTGCATCACCCTTTCCTATTCAAGGGAAAAACCAACGCAAGCTCAAGAAGTAGCAGGAAGAATTTCTGGCGCCGTTGCCGGGGAGTATTCAAGTGAAGCATATCTACCAAGTACCTATTGCAAACTCATCTCTTGCATTTACATTATTTGCCATTTGCCTCTCGTTTTCCTCTCCCCCACTTCTAAAACAAAATTTACAAAAATATTTGCCTTTCTTTATTTTGCCTTTTTCGTTCGCCCCTTTCTTTCGCTTACTTTCTGTTTACTTGTGTGCTTGTCGGCTTGCTAAGTCACCATGTGTGAAAACACTAAATTGTGTGACTTCTCTAATTCTAAGAACAATGATTTTATTAGTACTCCAATTGCTCCCGCCACTAGTGCGGATTCATATGAAATTAATGCTGCCTTGTTGAATCTTGTTATGAAAGAGCAATTTTCCGGCCTTCCTAGTGAAGATGCCGCATCCCATCTTAATACCTTTATTGAGTTATGCAATGTGCAAAATAAGAAAGATGTGGATAATGATATGATTAAATTGAAGCTATTTCCGTTCTCATTACGAGATCGAGCAAAAACTTGGTTTTCATCTTTACCCAAAAATATTATTGATTCATGGAACAAGTGTAAAGATGCCTTTATTTCCAAGTATTTTCCACCTGCTAAGATTATCTCTCTCCATAATGATATCATGAATTTTAAGCAACTAGATCATGAAGATGTTGCACAATCTTGGGTGAGAATGAAATTGATGATTAGAAATTGTCCCGCTCATGGCCTAAGTCTTTGGATGACTATACAAATTTTCTATGCTGGTTTGAATTTTGCTTCTAGAAATATCTTGGATTCCGCCTCTCGTGAAACTTTTATGGAAATCACACTAGGAGAAGCTACAAAAATCCTAGATAATATCATGACAAATTATTCTCAATGGCACACTGAAAGGTCACCTACTAGTAAAAAAGTGCATGTTATAGAAGAAATTAACTCTTTGAGTGCTAAGATGGATGAGTTAATGAAGTTGTTTGCTTGTAAAAGTGCTCCTCTAGATCCAAATGATATGCCTTTATCTTCCTTGATTGAGAATAGCAATGAAAATTTGGATGTTAATTTTGTTGGTAGGAATAATTTTGGTAACAACAATGCTTATAGAGGTAACTTTAATCCTAGGTCTTTTCCTAGTAATCGCTCTAATAATTTTGGCAATTCCTACAACAATGCTCATGGAAATTATAATAAAATATCCTCTTATCTTGAGAGTAATATTAAAGAGTTTATTAATTCGCAAAAGATTTTCAATGCTTCCATAGAAGAAGAACTGCTTAAAATTGATGACTTGGCTAGGACTGTTGATAGAATGTCTCTTGATATTGATGCTTTGAAATTGAGATGTGTTCCTCCCAAGATTAATATGGATGAAACTTTAAAAGCTATGCGTGTTTCCATGAATGAGAGTAAAGAAAGAACCGCCCAAATGAGAATCACGAAGATCTTAAAGTGCTTGGTGTGACTCCTATTGAATCCTTGTTTTCTAATGTCAATCTTAATGATGATGGGGCTGGATGTAAATTCACTTTGGTTGAGAAACGCCCCAATGATTCAGAATGTATTTATCTTGATGCTAAAAATACTAAAAGTGGAGTAGAGGATATCAAAACTTTGAATAGTGATGAAATTACTACTTTGGATTTCAAGGAATTTAATTATGATGGTTTCTCTTTGATTGAATGTATTTCCTTGATGCAATCCATGCTAAACTCTCCACATGCTTATAGCCAAAATAAGGCTTTTACCAAACATATCGTTGATGCTATGATGAAATCTCTTGAAGAGAAACTTGAGTTGGAAATATCTATTCCTATAAAACTTCATGATGAGTGGGAACCTACTATCAGATCTAACTTTGGAGTAATCGTAAAGGGATTGACAACCCCTTTATCGCGTTGGGTGCAAGTTTGTTTGTCTTTGCGTAGGTGCCTTGGTGCCTTATCTTGATACTCCTACTGGATTGATACCTTGGTTCTCAAACTGAGGGAAATACTTATCTCTACTTTGCTGCATCACCCTTTCCTCTTCAAGGGAAAAACCAACGCAAGCTCAAGAAGTAGCAGGCCTCGCTGACCTCTTTCATTTTTTTGTGAAGTCCGGATACTCATCCCAACTTGTGAGGGAATCATGCTTCCATCATCCTTTTCTCACACGGGGCAATGCTCTAATAATGCAAATCATCACACTTTTATTGACTTACAACTCAAAGACTACAACTCGATAGCTAGAACAAAATATGACTCTATAAGCAATATGGAAATGATGGTGCGTGTAAAAAAACCCGAGACGGTGGTCTTCCATGGCAATATATCTGGGAATGGCTATGAAAATATCATAATAGGTAGGTATGGTGGTTGTTTTGAGGAAAATATATGGTGGCTGTTTTGAGGAAGGTGGGTTTAATGTACCGGCGAAATTTGCATGGTACTAGAGAGGCTAGCAAACGTGGAAGGGTGAGAGTGCGTATAATCCATGAACTCAACATTATTCATAAAGAACTCGCATACTTATTGCAAAAGCCTATTTGTTATCAAATAAAAGTATTAGACGCATGCTCCTCGGGGAAGGGTTGGTAGGAGTTAACCATCACGCGATCCCGACCTCCACACAAATGTTGACAATCATTAAATAAGTCATGCTCCAACTTCATCACATAATGGTTCACCATACGTGCATGTTACGGGAATCACAAGCTTCAACACAAGTATTTTTTCTAATTCACAATTACTTACTAGCATGACTCTCATATTACCATCTTCACAACTCAAAATTATATGCAAGGAATCAAACTTCTCGTCATATTCAATGCACTTAATATGGAAGTTTTTATTATATCCCTCTTGGATGCTTATTATATTAGGACTAAATTCATAACCTAAGCCAATTACCATGCTTTTTAAAGAACTCTAAAAATAATATAAGTGAGGTACGAGATTTTAATAATTCCACAACACCACCGTGCTCTAAAAGATATAAGTGAAGTACTAGAGCAACATTGCCTAGCTCAAAAGATATAAGTGAAGCATAAAGAGTATTCTAATAAATTCACGATTCAGTGTATCTCTCTATATAAGAAGATATGTGCAGCAAGGATGATTGTGGAAAACTAAAAAGTAAAGACTCATATCATACAAGACGCTCCAAAAAAACACATATCATGTGGTGAATAAAAATATAGCCTCAAGTAAATTTACCGATGGATTGAAGACGAAAGAGGGGATGCCTTCCGGGGCATCCCAAGCTTAGGCTCTTTGGTATCCTTGAATATGACTTGGGGTGCCTTGGGCATCCCCAAGATTAGGCTTTTGCAACTCCTTATTCCATAGTCCATCAAATCTTTACCCAAAACTTGAAAACTTCACAACACAAAACTTAACAGAAAACTCATGAGATCCATTAGTAAGAAAAATAAATCACCACTTTAGGTACCGTCGTGAACTCATTATTTATATTGATGTAATACAACCCATTGATTCATCAAAATAAGCACACAACACAAAGAAAACAGAATCTGTCAAAAACAGAACAGTGTGTAGCAATGTGTTTATTTCAAATATTTCTGTAACTCAAAAACTTCAGACATATTAGGAAAACCTGGGAAATTTGGAAAACAATCTTGTGTAAAAAATTCATATCAAAATCACATTCCAGTGAATTTATACAATTCCTGTACTGAGAGCAAAAGTTTCTATTTTTCAGCAAAATCAACTTGCAAACACCATAGACTATCCCAAAGGTCTTATTTGGCTCAAACACTAATTAAAACAAGAAAACACAATTATTACAGAGGTAATAATATGTGCAGAACTCAAAAACAGAAACAAAAACAAAAGCAAAACAAATAAAATTGGGTTGCCTCCCAAGAAGCGCTATTGTTTAACGCCCCTAGCTAGGCATAACGATTTCAATGATGCTTGCTTAAAAAAATTGTAATTGAGATATGAAAAATAGCATCATGAATAGCATGAAAAACACATTTAAGTCTAACCCACTTCCTATGCATAGGGATTTTGTGAGCAAACAATTTATGGGAACAAGAATCAACTAGCATAGGAAGGCAAAACAAGCATAACTTCAAAACTTTAAACACATAGAGAGGAAACTTGATATTATTATAATCCCTACAAGCATATGTTCCTCCCTCATAATAAATTTCAGTAGCGTCATGAAGGAATTCAAAAATGTAACTATCATATAAAATTTTCTCTTCATGGTCCACATGCATGCAAAGTTGACACTCTTCCAAAATACTGGGATTATCATTAACTAAAGTCATGACCTCTCCAAACCCACTTATATCAAAAATTTCATAAGATTGAAAACTCTCCAAAATAGTGGGATCAATAATGCCTAAAGTTGACACTCTTCCAAACCCACTTTCAATATCATAATCATCGAGAATATTAAATCAATTATCAAGATCATAAAAAGCATTATCACCCCAATCATGATCATTGCAATAAGTAGTGGTCATGGCAAACTCATCAAATATAGCATCCCCAAGCTTATGGGTTTTCATATCATTAGCACAACTGATATTAATAGAATTTATAACAATATCATTCCAATCATGCTTTTCATTCAAGGAAACATCATGAATCACTTCATCACAATTTTCAGATTCACGAATCTCAAGCAAAACTTCATGGAGATAATCAAGTACACTCAACTCACTAGCAATTGGTTCATCATAATTGGATCTCTTGAAAAGATTAGCAAGTGGATGATGATCCATATCAATAGATTTTTATAAAGCAAACATGCAAGCAAATAGAAGGCACATGGTAGCACAAGTAGATAAAAAGAGATCCGGCGAGAAAAAGGCGAATAAAATGGCAAATATTTTTGGTATTTTTTGAAAATTATTTTAGAAGTGGGGGAGAGGAAAACGAGAGGCAAATGGCAAATAAAGTAAATTCAAGAGATGAGTTTGTGATGGGTACTTGGTAGGCGTGATATTGTTATGTATCATCCCCAGCAACGGCACCAGAAATCCTTCTTGCTCCCTCTTGAGCTTGCGTTGGTTTTCCCTTGAAGAGGAAAGGGTGATGCAGCGAACTAGATAAGTATTTTCCTCAGTTTGTTGAGAACCAAGGTATCAATCAAGTAGGAGGAACTACAGAGGCTCCAATAGTAATACCTACACAAATAATCAAATACTTGCAACCAACGCTATAAAGGGGTTGTCAATCCCTTGAGAGTTATTTGCAAGGATGAGATCTGATAGAGATAGGTATAAAATAGTGATAGATCTGAAAGTAAAACAAAAGTAAATAAATTGCAACAAGGTATTTTTGGTTTATAGATCTGAAAATATATTATGGAAAATAGCCCCGGGGGTCATAGGTTTCACTAGAGGCTTCTCTCATAAAGGAAAATAATATGGTGGGTGAAGAAATTACTATCGAGCAATTGGTAGAAAAGCGAATAATTATGAAGATATCCAAGGCAATGATTATGCATATAGGCATCACTTCCGTATCAAGTAGACCGAAACGATTCTGCATCTACTACTATTACTCCAGACATCTACCGACTCCTGCATGCATCTAGAGTATTAAGTTCATGAAGAACACAGCACCGCATTAAGTAAGATGACATGATGTAGAGGGATAAACTCAAGCAATGTGATGAAAACCCCATCTTTTTATCCTCGATGGCAACAATGCAATACGTGCCTCGCTACCCCTACTTTGTCACTGGGTGAGGACACCGCAAGATTGAACCCAAAACTAAGCACTTCTCCCATTGCAAGAATTACCAATCTAGTTGGCCAAACCAAACAAATAATTAAAAGAGACTTGCAAAGATATGACATCATGCATATAAGAATTCTGAAGAGACTCAAATAATATTCATGGATAGTCTGGACATAAACTCACAATTCATCGGATCTCGACAAACACACCGCAAAAGAGTATTACATCGGATAGATCTTCATGAAGATCATGAAGAACATGGTATTGAAGATCAAAGAGAGAGAAGAAGCAATCTAGCTACTAGCTATGGACCCGTAGGTCTATGGTGAACTCCTCACACATCATCGGAGGGGCAATGGAGTTGATGTAGATGCCCTCCATGATCAATTTCCTCTCTGGCAGATTACGGGAAAAGGCTCCCAGATTGGATCTCTCGGGAACAGAGGCTCCCGGCGGCATAAAAGTATTTTCGTGGCTCTTTTTGGCGATACGGGAATATTTGGGAATTTATAGGCTAAGAATTAGGGTTAGGAGACCTGCAGGGGACCCACCCCAGGGCGCGCCCTGCAGGCTTGTGGCCTCCCGGCAACTTCCTTGCCCCTACTCCAAACCTGTTGCGTTGTCTTCTAGTCCAAGAAAAATCTTTCCAGAGATTTTATTCTGTTTGGACCCCGTTTAATATTCCTTATCTGCAATATTCAAAAACATGAAAAAAACAAAAACTTGCACTAGGCTCTGGATTAATAAGTTAGTCCCAAAAATAATATAAAACAACATATAAATGCATATAAAACATCCAAAACAACTAATATAATAACGTGGAACAATAAAAAATTATAGATACGTTGGAGACGTATCAGGTACCAAGCACCCAAGAGTAATAAGCTTCTCACATTTCACTTCCACATATCATCGTGGAGAACTCAAACCTATGTACCAAATGCAATGGCAACGGCACACGGAGTGCCCAAGTCCATCTCTCCCAATTCCCACCACAACAACTAATGCTATGGAAGAAAATGAGAGGAAGAACGAAGAAGAACGCGAAGAACTCCAAGGTCTAGATCCAAGGGGTTCCCCTCACATAGAGGAGAAAGTGTTTGGTGGAAATGGGGATCTAGATCACATCTCTCTTTTTCGTCAAGAACTAGCAAGAATCATTGGAGGAATTCAGAGATAGCAAGCTCGAAGAAGGTCAACAATGGGGGGCAAAAACAAGCTCCAAGGATAGGGAGCAATGAGGGAAGAAGACCTCCTTTTGTAGAGATAGAAAGAATCTGCTCGTTACCCACTAGTGCTGCCCGCACGAGAGTAGTATTACCACTCATGCAGAGGGCATCTAATCAGAGAGGTGGACAGGGGCCGGTAGTACAGTCGAGGCGGTACTACCGCTCATAAGAGGTACTACCACCTCCTACATCCGCTCGGGGATCAGCTGTGGTCCCAGCCCAGAAGAACCAAGAATTTCCGACTCAGTAGTAACAGGCGGGACTACCGCCCAATGGGCGGTACTACCGCCGAGTACTACCGCAAAGTTCGACACCAAAAGTGTCGAAACCCATGGACAATGGTACAAGCTGGACCACTACCGCCGTGGAGCGGTACTACCGTCGGCCCGGTGGTACTACTGATGATAAGAGGTAGTACCGCTCGGTAAACCACATGCAACACATGAAAATCATGAATACCAGAATTGTCATATCTTTCACATACGAGCTCCGAATTGAGAAAACTCAAGCTTGTTGGATACAGGACGACAAGAGCTATCCAAAAGAAACGCCAATGATATAGAAATGTGAAAACCTCTATGAGTGAAGAAATGGAAAAAACTCCAACATAAAAAATGTCAAAGAAGATGCATATGGACTTTGTTTTCGATGAACTCGAGTTTGTCATAAAGATGACCATGAGCTGTAAAACTCACAAAGAGAAACACCAAACAAGAACCAAGAAATATGATGCAAGGATGCAAATGGTTTGATCTCTCAAGGAACGATATGATGAAGCTACTCACTTGAGAGCCCCCCTTGATAGTACGGCAATCTATCCTAAAATAGAAAACCTATCAAGGGAAAACATGTACCTTGCACATAGTCCATTTGAGCTAGATGATGACGATCTTGACTTCCTCAAGATGGACCACCTTTATTGATTGTGTTGGCTTGATGAATACTGATTGATTGTTCCCCCATACTTACTATGGGTGAGCCACTCTTCGGTACATCTTCACAAGTCCATTCCCACCATAATGGATGACAAGCTTCAAGCATGATATCTTCGTGATGCTCCACTTGAACTTGCACACCGCAATCTTGATGACGATCACCACTTGATGTCATCCTCCATGGGTCTTATGAGATCTTCCTCTTAAGGAAAGCCCATGCAAACACACCTAACTCCACATAGAACTCTCACCAAGACCATGGGTTAGTACACGAGGTGTAATGGACAATGCTTACCATATCATGGGATCACTTGACCCCTCTTGCTACATCTTGTACGCTTTATGTGTTGATCAACTTGATTCACTCTTTGACTTAGTCTTGATCAACCTTGTGTATTTATGACCATTCTTTGGATAATACCTTGAATACCACCTTGGTCATCATATAAACTCCTTGAAACCATGGACTCCAAGAAGTGCATATGGACAAATGCTTCGAATATAACTTAAGGCAACCATTAGTCCATAGGGATTGTCATCAATTATCAAAACCACATACGGAGAACTATGCTCTAAAATCTAGCAACCACCAATTTTCAAATTTAAACGTTTGTTTGGGTTCAACAAAACTACCATCGATAGACAAAAGAATTGGGGCATGATCACTAAGAATAATAGGCAAATTGAGGGCCTTAGTGTTAGGATAATGCATGCACCATTCAGAATTAACCAAGCAACGATCAAGGCGTCTATATAGGTCTAGAAGTATGCTTGCTACGCGATGTATACACAGGGTCACTAAAGCCAATACCAAAGAAACCACAATTTGACACAAGAGAGCGAAAAACATTCATATGATAGTAATTAACATTGTCATTACAACCATCTGTATCATACATGATGGCATTAAGGTCTCCCATACATATCATGGGCATATCAAGATTATCATACACAAAAGGTGAAACCTGACTCCAATGACACTAGTCTGCTAATAATAGGGGTCACCATATATACAGATCAAACAAAATTGGACACCCGAAGCTAGATGAACTACTCCCTCCGTTCCTAAATATAATTATTTCTAGAGATTTAACCAAATAGTACATATGGTGTATATAGACATAATTTAAAGTATAAATTCATTCATTTTACTTCGTATGTAACCAGTAATGAAATCTCTTACAACACATATACTCCCTCCATACAATAATATATGATATTTTAGTAGTTTATTTGAGTGGCTAAAACATCATATATTATGGTACAAAGATAGTACTAGTTAGGAACGAAGGGAGTATTATAGTACTCCCTCCGTTGCTAAATATTTGTTTTTTTAAAGATTCAACCGCGGACTACATACGAAAGAAAATAAGTGAATCTATATTTTAAATTATATCTATATACATCTGTACGTAGTCTGTAGAGAAATACTCCCTTCGTTCCATAATATAAGAACATTTTTGGCACTAATGTAGTGTCAGAAACGTTTTTATGTTATGGGACGGAGGGAGTATCTAAAAATACAAATTTTTAGGAACGGGGGATAGGTCTAACATTTTATCTCTGAAAATTACTACAATTAAAAGTTCTATGAAAATCTATTGAAAGTACTAGCAAAAGAGCCCGTGCGTTGCAACGGAAGAGAAAATAACACACGCTCTGAACGTAATATATTTTCACATGGCATCACATTTGTGTTGCCAACGATGGCTTTAGTGCTCATATAATGAAAACGCGCTTGAATATACAATCACTCGGAATAAGATGAGAAATATGTTGTTTCTCCCCCACGAGCTTTTCCAAAGGTGTGCATGTGTTGTTAAGGATGTTTTCTTTCCTCTCAATTTGGTTTTAATTTAATGGATGTTTATTGCAATTCGTATCGTCGTCAGAAAGAGAGAAAAAAGGACCGTACACTACAGATTAAGTTTGCATCAAAAATAATATTTAAGAAGTATTCAACAGCTAAAAATAACATCCTGTTTAGATTCTACACATTTTTTAATCAAATTTCATATATAACATGTTAAAATCCGATTAAAAGATATGGATACTTTTGTTTTAGATAAAATGTGGATTGATTAACTGAAAAGTTAGGGTTTGTTTTGTTAAAATACAGAGGGCGGGTTGATTAAACATCAGGGGGTTTTCAGAAAAATGCAAAAAAACGATTCGTTTTCTAACTTAAATCCGGACTGCGGGTTGATTACCTGAAACGTCATGTTTTTTTTGAAAAATGCAAAAAATGATTCGTATTTTGACTTAAAAACGGACTGCCGGTTGAATACTCGAAAAGGAGGGGTGTTTTTGTAAAATGACCGCGACGGACAGAAGTGCTCCACGCCCGTGCGTTGCCACGGAGAAAAAAACATAATCTCCAATGATGGTGACCACATTATATTCACATATCATCGCTTGATTTAGAAATTTTGTGCACAAATGCAAGAAAAATGTTTCTTCTTTTAAATTTATTCACAAGTTGAAGCAATCTTTACATTTTCAAAAAATATATATCATGGTTGTCAAAAATCTTGGTAACTCAAATATTTATTCTGAATTTCAAGATTTTTTTAGAAAACATACAATAATAATCCGATCCATCCAACAGTTAATTCTTTAAAATTCACACATGTATATTGTCACAAACACTTAGAAGCATTACTGTTTAACTACATATATTAGATCTTTCGTGAACAATTTTACAAATATGGAAACAATTTTAAAATCGAGAACACTTTTTACAATTTACAAACATTTACTAAAAATCATGAATATTTTTTATATTTCGAATAGGTTTAAATATCTTTTGAATTGGCGACCAATTCAAGAAAATACAAACATAATTTTTAATGTTGGAGGATTTTATTTTAAATTCACAAACATTTTTTGAAACGCATGAAGTTTTTCTGAATAAACAAACATTTTTATAAATCAGTGATATATTTATTAAATTCATGGACATTGTTTTCGAATTTGCAAAAAAAATAAAATCCAGCTTTTTTTTAAACCTATTTTTAATTCAAAATAGAAATTCGCCAGCATTTCAATTCAAAATTCCGATTTTTTAATATGCAAAAGTTTTTTAATTCTAAATTATATAAATTATAAATACACAAAAATGGAACGGAAAATTTTAAATAAAAAAAGAAACTATCAAAACCGGCATTAGCTATTTTTAAAATTTTAGGACATTTTTTAAATGCATTAACATATTTTGAACTAGAAAGCATTTTGTTAAATGCCTTTAATAATTTTTAATACATGGAATTGTATTTGAGATCATGGACTATTCTTATTGTACAAACATTTTTCTAAAATTACAAATATTTTATTGTATATGCGAGCATTTTGTACAATACTCCGAGTAGTTTTGGAAGTCACAAACATTTCAATTTTTTAAATATGTTGCTTTATAATTTTCAGTTTATTAAATTTTTAAATATTATTTGAAGTTTTAAATTATTTAAAATAAAAAAATAAAAAAGAACTGAACATAAATAAATAAACAGAACTAAAAGCAGGCGCCTGTGCATAGGCCGGCTCATACGGTGTGCTGGATATTCTCCCAGCGTGCAGAGCGTAATATAGGAGGTTTTTACATGGGCCGGCCCAGTCCAAGATTTTTCGCTTTGTGAAACGTTTTCTATTACTTACCGATGGTATGGTGGGTAATTTATGTAAACTTTAGGAGTAATTTGCAAGACGGACGACCAGAAACCGTATTTGCTTTATTATTACTAGCAAAATGGTCCGTGCGTTGCCACGGTAGAAAAAAACATAATCTCCAATGATGGTGACCACATTATCTCCACATATCATCGTTTGATTTAAATATTTTATGCACAAATGTAAGAAAATGTTTCTTCTTTTAAATTTATTCACAAATTGAAGCAATCTTTACATTTTCAAAAAATATATTTCATGGTTGTCAAAATCTTGGTAACTTAAAGATTTATTCTGAATTTCAATTTTTTTTAGAAAACATACAATAATCATCCGATCAATCCAACAGTTAATTCTTCAAAATTCACACAGGTATATTGTCACAAAGACTTAGAAGTATTAATGTTTAACTACATACATTAGATCTTTCGTGAACAATTTTACAAATATGGGAACAATTTTAAAATCGAGAAGATTTTTTACAATTTACAAACATTTACTACAAATCGTGAATATTTTTTATATTTCGAACGGGTTTAAATATTTTCTTTTGAATTGGCGACTAATTCAAGAAAAGACGAACATATTTTTTTTATGTTGGAGGATTTTATTTTAAATTCACAAACATTTTTTGAAACGCATGAAGTTTTTCTAAATAAACAAACATTTTTATAAATCAGTAATATATTTATTAAATTCATGGACATTGTTTTGGAATTTGCAAAAAAAATATAAAAATCCGGCGCTTTTTTTATCCTATTTTTAATTCAAAATAAAATTCATCAGCATTTTAATTCAAAACTCCTATTTTTTAATATGCAAAAGTTTTTGTAATTCGAAATTATTTAAATTATAAATAAACAAAAATGGAACAGAATATTTTAAATAAAAAAAAACTATCTAAACAGGCGCCTGTGCATGGCCGTCTCATACGGTGTGCTGGATATTCTCCCAGCATGCAGAGCGTAACATAGGAGGTTTTTACATGGGCCGGCTCAGTTCAAGATTTTTCGCGTTGTGAAACGTTTTTTTATTACTTACTGGTGGCATGGTGGGTAGTTTATGCAAACTTTAAGGATAATTTCAAGACGGATCACCAGAAACCGTATTTACTTTGATAATATATATATATTAGGGAGAGAGGAAGATTAGTAACGGTT
Organism: Hordeum vulgare subsp. vulgare; assembly: GCF_904849725.1. Lineage (NCBI taxonomy): Eukaryota > Viridiplantae > Streptophyta > Magnoliopsida > Poales > Poaceae > Hordeum > Hordeum vulgare. Next base: position 396,179,029 of record NC_058524.1, on the reverse strand, counting down.
TTTCTTTTACGTTGCCTCCTCTTTAAATACTCCTCCACTCTTTCACCGGCCCTCCCACTTTGCTCCGCGACCTGCGTGCACCCAAAGCACAAGCAGCCAGAGCCGAGAGACCCCGCCAACCTCAACCTCCTGTAAGTTCTCCTCCTCCCTTTCGCTGCCAGCCATGCGAGGGACTATAATCCTACCGGGTTCTTGTTCCGATCTCGTATCCGTTGGTCGAAATGCAGCATCGCTAGCTCTTCTTGGTTTCTTGCTACGCGTTTGCCATGATTTTCGCTTCCCGTGTGGGTTGATGCAGATCGTGGTTATCCGTGCAGGCAACCTGTTCGAGAAAATGCTTCAGGGGGGCGCAGGGCGGGGGCCGCCGCCCGGCGGGGCAGCGGGGGCGTCTGGCGCCGGAGGCGGTGGGCGCGACCGCATCAGCGAACTCACGGACGACCTGTGCCACCATGTCTTCTCCTTCATGAAGGCGTGGGAGGTGGTCCGCACCAGCGCGCTCTCCAGGCGGTGGCGCCGCACCTGGGCCACCGCGCCGTGCCTCGACATCCGCCGGATTTGTGCCTGCTCCCGCCGCGTTGACCAGGACTGGTACGCCGAGTTCGTCAAGCACCTGCTTCTCCGGCGGAGCCCCGTGCCGTTGAACACACTCCGGCTGCACTGGAACCACGACGACGCCAACACGTGGATCGTTCATGCTCTCAGGCGCAATGCCACAGCTATTCAGCTTTCCGCGAAGCACCACCACCCAATCCTCAAGCTGGACTGCACGGCCTTCCTTTCTGGCAACCTCAAAATCTTGCAGCTCAACAACGTGTCCATGGACAGCCGCACCTTCTCGGGGCTCTGTTCTAGGTGTACTTCTTTGCAAGAACTAGAGATCAGGAAAGTTCTCATATATGCCGCAGAGATTCAATCAACCTCCCTCAAGCGTTTGACTCTTGTCAACTGTGAAATCTTTAACGGCCTCACGGTTGATGCTTCGAACCTTGCAGCCCTGTGCTGCATCAGACCTCGCAGTTTTGTTCCTCAGATCAAGAACTCGGGGTCACTAGCGACGGCCACTATCATGCTTGATGACGCTTGCTTGCAACATGTTGGCCCATGGTCAGTACAGGATGATGAGGACGATGGCGACACATATACTGATTCTGAGGACTCTGACATCAGTGAATCTCAATCTCAATCTGATGATGGTAGCTGTGCAGTTGTTGATGAGTATGCAAGAGATCGTGAGCATCATGGAAGCGTTGATATTGTAGTTTATGGTGGCGAACGTATTTTTCACAGCCTCTCGAATGTGAGAACCATGAACTTGTCAGCTCATCGAGGAGAGGTACGGTACTGTCACCTTCTCGTTCTTTTATGCTTTCTGCATGGGAAGAGGGTAAGGGGCTAGAGTACTACCTTGAAATTTAATGTGTGAATAACATTTTGGTATTTCTTCTTCTGGTGGTGAATCTCTCAAGTCATTATGAATCTGTCTAGAGGTAGGGAAGAGCTGAAATTACATCGTTGAGACGTTGACCACTCAAATATCAGCTTTAGTATTACCTCGTACTCCCTCCGATCCAAATTAATTGACGGAGTTTTAGTACAACTTCAGTACAAAGTTGTACTAAAGCTGCGTCAATTTATATGGATCGGAGGGAGTATCATTTTACCAGCGGATCAGCCTATTGGATAGTTGCCTACTGCAAGAAAAAAGAACATTGAAGTTACTACCTTCACAGTCTTAACATCTTATCTCTACGAAGGTTTCAACCACTAGAGTCTGTGGCTTATTGAACTTTGAACCTCACTTACTGTTCGGTCTCTGGTATCCTATGTGATATCTTTAATATGGAATTCCATAGAACTAGTTTGGTTGGTTAGTTTTTAGTCGGTAGATCTAATATGTGCCCTAGATGTCACATTGTCAGTGGACCATCAGTACCAACTCCAACATTAATGTGCAGGTTCTGCTGATGACGGAACTGGAGAACTGCCCTGTGTTCGAAAATCTGAGGACTCTATCCCTTGGTGAGTGGTGTATAAATAGCGTTTTTAATGCATTATCAACCATGCTTGAGAAATCTCCCAACTTAGAGAACCTTTTCATTCACCTCGACAAGGTACGTACAATGTATTACTTTGATGAATGTTTGCTATGAGAGTTTAAGCATGTGGCCAATCCTTACACCGGTTCATTGTTCTATAGAAGGTCTGCAACAGCAGAGATAACACCGATCCAAGTGAAACATCATGTACTTACAACAACCTGAACGTGAAGATCTCATATTCAGGGGATGACAGGATTGCCCATCAGCTCAAAGACTTCTTCCTCACCAATAATGGCTCATGGGAGAAGCGCAAGGCGCAGTGCGAAGCTGCCGAGAGTTCACCGAAGCAGAGGAGGGTACGGAGCCCAGAGGGAGGGCAAGGTGGTGGGAACTAGGTTGATGTTGCTGCATACTGCTTCTAGACTAGGGCCAGCCTGAGCTTGTTGCTGTTCCACTGTGTCAGTAAGACAGTAAATGTGGTGCTGGGGTAAAATTGCAATTGGGACACCATTGATCAGATGTCGAACATAGTAAATGGCACAGGTGCATCGGCATCGACTTATTAGTACTGGTAAATCAGTAGATACGTTTGTTTGTTTGTTCCATGGAAACGATAGATCAAACTGTATAGTGGCTCTAAACTTGTTGTGTCCTCTTGAGACTTATCATGGGGAGCAGTGCATGGAGTGACTGGCACTGAATGAGCCTGGAGCTGCAATCTGACCTGAGTTCTGGAATGCTGTTGAATGGTTGGTGACCTGAGTTTCTGAAATTCGACCAGCAAATTTCTATAAAAGTCATGTGCCATTTTCACCACTCCCTCTGTTCCGAAATACTTGTTGTGGTTTTAGTTCAAAATTTTCATTACTCCCTCGGTCCCAAAATACTTGTCGTGGTTTTAGTTCAAAATTTGAATTTTGAACTAAAACCACGATAAGTATTTTGGAACAGAGGGACTAGTAGATTTTGCATGAATGGATGGCACTTTTGTCGTATTTCATTTTCTCAAAATTTACTGACATGCAAACTCTGTCAGATGTGCATACTGGATATCATATCAAATGTAAATATAACTAAAAAAATATGAACTGAGCTAGCATACATTGTGAAACAGTTACGTCATATGTTCTCCCCCCTCTAAATATAGATGACATTTTTCTTCTTATTATTCCCCTTGAGTGCATTGTGAATTGCTAAAAGATCTGTGAAGGACATCAATCTGGAGCTGTGATTTGTTGGCAAAAATAGGTCTGAAAAGGACTACTGGAGTTGTGAGATGATGGCTCAAAATATATGTTACTAGATTAAAACTGAACCAGTTGAACACCAAAGATAAATTGAAATTCCCCAAGAGAAGAGTTTTGGTTGATGGCATAGGCGATCGATTATAATAGTTGGACATATAAGCTGTAGTTGAACACCCAAGCGAAATCCCAACTGTTGTCGCTTCCCCTCTCATCGTGTGTTGTTATCAATTTATTGTGGGGAATCAAGTGCTAGTGTTTGAAAGAAATAATTAGCCTAGACCCCAGATACGTGGGGATACTTCATATTCACAACATGTTTATCGCGCTGAAGAACAATTTATCACACCATGTTTCAGAATGACAAACAGGGGTTATACACATATTTACTTTCAATGGGAAGTTACATTACATTTGGAGAGTGGATAGAAAGAGTAGAACTAAAATAGGACATTTCTTATAGCATTCCTATGTACAGATGCTATATCAAGCCATTTCACTAATCTACTGGTTTGTAAATCACCACACACTTCCATCAAATCCCTAGGAACAGACACTGCATCAACCAATAGTCCAATACTACTCTCCAATATCATTAGAAAGAATATGTCATCTAATTACTTACTAGTCACCACCACACTTCAACTAGCAGCACAGTAATCTCATATCAAAGATTCAGAGGGGTGTCCACATCTGTGGCAAGCCGTTCTCCTGGCTCCAGTTTGGAGGCAACTCCAACTTGGAATTGTTGTTACTTGACATGTTGCTCAGTGCTGTCCTGATGGCCTTCTTCTCAGGGTTGTCCCAGCCCAGCAGGTCCCCGAAGCTCACCGATCCCCTGAGCGGTAGTGCCGGCAGGCCGGAGAAGCAGGACACTTGCTCGGTGGTGTTCATCGTGGTGCCGCTGTCGAAGGCGATGTAGGCGTCGATGAGGGGCGCGAGGGGCGGTATAGTCGGAAGGTCCAGCTCGGTGAAGAATGTGCAGGCTTCTTCAGATGGTGGCCTTGGGCTGGTTGTTCTGCTCTTGTAGAACACCCTGCATAGCACCCAGTCTTCCTGTATTTAAAAAAAGGATGGCAAGGTTCAAATGGTAAGTGCAAGTTCATGTATGTATGGAACAATTGAAACTGAAAAAGTATTCATTCCTTGAACGGTCAATCTCATATGAAGTAGGTTAGGCTAAGAAGGCTTCCATTGATTGATTAAACTAATTCAGTAGCCAATCTCCGCAGGAATCTGGTTACTTTATGAAATTCTTTCTCTGGAAGTTAGTTAACTTGAAGAAATAGCAATCACAGGGACATAAAACAATTTTGAACTGTCACCTTGGAATGGAATAAAAAATTAGCATGTGCGAGTCAGATTAATGCTTATCAAGGGAATACTTAGTAAATTAATTAATCTCATTTAGTTAGTTGCCTGACGCGAACTGTCATTTCAGTGACATGGACTGTGGAGTGGACCTGAATGTTAAAATTGGCAACTTGCAAGCTGTACAATTAATTAGAATGGTCCGAGCCAGAGAAGATCATTCGTTCAGCGGAAAACAGTAGAGATCATACGAAATTCTAGCATGACATACATGACGAGGACGACGCGTGTGATGACAATTATATAAATATAAATATAAATGGGCCAACAGATGAATAGATATGCCCTCATTCTAAAGTACACGCCAACTCTGACGTAGATCAACGGATGCAACTTTGACTTTTTTTTCTTCTTTTTTTTTGCGGGCAATAGATGCATATTTGACTGTTTTTACACGAATATCTTACTACTAGTAAAGAATTTTAAAAGCATGCATTTACATAATATATTTTCTATCGCAATCAAATTTAGAGAAAGTTAATTGCATACTTTGTAGAACAAACGTCGATTCATGTGAAAAAATAGGAAGTAACATCAATCTATCTTAGCGACAAAATTATGCATTTTCTGTTTTCTTTGTGCCAAATACTATGGAATATTCACATGTATAATGAAATAAGGAACCGAAAATGAAAAAAGAAGAAGAAGGAAAGACAAACTCTCCTCTCTCTCAATTTTGCATGAGAGTGGCGTGTCCTAATACCGCCGGGGTCACGCGAACCAGATGAGCCCAACAAAGCGAAAAAAAAAGCAAGAGAATGACCAGATATGCATATGATCCTTCCTACGTACCTTGAGCTGGCACCTCGCCTCGGGGGCGGCGGCGCGGCCCTTGTGCTGCTGCTTCGGCTGGTGGTGGCGTCGTTCCTCCTCCAGGCGGAACTCGTGCATGACCCACTCCGTCCTCGTCCCCTTGGGGGCCCTCCCCTGGTAGAAGACGAGCGTCTTGCGCATCCCCACCAACGCCTCGCCGGCGCCGTGGGCGAGGATGGCGCGGTCCTTGCCGGTGGCCTTCCAGTAACCGGAGCGCGTGGCGCGGTTGGTGCGCTGCCCGGTGGCGTACTTGCGGTCGCGCAGGCTGAAGAAGTACCACTCCCTGCCGCCTACGCACGCCGCCTCTGCACAAGGAGAAGAAGGACGGATCCATCCAAACATTGATTTTAGCATGCAACCAATCTGTCCAAATATATAGTTGGTTATCACGTCAGCCAGCAGCCAGTCTAATAATAACACACCGAAGGTCTCCGTTTCAAAGTTCAAAACCGAACGACGCCAATGATTTTCACTTTTTCAATCAATCAACCTTCCTTTCCTTGAAGAACCCGTGCAGCTTTTTTTCTCTCACAAAAGTTAAGTTACTCGCCAGCGACATGGACTTCATGCACAAACAAGAACCAACAAAGCTCGATCCGGCTGGCCGGGCTAATGAAGGAAGAAAGGTTGCTACGAACAGCAGTGACGTTGAGAGATGAGTAGGCACGTATAGCAAGTACGTAGGGATACATGGGTACGTACGTACCTGGAAGGTCCCATGGCTCGCACTTGTTGAGGTCGACGTCCACGATGTCGACGCCACCGTATGCGCGCCGGCCGGTGAGCTTGTGGAGGAGGTAGTCGAGGACCAGCTCCTCGTCCCGTGGGTGGAACCGGAACCCCGGCGGCATCTTCGCCTCCATCATGCCAATAGAGCTCATCTTCGCGATCGCTGCACTGCTACCGATCCTCTGTGCGTGAGAGAGATAGGGAGGGGAGAGAGAGAGAGAGTTTTTTTTTTCTTTTTCTTTTTTGAGGGAGAGAGTTAGTTTTGAGACGGGGCAATGGAGGGAAGGTACGTACATGTATTAATAGTGCACGCAAGTCAACTAGAGAACAATGCAATCGGCCGCTACTATACTTATCAATTGATGCTTACGGTTTGAAACCCTAAGTCTTCACTCTTCAACGACTATTCATTTTTGGGACATCCCCCATCCTTTCATCTACACCTATACCTAATACATATTTTTTTTTCTTTCTTATTCTATTTTTGCGGGGTCATTTTTTTTTTCTTTTTATTAATAAAGGACGGTGTGTTTCTCCCATTTTTTTCGTTCATCCCATTTTGTTTATCCTAAAATTGATACTCCCTCCATTTTTATATACATGGTCACTTCGTTTTTCGTGTCAAGCTTTGACTTGTAATTTTGGTCAACAAAATATGGGATATAATTCATAAAGGATAGATTATTGAAAAGTTCATTCAAATGTGCATCCAATGACATATTTTTTATGACATATGGCTCATGTTTTGTTGGTAAAATTAATGATCAAAGCTACACATAAATCACATTTCTTTTGCCGGACGAATAATACAAAGCGATGAAAAAACTGTTACAAAATAGATCTATAGAACAGAGAAAGCATGACCAGACTATCGTCGAAGATGGCCATCTACCCTCCCGTCCGGGTCCAAGAGAATCGATCCTGCTTGCGATCAATGAGAACTAAGAATGTTGACAATGCGTCACGTGTAAAATGCATGAAGAAAACGAGACCGCCACACACCAAAAACAAAGAAGCTTCAAGCTACGCCTCAAGAGAGTGATGACGCAACACATTGCCGCCACCGAGACCAACATGATGGACCTGCGTTTTCAACCGAAGCTCTGGCATAGGGAATGGGGCCACAATGACGCTCCCAAAAGGAACATGACACCCACAATCCCACATGCACCACAGATGAAGTGTTGAGCTTTAGACCATCGGGTATATTGACCGCACCATGTCGAGGTACCTAGGCCAACAGACCCACCCTTGAGGAAGGCTAGCTACCACCAGACCTAGGCCTCTAGATCAAGATTAGGGTCTCACCACTACTAACTGTAGTGACCTCGCCGGAGTCACCCGCCATGACACCCCTCTCCATACAGACAACCAAGAGGGGCAGTCATCAGAGCCGTACAATTAACTATAGATCCAACCATATGGCCTGTCATCCAGGATCATCGCCCTCGGATCCAATATCAATCTCCACCACCGCTAGAGTGCATAGTCGCCCCCCCCCAACGGAGGAGGGAAGAAGGCATCGCCTCGCCCACAAAGCAAGCTCCTCAGCACACATGGTGTTGGCCCACTCAGTGCCAAAGCAGCAGGACATCACTGCGCCAGGTCTAGCCCCATGAGACTCGACGCTGCAAACCCGATGCGACCCCGACTGCACTGGTCACGAGGAACACCCCCTCCCTCTATCACTACTGACCGCCAAGAGATATGCACCCCACGCGACGCCAACAAAGACCCGGTGCATGGACTTTGTCGACAGCCGCCAGGAGGTGGGGAAGGTTTGAATTAAAGTTGGCTCATCCAAGGAGGCGTTTTCTTGCCCAGAAGGCTATACTAAGTGTGTAAAAGTGTATACTACTCCCTCCGTTTCTAAATATAAATTCTTTTAAAGATTCTACTAAGGGACTGCATGCGAAGCAAAATGAGTAAATATATATTTTAAATTGTGTCTATATACGTTAGTCTTTAAATGAAAGCTCTAATAAAACTTATAGTATCTGAACGGAGGAAGTATATTTTTGTATTCGTCAAACTTACGCAGTTAGGCGTATGCACATGCGATTGCCGGGACGCATACACTACCGTTGGGTTTGTTCGTGGATATACATCCTCAATTGGATCTCTCTCTAGCCAGCTCGGACGCATGGGCTAGCTCATCATCTGGGCACTTCAGTTGAGTTGAAGCCCCCTTTCCTTTCGGGATCAACGGCCAAGTATAGGTGGCCGCAATTATTTGAGGCGCGTCACGATAGCGCAAAAGATAGCTATGCCAAAAGTGACATGACATGGATCGTATTCGGTCTAGGCTGTACATCACGCACATAACTAATTCGGAAATAGTTCGAGGCAGCTGCGAGCGAATTAATCACTGGCCACTAGCTTTACCACTCAGGAGACACCACTGCTTCCAACAATTAATATTTATTTTTCCACCTTTGTCCAATTATTTGGGTGCGTCACGATCGACACTACAAAAGATAGCGAAAGTGTCATGACATCTATTGTGTTCGAGGCTAAGGTGGTGTTTCTCTATCCAATGACTAGACTAAAAAGGTACTTGGGTCCAAAAGACTAAAACTAGTCTCTTTAAGAGGCTAAGAGGGTGCTTGGATACGTTTTAGTTCCATAACTAAAAGTAGTGAGACTAAAACTTGCTAGCCTCATCCATGCTTGGATCCAAGTACTAAAGAGACTAAAATCAAGTTAATGAGCATTTATTATCATCCAAACCCTCCAATCCAAAACTTGCATGAGGAGTTAAATGAGGAGAGAGATGACTAATGCACATTTTAGTAGGGGTACCCCTGACTAAAAGATTTTAGCCTCAAGACTAGTTTTAGCCTTTCTTTAGTCAGGGGTGCTTGGAACTTTAGCCTCTTAAAGAGACTACTTTTAGTCAGACTAGTTTTAGTCTCTTGGATCCAAGCACCCTCTAAAGTTCCAAGCATCCCTGACTAAAGAGAGACTAAAACTAGTTTTGAGACTAAATTTTTTTAGTCAGGGGCACCCCTACTAAAATGTGCATTAGTCCTCTCTCTCCTCATTTAACTCCTCATGCAAGTTCTGGATTGGAGGATTTGGAGGATAATAAATGCCCATTAACTTGATTTTAGTCTCTTTAGTATTTGGATCTAAGCATGAGTGAGGCTAGCAAGTTTTAGTCTCATTACTTTTAGTCATGGGACTAAAACGTATCCAAGCATCCTTAAAAAATCCATTTTAGCCCCTAGGTAAAGAAACATGAGGGACTTTTTTTAAGAGACTACAAAAAAACTCTATTGGAGGGACTTTTTCTTTAGTCCCTGGGGCTAAAAAAAGTCTAGTCCCTGAGAAAGAAACACCACCTAAGTCACATTTATATACTATATACTGAACTTGAACTAGCTAGGTTGAGGCCGCTGCTAGAGGTCGTGCTGAGAAACAAGAGTGCACCTACCATGAATTGCTCCGACGTACGGGTTCTAGGGAAACAATTGGTGTCATGCAAGGGTCTCCCATGTTGATTTTTGTATGTACGATTGCGTTGTGATCCGTAAAATGGATTGATCTCCTTTGGGTTTCTGTATGAGACAGTTTTTAGCAGAGACTCACTGGTCCATCCACCACACGCTGGTGTTTTTTTTTTCTTTTGATTTTCAAATTTGAATATACTCTATTTTCTTCACCAAAACTCAATTTATATTTTGTTTGCACACTCGTGTTCCTTGTGATGAATAATTTGTAACAAGAACACTCTTAAACATGCTTTGACGGAATACACCGAGCTGTGATACTTCCCTTCCCCGCTCCCCCTTCCCACGCCACTGACCATTTCGGCCATGGCGGCCACGCCCCAGATCCGGCCTTAATGGCCAACCAATAGTTGCGCTCCCCGAGCCGCTCCCCAGCGGGTGGATCGTGGCTATGCCCATGCGGTGTTTCCAGTCGACCCCACGGTTCCTCGTCATCGGGTGGTTCGTTGTGTGCCCCTACCTCGCCTGCATCACCAGCTGCCACCCTTGCGGGCTCAGATTCGACTTTGACGCCATGAATACTGCTGCATGGCGAGTCTTCCTCCTGAGGGTTCCAGCGGTATATAGTGGGTCTGGGGGTGTCTCCCCATTTTCGGAGAGATCGCCTTAAACCCATCGCGGTTGTATCGTCCCCCGCGCTCAACATTTTCCCTTTGGACAGTGAGGCAGAGTGGACGAAGGTCACCTCCCGGAAGAGCAGGCGTGTAGGAGAAGGTACATCGGTCCATGGACGGCGGCCTCGGGGGCAACGCTCAGACCGCTATCGGGCTATAAATGCATCTGCGGGCTGCGACACCTTCTTAGGCAAGTTCAAGGGCAAATGTTTCTCGTGCCTCAACAAGCTCCACCATCGCAAATACTGCAGAGACCCTCTATGTTGCATCATATGCAAGCAGCTCGGCCACTTCGGCTTGGAGTGCCCACAAAACCCAAGGAACGGTAGCAAGGGAGGGGCCGCCCATGCTAGGCTACAATCGGCGCCCCTCGAGGGCCCCGATGCGCGAGCGACTCCGCTTCACGTCCCCGACAGCACCTTCGCCACCACCCTCGCCGCCCGTCATGAACCGCTTCCTCCACTGCGACCCCTCGCGGCGGCCACGGGTTAGCAACAAGGTGGTCGTGGCCTCACCAGTGCTGGAACACGAGGGGTACATCCTGCGCCAGCACATGGTCACCCTCACCACCGTCGGGGTCCACGCCACCAGTCCCATGGTGGTGGGCAGGGCCATCAAAGAGCAGCTCACCACTCTGTCGTACCAGCTCCGCGTCACCGCACACCACCCGGAGGCATTCCTGGTCCACTTCGACCTACCGGCGCACCCGACAACGCGGTGTGGCGCGGCGTTCTCAAGGTGGACGGCGGTGTAACAGCCCAAATGCAATTTCCCCTCCCCTTTTGTATCTTCCTTGTATGGCAACCTTGGCATGTTAATGTTATGTGGGGTGAGCCTAACATTCTGCCATCATTTCATGTGTTTCATGCCTTCATGCATTGCATTTTTTTCCTTTTGTTGTGGTTGTGTTGATGTGGGTGTCCTTGTTGTGATGTGCAAGTGTTGTGTGGATGTGCTTCGTGTTTGTTCAGGTGTGGGAGCAACAAGTGCAGGTCAAAACCCACAAGTTGCTCCATAGGAAAAAAACCCTTCTCTCTCTCTATTTTATTTGTGGCAAATTTAAAAGCTTTGTTTCCCCCCTTTAAAAATGTTCATCTTTCCCTAAAAACCCTTTTCATATTGTGGAGGCAACCCCTCTGGTTTCATCTTTATTTTCTTTTTTGGTTTTATTTAAAAATCAGAGCCCATTTAAATTAGATGCATTTAATTTTGGTCTCCTAAAAATGTTCCACTTATTTTTATAAACAGTGGCAACATGGTAGAAGCCTAAATATTTTGTCATTTTTGTTTTACTCCTTTTCTTCTATCCTCTCGCTTTGTTCTAAATATCCATTTATTTTTATTTGCAAAAGCCTTTTCTTTTACTTTCAGAGTGGGAGGGAAAGCAGCCCAAGTGTTATTTAGTTAGGCCCATACCTGTTCGATCCAGCCCATAGCACGTTCCTTCTCCCACCTCGTGTGCGTCACCTGTGTACGACGCCATAGCAGCTACCAGATCCCTTCTCTCCTCCATCAAACGGCCCCGGGCTTATGGTTCGAGCTATTTAGCAGCCCCGACCTCTCTAAAACCCTAACCCTCGCCGTTTTCCCCTCCTCTTCTCCCTCCTAGTGCCGTCGGGGCGAGTTCCCGAGCTCCACCGCGCCATGGCCAGCTCGGGCAAGAGCCCGTTGTGTGGTAACCCGGCGCCCTCTTCTTCCCCCTTCTGGACCAGGAGCTCGCGGGCGCCCATGGGGTTCCATTCCCGCGGGCAGCAAGCGCCAAGGACGACGGCCCCGACCTCCTCGGCGGTCGGTGCTTCTTCCTCTCTGGCGAGCTTTCTGCAGCAGGTCGTCGTCGCGCCGACGTGCCTCTCCATCCGCGTGCCCCTCTCTCTACACCCTGGGTGAGCGCAACCCTGCTCCCCTCCGTTTTCCCCTCCGCTAGCGTCGTTGTTGCGCGTGGGCGCCGCCTTGCCGGAGTTGCATCGGCGGGTTGTGCTATTGTCGCAGCCCTGCTTGCATGCATCGATAGAGGATTAGGTTTAGAGCCTATTGTGTAGTGCCGCGAGGGGCTGTAGCGCGTAGCCGTGGATGTGCGTCGTTTGTGTGCGTGCAGGTGCGTGTGCTCTAGAGAGCGTCGTCGTCGCCGGCGTCTCTCTGCTCCAGCAGGAAGACGTCCCATGTTTTCTTTTAATTTATGTTTTGCTTCCTTCTTAGATAAGAAGCCCCACGGTAGCGCAGTGGCAATCGAGCTTGTTTTCCTTCGCAGCGTCTCGGGTTGGAGTCCCCATGTCGCCCTTTTTATCTGTATTGTCTTTCTTGATGTGGTTCAGTAGTTTAGACGATGTATGTCTGCATTTTTACCCCTATTAGTTCAGCTACATGTGGCTAGACCACTGGTGGTGGCCGTGCACTCCACCACGGAGATGGTGGGTTCGACTCCCACCTCTCTCATATTTCCTTTTATGTGTTGTGGTTTGTGTGTGCCATTGACAGGTGGTCCCAGGGCCCACCTGTCATGCACTAGTGGCCCTGGTGACTATGACCAATAGCCCCCCTGTCAATTTACACATTTTGTGGTGTTATACTTGTGACTTGTGTGATATCTCCTTGTTTGGAATAATTCCAGAAATGGAATGGCCTGATCTGGTATATCCCAAATTGGGCAGGCTCAGGAAGAGTTCCTGTTCTTGACTATATGTTGTAGTTTGATCATGTATTATTTTCTTTTACTGTTTGTGGTGTTTTCCTGCATGTAACATGGGTAGTATGATATATGGATTTGGGTACCAGAACCCAAGGAATCCAATGGTTGCACTGGATTCCAGTTTTGAACAGTTCTGCAGAAGTGTCACTTTGTGATGAGGTGGCACTTGTTTACTTTTGTAGGTTGGTGTAAGTGCATAGTTAGGGATTGAGCATCCATGCATCATTTTAGTTAGTGCATCCTGTTGTGCATGTCGTGTGGTGAATATCGTGTGTTGATTTGTGTTTCCGGTTTGCTTCATCTCGTTAGAGTTCCGCAAGCGTGTTGGAAAGTGAGGACCCGTTCGACTACGTTGGTTCGTCTGCTTCATGGAGTAATTCTTCTTCCAAGCGGGATCTCAGGCAAGATGACCATTTCCCCAGATACCATTACTATCATTGCCATGCTAGTTATTTCGATGCTATCATTATTGTCTTGTTGCCTACCACCTGTTAAATATCTGCCTCCCAACATTGCCATGAAGATCCTTCAACCTGTTCACAACCTAGCAAACCACTGATTGGCTATGTTACCGCTTGTTTTACCATGTGTTAGCGTTGCTAGTTGCAGGTGCAGTTGCTTCCATGTGACAACATGGGTTCCTTGTTATACCACCATATTAAATGCTATTTAATTTAATGCACCTATATACTTGGTAAAAGGTGGAAGGCTCGGACTTTCTAGCCTGGTGTTTTGTTCCACCTTTGCCCCCTTAGTTTCGGCAACCGGTGTTATGTTCCATAATTGAGCACTCCTAACACGATCGGGGTTGTTATGGGGATCCCCTTGATAATTCATTTTAGATTAAAGCTGGTCTGGCAAGGCCTAACATTGGTACTACATTTGCCCAACATAATAATTCTGTTAATACTGGAATGCATAGGGAGTTAGCGCTACCCGAGGAGTAATTCTACATAATATAGGGGGGCCAGTGCTGATGGTGCTGGTCCTAAACTAGAGCTGTTTGCGGGGCCAACCCAGGGCAACTTGGGAGATTTCTATCAGGCCACCGTACGCTGTGCTTATCCGTCGTGTCCTGAGAACGAGATACGCGGCTCCTATCGGGATCGTCGACACGTCGGGTGGCCTTGCTGGATTAGTTTTAACTTTGACGAGATATCTTGTGCATCGGGATTCCGGTGATGCTTGGGTAATCTCAGAGTTGAGGTTTCCACTAAGGAATCCGACGAGATCGCAAGCTTCGTGATCGAGGATTTCTATGCGGCTTGTGGTAATTTGTGATGGATTAGTTAGAGCACCCCTACCGGGTTAAATCTTTTTGGAAAGCCGTGCCCACGGTTATGTGGCAACGTGGATACTTTGTTTAACACCGGTTCTAGAAAACTTGAAGTTAACGTAATTAAAATATGCCAACTCGGTGCGTAACCGTGACTGTCTCTTTCGTGAGTTCCTTCTCCGATCGAGGACACGGTGGGGTTATGTCTGAAGTAGGTAGGTGTTCAGGATCATTCATTTGATCATCAGTAGTCCACGTACGCTATGCGTAGATCTTCCCGCTCTTACTCTTGTACTCGTAAGTTAGCCACCTCATATATGCTTAGCCGTTGCTGCAACCTCACCACTTAACCATACCTCACCCATTAAGCTTTGCTAGTCTTAATACCTTTGGAAATGAGATTGCTGAGTCCCCTGTGACTCACAGATTACTACAACACAAGTTGCAGGTATACGTAAAGGTTATTTGACGCGAGCGCATTGATTGTTTATTTGGAGTTGCTTCTTCTTCTTCTTCATCGATCTAGGATGGGTTCCAGGCCGGCAGCCTGGGATAGCAAGGATGGACGTCGTTCTTATTTTCTCCTTTGTTTTCGTCCGTAGTCGGACCATGCTCTTCTTCATGATGATTATCTATTGTACTGATGTGACTCTGATGTAGCTTGTGGCGAGTGTAAGCCAATTCTATATATCTCTTCTTTTCAGTACATGTACTTGTAACGATATCCATTCTTGCGAAACGACGAGATGCGCTTCTATCCCTGATGAGGCCCTCGTGCCAAATTGAGGATAGAGTCGCATCTTGGGCGTGACAAGTTGGTATGAGAGCAGTACCGACCTAGGAGCCCCCTTGATTGATCAAACTTGGCCGAGTCGAGTCTAGTGAAAAACTGCTTTGAGTCTAGTTATATATCGGGGAGTAGGAATCTTTTTTCTCCTGTTCTATGCTCTGTTGAGGAATCTTGCCGTAATAATTTAATTCTACTCCTCTTCTCAATCAAATTTTTTTTGGATCACGCGGATATTTTTGGAGTCTATATGATGTCGATGTGACGGAGTTCTGTCTTGGTGCCTCCTGTCTGACTTGATTTCTTCCGGGGAGTTGAGCTCAAGGGGATTCTCGAGCACATCGTTATCATTCAAATTTCTTAGTATCTCAGAACGAAGGATGTTCGTAATTGCTTCAATACAAGTAGTGGCGAGATAACCCCGATGTCCCCAGTACTGGTGCAGATTGTTTGGGAGTACTGCCATACTTTGTATCGTTGTGATCACGAGGGTCTGTAATAGATGAAGGTCCGAGATTCTGGTTATGTGTTGACGGATGTGATACATTGGACGGGTTAGTATAGGAGTTGTGTGAAATATTACTCCTTGTATCCGTGTACCAGATTGCATGACCAGAAATTTCGGGAATTCTTAGGTGTGAATTCAAGTAGTTGCTTATAGGACAATCTTCCAACAAATGCATGATGTTAGGTTGGGGTTCGACATCTAGTGGATTCGTTTGTTCACGGTCGTCTTACAACGGTTCTCGTTGTGTCTTAAAGAGTCCTTGTAGCTTGCTACCACTCGGGGACGCTTTGTATGTCGTCTGCACTGCCTTGCACTTGATGGCTACTATAAGATCGAGCCCGTGCGATCCTGTCCACGAAAATATCGGACGAAATCTTTCTCATGAGTTTGTTCTGGCTTGTTTCGTAAGCCTCATCCTTTGTTTTGTTGGATTATGGTAATTCAAGTTACTTTGATGTCAAGTGGTGATTTCAGATCTTTTCTAGCAGTGTTCTCATATTTATATGAGAGTGCTAATCCTTTGGCTTAATCAATTGTCTTATCAATTCTTTTTCAACCCGAGTCATCTTGTCAATTCTTTTCCAACCGGTGTGCTTCTCTTCAAGTGAACTCAATCCTCTCCAATGTTGCAAGATCATTCTCTCATTTTATTCCGGAGTTGTCTTGTCTCATCTGTCTCAAGTTGTCTTTGTTTTTTCCCGCCCTCCCACCCTTTTCTTCAGTGATTCAATTTTCATCCAAGAGTTTTCTTTTCATTGTTGCTTCCGCTATCTTTTCTTCCGTGTCCTATCCGGTGATTCATTGTGAAGATTCTCAGGAGCTTTGTATTCATATTTATTCAATCTTGTTATCTTTTCTAGTGAATTCAATTCAAGCTTTCAGTGTTCATCATATCCTTTTCATTCTTGTAATTCTTACCATGTAGAAAATTCTAATCAAGTCTTCTTCTGGTCATTTCTCTCTATTCTGTCCGGAGTGTTGAAGATATTTCAGAAGTTTCTTCTTGTCAATTCTTTCTATTATTTCGAGGTGCTCAACCCCATCAAGTTTTCATTTGTGCCGGTGCAGTATCTTTCTTTCTTGCAATCTTTTCAACGGTGGTTTCTTTGAGTGGGCCCATAACCCACAGGTTTTCCCAGGATCTTATATGCCTCTTCTAATTTTTCCGGAGATCTCTAAATCTTTTCAAATAGGACATAAGATTGATTTCCATCAGTCATATCCCTTCTCCTAGATCTAGTCAAATTAATTCTCATAGTTGGCTCAACCTTTCATTCTTCATTATTCCAGAGCATCTCAGTTATTCTTGGTGGTGTTCTCCTCATCATATTTCAGCTTTGAAGACTGAAGGAGTGTTTTTCTTAAATCTTGCTCCATTCTTGTGAAGTTTGTCATATTAGCTTGTGTTATCTTCTTAATTGTTGTCAATCATGAGTAATCCCTTTCTTGCTATCCGGTGCTTTTCTGAGTTGTTTTCATTCTTGATCCTCTGAAGGCCATCATTTTAGAAGATTCTTCGTTCTCAGCTTTCATCTTTCATCCTCAATTCTTCTCAATTGTTGCCTCTTCGTTCGTGCCTTGTTCAAGTTTTCTGTTAGGTGGATCATGATCTCTTCATTCTCATGTGTCTCCATGCATTCTTGGTATCCATTTCGCTTGCTTTATCACTGGTGCTTCGTTGAAGATTTCTTCAGTTTGTGCTCATATAGCTCTCCTCAATCATATTTTCAAGGAGAATAAGTGGTACGCTAAATCCGTTGCTTGTCATCAATTTAACTTGATGAAGGATAAGCATAACATAATTCTTATTCCTGTTTCATAGTGATTTCAATCTTTCTTCCGGAGCGGCTCATGATATCAATTCATTCTCAAGTGTTCTTCAAGATTCTTATTGGAGAACCTCAAGTTTTCTTTCTCTTGCATTTCCAAGTGCAATTCTCCCTCCTTTATCCTTTGAGGTGGTATTATAACATTCTTGTTAGTGCAGGAGTCTCGAAGGGAATTTGTTTCAAGAATGAGATAATTAAACCCACCAACTCTATGATCATGAGATATTTTCAACTCATGATTTCTACATTGATGCTATCTTGGTTTAGTTTTCACCTAAAGCTTTTCCTGAGGAGTGTTGCTATTATGGTGATTATAAGTGTCCAAGTTCTCAAGGTATCCTCTTGGTGTAAGAAGTTTTGCTTATCTTGTTTCCCGAAACAATCCTTGTTTCTGTTATTGGCTGGTTGTCACTTCATTAGTTTGAAAAGGTTCCATAAGCCCACTACTATCTTGTTCTTTTCGTTGGTGTTTTCTTCCTACAACTCCGTTTAATTCTTCTTGCAAGGATGCTTGCCAAGTTCATTTGAGATAGTAGTCGTCATTCTTTTTTTATTTCTCTTCTTCCGTATGATCTTGTTTTATTCTCTTGTTCCGGAGGCATTGTGATGTTGCTCTTTTGGGTAAATCTTGTTGTTTATCAAGATCATGTTGTTCCCTTGTTCTATTTAGTTGTTTGTTGTGAATTTTCTCAAGATCTGTCCATCTTTTCGAATTTTTTGTCCCTTTTTCCTACCGAAGTGCTGCCGAAATTTTCCGTGAATTCTTGCTTGTTTCTCATATCATTCCTCATCGCTTTGCAACATTCAAGGATCGTTGGTCTCACTCTTTTCCCAGAGAAGCGACTAAGTGTTACCTCTTGCTTTCTCTTCCTCTTCCCGTTTCATTCTTGGATCTCGGGTTGAGATCCTCTTGTAGTGTAGGATAGTTGTAACAACCCAAATGCAATTTCCCCTCCCCTTTTGTATCTTCCTTGTATGGCAACCTTGGCATGTTAATGTTATGTGGGGTGAGCCTAACATTGTGCCATCATTTCATGTGCTTCATGCCTTCATGCATTGCATTTTTTTCCTTTTGTTGTGGTTGTGTTGATGTGGGTGTCCTTGTTGTGATGTGCAAGTGTTGTGTGGATGTGCTTCGTGTTTGTTGAGGTGTAGGGGCAACAAGTGCAGGTCAAAACCCAAAAGTTGCTCCATAGGAAAAAAACCCTTCTCCCTCTCTATTTTATTTGTGGCAAATTTAAAAGATTTGTTCCTCCCCTTTAAAAATGTTCATCTTTCCCTAAAAATCCTTTTCATACTGTGGAGGCAACCCCTCTGGTTTCATCTTTATTTTCCTTTTTGGTTTTATTTAAAAATCAGAGCCCATTTAAATTAGATGCATTCAATTTTGGTCACCTAAAAATGTTCCACTTATTTTTATAAACAGTGGCAACATGGTAGAAGCCTAAATATTTTGTCATTTTTGTTTTACTCCTTTTCTTCTATCCTCTGGCTTTGTTCTAAATATCCATTTATTTTTATTTGCAAAAGCCTTTTCTTTTATTTTCAGAGTGGGAGGGAGAGCAGCCCAAGTGTTATTTAGTTAGGCCCATACCTGTTCGATCCAGCCCATAGCACGTTCCTTCTCCCACCTCGCGTGCGCCACCTGTGTACGACGCCATGGCAGCCACCAGATCCCTTCTCTCCTCCATCAGACGGCCCCGGGCTTGTGGTTCGAGCTATTTAGCAGCCTCGGCCTCTCTAAAACCCTAACCCTTGCCGTTTTCCCCTCCTCCTCTGCCTCCTAGCGTCATCGGGGCGAGTTCCTGAGCTCCACCGCGCCATGGCCGGCTCGGGCACGAGCCTGATGCGTGGTAACCTGGCGCCCTCTTCTTCCCCCTTCTAGACCAGGAGCTCGCGGGCACCCATGGGGTTCCATTCCCACGGGCAGCAAGCGCCAAGGACGACGGCCCCGACCTCCTCGGCGGTCGGTGCTTTTTCCTCTCCGGTGAGCTTTCTGCAGTAGGTCGTCGTCGCGCCGACGTGCCTCTCCATCCGCGAGCCCCTCTCTCTACACCCTGGGTGAGCGCAGCCCTGCTCCCCTCCGTTTCCCCTCCGCTAGCGTCGTTGTTGTGCGTGGGCACCGCCCTGCCGGAGTTGCACCAGCAGGTTGTGCTATTGTCGCAGCTGTGCTTGCATGCATCCATATAGGATTAGGTTCAGAGCCTGTTGTGTAGTGCCGCGAGGGGCTGTAGCACGTAGCCGTGGATGTGCGTCGTTTGTGCGCGTGCAGGTGCATGTGCTCTGGCGAGCGTTGTCGTCGCTGGCGTCTCTCTGCTCCAGCAGGAAGACGTCCCATGTTTTCTTTTAATTTATGTTTTGCTTCCTTCTTAGGGAAGAATCCCCACGGTAGCGCAGTGGCAATCGAGCTTATTTTCCTTCGCAGCGTCTCGGGTTCGAGTCCCCATGTCGCCCTTTTTATCTGTATTGTCTTTCTTGCTGTGGTTCAGTAGTTTAGGCGATGTATGTCTGCATTTCTACCCCTATTAGTTCAGCTACATGTGGCTAGCCCACTGGTGGTGGCCGTGCACTCCACTAGGGAGATGGTGGGTTTGACTCCCACCTCTCTCATATTTCCTTTTATGTGTTGTGGTTTGTGTGTGCCACTGAGAGGTGGTCCCAGGGCCCACCTGTCATGCACTAGTGTCCCTGGTGACAATGACCAATAGGCCCCCTGTCAGTTTACACATTTTGTGGTGTTATAATTGTGACTTGTGTGATATCTCCTTGTTTGGAATAATTCCAGAAATGGAATGGTCTGATCTGGTATATCCCAAATTGGGCAGGCTCAGGAACAGTTCCTGTTTTTGACTATATGTTGTAGTTTGATCCTGTGATATTTTCTTTTACTGTTTGTGGTGTTCCTGCATGTAACATGGGTAGTATGATATATGGATTTGGGGTAGCAGAACCCAAGGAATCCAATGGTTGCACTGGATTCCAGTTTTGAACAGTTCTGCAGAAGTGTCACTTTGTGATGAGGTGGCACTTGTTTACCTTTGTAGGTTGGTGTATGTGCATAGTTAGGGATTGAGCATCCACGCATCATTTTAGTTAGTGCATCCTATTGTGCATGTCGTGTGGTGAATATCGTGTGTTGATTTGTGTTTCCGGTTTGCTTCGTCTCGTTAGAGTTCCGCAAGCATGTCGGAAAGTGAGGACCCGTTCGACTACGTTGGTTCGTCTGCTTCACGGAGTCATTCTTCTTCCAAGCGGGATCTGAGGCAAGATGACCATTTCCCCAGATACCATTACTATGATTGCCATGCTAGTTATTTCGATGCTATCGTTATTGTCTCGTTGCCTACCCCCTGTTAAATATCAGCTTCCCAACATTGCCATGAAGATCCTTCAACCTGTTCACAACCTAGCAAACCACTGATTGGCTATGTTACCGCTTGCTTTACCATGTGTTAGCGTTGCTAGTTGCAGGTGCAGTTGCTTCCATGTGACAACATGGGTTCCTTGTTATACCACCATATTAAATGCTATTTAATTTAATGCACCTATATACTTGGTAAAAGGTGGAAGGCTCAGCCTTTCTAGCCTTGTTTTTTGTTCCACCTTTGCCCCCTTAGTTTCGGCTACCGGTGTTATCTTCCATAATTGAGCGCTCCTAACACGATCGGGGTTGTTATGGGGACCCCCTTGATAAGTCGTTTTAGATTAAAGCTGGTCTGGCAAGGCCCAACATTGGTACTACATTTGCCCAACATAATAATTCTGTTAATACTGGAATGCATAGGGAGTTTGCGCTACACGGGGAGTAATTCTACATAATACAAAGGGCCAGTGCTGATGGTGCTGGTCCTAAACTAGAGCCGTTTGCGGGGCCAACCCAGGGCAACTTGGGAGATTTCTATCAGGCCACCGTACGTTGTGCTTATCCGTCGTGTCTTGAGAACGAGATACGCGGCTCCTATCAGGATCGTCGACACGTCGGGTGGCCTTGCTGGATTAGTTTTACCTTTGACGAGATATCTTGTGCATCGGGATTCCGGTGATGCTTTGGGTAATCTCAGAGTTGAGGTTTCCACTAATGAGTCCGACGAGATCGCGAGCTTCGTGATCGAGGATTTCTATGCGGCTTGTGGTAATTTGTGATGGATTAGCTAGAGCACCTCTAGAGGGTTAAATCTTTTCGGGAATCCATGCCCGCGGTTATGTGACAATGTGGATACTTTGTTTAACACTGGTTCTAGAAAACTTGAAGTTAACGTAATTAAAATATGCCAACTCGGTGCGTAACCGTGACTGTCTCTTTCGTGAGTTCCTTCTCCGATCGAGGACACGGTGGGGTTATGTATGACGTAGGTAGGTGTTCAGGATTATTCATTTGATCATCAGTAGTCCATGTCCGCTATGCGTAGATCTTCCCCCTCTTACTCTTTTACTCGTAAGTTAGCCACCTCATATATGCTTAGCCGCTGCTGCAACCTCACCACTTAACCATACCTCACCCATTATGCTTTGCTAGTCTTGATACCTTTGGAAATGAGATTGCTGAGTCCCTTGTGGCTCACAGATTACTACAACACCAGTTGCAGGTATAGGTAAAGGTTATTTGACGTGAGCGCGTTGATTGTTCATTTGAAGTTGCTTCTTCTTCTTCATCATCGATCTAGGATGGGTTCCATGCCGGCAGCCTAGGATAGCAAGGATGGACGTCATTCTTATTTTCTCGTTTGTTTTCGTCCGTAGTCGGACACTGCTCTTGTTCATGAAGATTATCTATTGTACTGATGTGACTCTGACGTAGCTTGTGGTGAGTGTAAGCCAATTCTATATATCTCTTCTTTTCAGTACATGTACTTGTAACGATATCCATTCTTGCAAGACGACGAGATGCGCTTCTATCCCTCACGAGGCCCTCGTGCCAAATTGAGGATAGGGTCGCATCTTGGGCGTGACAGGCGCCAAGGTCTTCACTCGCGTGTGGCACGTAGACGATCATGCAGTGATCAGGAAGTTCCCTCTCCACATTTGCGTCGTCGCTGAGACCTGTCGATGCAGTTCTGGTCGTTCGAGGGGGCGGTCGAGGCGTTCGGCGACTTCGGTTGGATCGACCACCTGGACAGCAAGACGCTCGAGCAGGGCTACACAAGAACCTTTGCCTGCTCGCTCTTGGCATGGGACGTTGCTCACATCCCGACCAAGCAGACTTTCTGGGTGCTCAAGAGGTGGCGGCCACATCGATGTGATCATCAGTTTCTCACTGCCGGACCGTCACGTGCCTCCTCCGCCTGGTGTTCAACACTACCACCTGCTGATTCACATTGACTGGGTGGAGGACCGGACCTCGCCGCCGCCGCGCTCGTCGCACCCAGGACAGAGTGGGCTCCCTTCCTCTGACAAAGATAACGACCACCCTTTCTCCTAGACCTAGCCCGGTGCCTCGTCGGGAGGGGTGGAAGATGGCAAGCCAATGGAATACGCACGGCCCCAAGGGTGGCGTCCTCTGAATGCAAGGGAGCGCCATGGGCGGACGATAGGCGTGACCACGACGAGGGTGACCAAGGTGGCCACACATGTACCTGGAAGGAAGCATTCCTGGGCAACTCCTTCCACACCAAGGGAAAGTCCATGGACATGGTGGAGGCAGCCCCAAGAGGGCGCAACACAACTTTGACCGGCCACAGGCACGCATGCCGGGACGAAGACCGGGCCAAAGGGAAGACGACGGTAATTGCACCAAGTCTGTGGGCCACTCCACCACTCCCTTTGCTGCCCCAAGAAGTGTCGCGTTAGGAATCCCTTGGGCAGGACCCTGTGGTAGCTTTCTTCTCCTTCCCTGGAGGTCGCGCGCTCTCCCGCCCTTTCGTGCATAGACGTCATACAACTGGAGATGGAGAACACAATGATTAAAGCACTCAACGCCCTGCTGGCATTTAGAGATGGAGGGCGCTCACCACAACACGCGAGGTCGTGCACCAGGACCAAGGATGAGTTCCAAGAAGAAGACATACTACCATGCATCGCCGACCTCTCCGCTCCCTTCGTCAGCCCCTCCATAAACTCGCTGGTGTCCGTTGTGGTGGGGTTCCACGTCATGGCAATCACGCTGAAGGAAGACAGGGGAGCAGTAGTCAAGGAGGGGGACAACGTCAACTCTTCAATCCCGCTGCCCATGCCATCATCACAACTCCTCTGATGTGCCAATGCCCCTCTACCACCAAAATCAAGGGAGGCATCTGCTCCATCGCGCCGTAGTGCTCGTCAAGAAGCTGTGGGCTGTGAGGTGCCGATGGCATAACAGTTGTGATGCGTCTCATCTAGGTGTTGGGTGGGCTCGGGCCAAAGGAAGGAATGGCCCCCAAGTTGGCTGCAGACTTGCTCAAGCGCTTCTAGTAGCCGCTGAAAGTCAGGGACATTATTGCAATCGCAAAGGTGGCAGGACTAGATTGCGGTCCACTAAGGACCTCGGCCGACATGGATGACACGAAGGCGGATGATGCAGCTTGATCATGTTAGTCTTCTTACGTAGTCTTTGTCGTCGGTTGGTCTTAAACCATTTTGACCTTGGTTTAGTCTTCATGTTTAATGATTGGAGAGTATGGTTGGTAGCTAGAGAAAAATGGAAGTTTGGGTCTATTAGAGGCTGGCATCGCCCCACGGCAAGTTGTACTGTGTGTTGTAACTGTCTCTTTAACAATGTTGTCGACAAAGAGAAAATCACAGTTTCCATGAATGATGTGAATTATAGGATCATGTTGTGGAATGTGTGGTGCATTAATTCTCCGCCAAGAGATCGGCCATAAGAGAAGTAGCGCATGTAAACAGAATCGCAATCTTGAATCTGGAGGAAACCAAAGTAGATAAATGGACTACAAAGAACGCCTCCGACATCGGAGGTGCTTCACTTCAGGGCTGCGTGGTTCTGCCGGCATTATGAACTAGGGGCAGAGCGGTAATCTCCTTGGACAAACAAGTAGTAAACATCATTGATCACATCATAGCTAGCTTTTATATCACGGTTAGGGTAGAGATCATCAACACTGGTTGATCCTTTTAGATGACAACGTTCTACGGACCAACAAATGATGACCTGAAGGCAAACTTTTATCAGAACTTGCTGCAGTGGATCCTCCTCTGTCGAACCAAGTATGCTCAATGGAGATTTCAATATGGTCTACCAAGCCAAGGAAAAAATCAATGCCAATCTCAACAAAAGTATCATGGGCCGTTTTCGCAAGGCAATCGACAGGGCCGACATTAGAGAAATCAAATGCAAGAACAGGATATTCACGTGGAGGAGCAAGAGGGGAGATCCCACACTGTGCAGCACCGACAAAGTTTTTTGCAACATTGCCTCAGAATATATGCACCCCAACTTCATGCTTATGGCGGAGTCAACATCCTTCTCCGATCACTCCTGTCAGGCAAGCCGGGTTCAGATTCAAGATTTTTTGTCCAAGATTCCCACACTTTGAGAAAACAGTCCAACATGCGTGGGAAAGACGAGTGTGGCACAATTTCCCATTCATCAGAGTAAATAGGAAGATGGACATGATGGCTAATGATCTTAAAATCTGGAGTAGAACTTTTTTGGAGGGGCCATGTTACAATTCCACGATGCAAATGAGGTGATCCTTAGGTTGGACATGATGTAGGAGTCTTGGAGGCTGACACAAGAAGAAACCAGTTAAGAAAATTGATAAAAATGAAAGTTCTGTGCTTGGCCATGATTGAGAGAGCTCGGAGGAGACATGCATCCATAATAACATGGCTCCAAGACGGGGGCGCAAACCCAAAGTTCTTCCACGCAAAGATCCGGGCTCGGAGAACAAACAATTGCATCCACACTAGTGTAGAAAAGACTAGTTATGGCGTGGCAAAAAGGGCTTTGCTAGCATGGTAGCCTGACGCCACCAATATGGCGCCATTGCTAAAAAATAATGGTGGCGTTGGGTCCCATGTTAGTGGTATTCTACGTGTTGAAGGCGTGCCACATGGACAACGCCACCACTATAGTTGCTCACCTAGCGACGTGCAATGTACAATGCATGTCAGGAACATTTCATGTAGCTAGTTTTATTTCTCACAAATTGTACTATAGCTAGACTAATAGAACAATTCATTTGAGTTAATAATAAGTGCCAATCTCACAAGTAGTACTAGAGATAGGTAGTTATTTAATAAACGACAATCCTCACAAACACGAGCAAACTAACATAGTTAATAAGGAGTTCATCTCACATTGATGGCCCGGCCACAAACATACTTTTAAAGGAGGTCGATGACGATCATCATCCTCATGTCATGGTGTTGGGTGTTCCTGATACTGACTAAGACGACCTGTCCAACCCAAAGATTCTTGCTAGCAAGGAAGTTGCTCCACCCAGCCGCATTGAAGATGGTGCGACCGTCTGTGTCCATTATGTAAGGACAGGTGGTGATGGAGCCCCTTGTGACAAGGTGTAGTCCAGCAATGCCTGCTTCATGCGGCTCGATGCCATAGCTCACACATAGCTGATACGTCTCCAACGTATCTATAATTTTTGATTGTTCCATGCTATTATATTATCTGTTTTGGATGTTTTATATGCATTAATATGATGTTTTATATTATTTTTGGGACTAACCTATTAATCTAGAGCCTAGTGCCAGTTTCTATTTTTTCCAAGTTTTTGAATATTGCAGATAAGGAATATTAAACGGAGTCCAAATGGAACAAAATCTCCGGAAAGATTTTTCTTGGACCAGAAGACACCCAAGAGACTTGGAATAGGGGGCAAGGCACTTGCGAGGAGTCCACAAGCCTGCAGGGCGCACCCTCGGGGGGTGGTCGCGCCCCCTGGCTTGTGGGTCCCCTACAGGCCTCCTAACCCTATTCTTTGGCCTATAAATTCCCAAGTATTCCCGTATCGCCAAAAAGAGCCACGAAAATACTTTTACACTGTCAGAAGCCTCTTTTCCCGAGAGATCCAATCTGGGAGCCTTTTCCGGTAATTTGCTGGAGGGGCAGTTGATCACGGAGGGCATTGATAACCCACAAGTGTAGGGGATCGCAACAGTTTTCGAGGGTAGAGTATTCAACCCAAATTTATTGATTCGATACAAAGGGAAGAGAAAGAATATTCTCAAGTATTAGCAGCTGAGTTTGTCAATTTCAACCACACCTGAAAGATTAGTGTCTGCAAGCAATGTATCAGTAGCAAAGTAGTATGATAGCAATGGTGCCAGAAACAGATCTGTTGACGACAGACTATTCCTAACTGTTGTATCAATGGAGCCAGTAAATAGCACGTGGACAGGGAACTATTCTTCCCTGGCTACGGCTCCAGAGAAGTCTTGCAACAAGTAGCAGCAAAGTAACATCAGTAGTGACAGCAGTAGCAACAGCAGTAGTAACAGTAGAGTAACAGCAGTAGTGAAAGCAGTAGCAGCAAAGTAACGTAGCAAGGACGAGTAGTAAAAGACTCGTAGGCAGGGGATCGGTGATGGATCAGTATGCCGGATGTGATTCATCATGTAACAGCTATAACACGGAGAGATATGTAACTAGCTCCCGTTCGTCAATCTAATGTAGGCATGTATTCCGTATGTAGTCATACGTGCTTAGGGAAAAGAACTTGCATGCCATCTATTGTCCATCCCTCCCGTGGCACCGGGGTCCTAATGGAAATTACGGGATATTAAGGTTCTCCTTTTAATAAAGAACCGGACCAACGCATTAACACGTGGTGAATACATGAACTCCTCATACTATGATCATCTCCGGGAGTGGTTCTGGCTATTGTCACTCCGGGGTTGTCGGGTCATAACACATAGTAGGTGACTATAACTTGCAAGATAGGATCTAAAACACACATATATTGGCGACAACATAATAGGTTCAGATCTGAAATCATGGCACACGGGCCCTAGTGATAAGCATTAAGCATGGCAAAGTAGTAGCAACATCAATCTCAGAACATAGTGGATACTAGGGATCAATCCCCGTCAAAACTAACTCGATTACATGATAGATCTCATCTACCTCATCACCGTCGAGCAAGCCTACGATGAGATTACTCACGAACGGTGAAGAGCATCATGGAATTGTCGGTGGAGGAAGGTTGATGATGACGATGGCAACGATTTCCCCTCTCCGATGCCCGGAACGGACTCCAGATCTACCCTCCAGATGAAGAACACGAGGTGGCGGCGCCTCTGTATCGTAAAACGCGATGAATCCTTCTCCCTGATTTTTTCCGGGTGAGACGGAATATATAGAGCTGAGTTTGGGGGCGGTGGTGCCACGTGGGACCCACAAGCCCTCACGACGCGACCTAGGGGGGTGGCCGCGGCCCAGGGGCTTGTGGCCCACTAGCACCCCCCCTCCGGTGGATCTTTGCGCATGTATTTTTCTTTTATTCCAGAAAAATTCTCTATAAATCTTCAGGAAATTCCGAGAACTTTTATGTCTGCACAAAAACAACACCATGGCAATTCTGCTGAAAACAACGTTAGTCTGGGTTAGTTCAATTCAAATCATGCAAATTGGAGTCCAAAACAAGGGCAAAAGAGTTCAGAAAGTAGATACGACGGAGACGTATCAACTCCCCCAAGCTTAAATCCTTGCTTGTCCTCAAGCAATTCAGTTGACAAACTGAAAGGGACAAAAGAAAAACTTTGACGAACTCTGTTTGATCTTGTTGTTGCAACTATGTCTAACTCATAACTAGAATTTTAGCAAGATCACACGCTAACCACATAAGAAAATGACATCTAGGTCTCACGGTAAACTCATATCAATGGCATAATCATCTAGCGAGCAAATAATAAAAAGTCTCAAACGTCAACACTTCACTCAAAACAATCATTAAGCAATACGAACAGATGGTATCTCACTAGCTCTTTCTGAGACCGCAAAATATAAATGCAGAGCACTGATGACCCACAAGTATAGGGGATCAATCGTAATCCTTTCGATAAGTAAGAGTGTCGAACCCAACGAGGAGCAGAAGGATCTGACAAGTGGTTTTCAACAAGGAAATATCTGCAAGCACTGAAATTGTCGGTAACAAGTGATTGTGTGGTGAGATGATTCGTAGCAAGCAACAAGTAACAAAAGTAGCAACGGTGCAGCAAAGTGGCCCAATCCCTTTTGTAGCAAGGGACAAGCCTGGACAAAGTCTTATAGGAGGAAAAACGCTCCCGAGGACACACGGGAATTTCTGTCATGCTAGTTTTCATCATGTTCATATGATTCGCGTTCGTTACTTTGATAGTTTGATATGTGGGTGGACTGACGCTTTGGTACTGCCCTTACTTGGACAAGCATCCCACTTATTATTAACCCCTCTCGCAAGCATCTGCAACTATGAAAGAAGAATTAAGACAAAGTCTAACCATAGCATTAAACTAGTGGATCCAAATCAGCCCCTTACAAAGCAACACATAAACTAGGGTTTAAGCTTCTGTCACTCTAGCAACCCATCATCTACTTACTACTTCCCAATGCCTTCCTCTAGGCCCAAATAATGGTGAAGTGTTATGTAGTCGACGTTCACATAATACCACCAGGGGAAAACAACATACAACATATCAAATTACCGAACGAATACCAAATTCACATGACTACTATTAGCATGACTTTTCCCATGTCCTCAGGAACAAAAGTAACTACTCACAAAGCATAATCATATTCATGACCAGAGAGGTAATGAGTAGCATCAAGGATCTGAACATAAACTATTCCACCAAATAATCCAACTAGCATCAACTACAAAGAGTAATCAACACTACTAGCAACCTTACAAATACCAATCGGAGTCGCGAGATGAAGATTGGTTACAAGTGATGAACTAGGGTTTGGAGATGAGATGCTTCCGATGAAGATGTTGATGGTGACGAGTCCCCTCTGATGAGAGGAGTGTTGTTGATGACGATGGCGATGATTTCTCCCTTCGGAAGGGAAGTTTCCCCGGCAGGATCGTCCAGCCGGAGCTCTAGATTGGTTCTGCTCAAGTTCCGCCTCGTGGCGGCGGCGAAACCATGAAAAAGCTCCTCCCTGATTTTTCCTAGATGAAACCCTTCATATAGCAAAAGAGGGTGGCAAGTGGGCCAGCAGGGTGCCCACAAGCCCCCATGGCGCGGCATGGGGGGTGGCCGCGCCGTGCAGAGTTGTGGCCACCCCCTGGCGCCCCTCTGTCACTTCTTCGGCCGAGTATTTTTGATAAATCGGGAAAAAAATCCTTGTTGATTTTTACAGCGTTTGGAGTTGCGCAGAATAGGTATCTCAACTTTGCTCCACTTTCAGGCTAGAATTCCAGTTGCCGGTATTCTCCCTCTTCATGTAAACCTTGCAAAATAAGTGAGAAAAGGCATAAGAATTGTACCGTGAAGTGAAATTACAGCCCAAGAAGCGATAAATATCAACATGAAAACATGATGCAAAATGGACGTATCAACTCCCCCAAGCTTAGACCTCGCTTGTCCTCAAGAGAAAGCCTAGCTCAATAAGTATGTCCACATGTTTAGGGAGAGAGGTGTCGACAAAACAAGATATGAACATGCATGCATCCTGATCAAGCTCAGAACAGCAATACCAACATATAATATCTCATGCTAAAGTGAAGCATGGATCAAGAACCTTACCGACAAGTAACAACCGATAGCCTTTAGTCATTGAAGCAATTGCAATTTATCACAACATCAGAAAGATTCAAATAAGAGCTTGTAAAGAAAATCCACATACTCAATCATTCTTTAGTTCTCTACAATTGCTACAACTCACATGGTACTCATGAGATCAAAGTTTCAGCTGGACAAAGAGAAAGATAGGGGCTTACAGTTTTGCCTCCTAACTGCTTACCTCAAGGGTAATGTCAACAATAATAATTCATGAATACTTAACTCCAAGTTGACATATGAATATAGATCTTTCCCAAGCATATGACGTTAGCCAAGATAAAGGCGAGATAAGGAATTGGTGAGGATCACCATGACTCTTTCAAGGGCAAAAAGTAAAGGTACAAGATAGTCCCTTCGCAGAGGGAAGCAGAGGTTGTCATGCGCTTTTGAGGTTTGGATGCGTGTCCTCTTAGTGCGGAGGAACGTCACTTTATATTGCCCCGTGTGATAAAGAACTTTATTATGCAGTCTGTCGCTTTTATGTCTTCCTCATCACAGGTTCGTATAAAGCTTATTTTCCGCACACTAATAGATCATACATATTAGAGAGCAATTTTTATTGCTTGCACCGATGACAACTTACTTGAGGGATCTTATTCAATCCATAGGTAGGTATGGTGGACACTCATGGCAAAACTGGTTTGAAGGTTTATGGACGCACAAGTAGTATCTCTACTTGGTGCGGGAGGTTTTGGCTAATATGAGGTGGAAGCAATCGTCACATGCTAATGGATCTCTAATCATATAACATTGTTCAGAGCCAAGCAAACACAATTCATTGCGTTGTCTTCCTTGTCCAACATCTACTTCTAGGCATGCAATAGTTTAGTGAGTGTTCACAATCATAGATTGTGCCAGAGATGATATATTTATATGTGAAGCTCTATTTCTTTATCACTTCCTATTAATTGCAACAATGACCAAGGTCTATGTTTGCCTACCCTCAACAAGTTTCAATCCTCGTTCTTTTTATATGTGAAGCCATCACTTCCCATAAGATCATTACATGATCTTTCATGCTTTTGTTCTATTCTCACTCTTTTGATCATGGCAGAGGAAAAGCCCTTCAACTAAGACACTCTTTATTATATGGCTCACGAGCTCGAATACATCGAGGGTGACACAAGGCAAAACTAAAGACTAAAACACTAAGACTTTTAAACTACTAGAGAAAGAGAAAGCTGAAAAGGAAAACTAAAACAAAGGTAAAGGCAAAAGATGTGATGGTGATACGATACCGGGGCAACTCCCCCAAGCTTGGCACAAGCCAAGGGGATTGCCCATACCAATGTTTAGTTGTCTTCCTTTGGTGGTGATGGTGGAGGAGTTGTTGCAACATGGGCTTGATCCTCCGTCTTCCAAGGCATAGGTGCTCCATCATGGAAAGATGAACGAGTCTCCGGAATTCTCAAATCTGCAGCCAACCGTATTGATTTAAGTCTATACTCATACTCACAGTTTTGGTTCTGCAGGTCATAGATCTGGGCCTGGAGTTGATCAATCCTGTCATAGAGCTTGGAGAGGTGCTTCCCAATGTCATTGGCATCAATCCTGTGCTTGTTGGTGAACTCCGTGATCATCATGTGGTTGGCGTTGAGTCCACGCTCCACCATCCCTTGGCACTTGAAGACTTGTTGCTCCATTGCTTCGAGCCTCGTCTCCACGCTTCCGGTCTTCTTAGGCCCCTCAACATCACGGATGTGCAACATCCCCTCACGCATCTCGATAGATTGAGGGTGTTGCAGCACTCCCGTGAGGTAGGGATTGATGACCTTCTCGAAGATCTTGTCCTTCAGAGCTTTTGGGGAAGTCATGGCGATCTAGATCTACAACAGAAAAAGGCTCGAAACAAAAAACATAGGAAATCTGCGTGATGCAGGGGTCAGACCAAATGGGAGTATATATAATGATTTTTTCCAGACCAGAAGGAGTACCCCAGACGAAAACGGAGTCCGGGAGGCGCACAAGGTGGCCACAAGCCCTCACGGCGCGGCAAGGGGGTGGGCCCGCGCCGTGCAGGCTTGTCGCCTCCTCGCGCACTTTCCGGACTACTTCCAATTTTTGTATTTTTTCAAATATTCCAAAACGGAGAATTTCCTACTCGAAAAGTTTGGGACTCCGTTTAATTACCGAAACACATACCTCTTCGTTTTCGGAGTCTGAAACAGGCTGATAAATAACCCTTAGGTATTCTTCCGAAGTTATGGTATTGATGATATTGCTTTCAACATTTATGGGAGTACCTGAGATATAATGCTTGATTCTTTGCCCATTTACCACTCTCGGACAATTACCTTCCGTCTTGTTGATCTTGATAGCACCAGAACGATATACTTCCTCAACAACATAGGTACCTTCCCATTTAGAGAGAAGCTTGACTGCAAATAATCTTAAACGAGAGTTATATAGAAAGACATAATCACCTACATTGAACGCTTTTGTATCCTCTTATCATGCCACCTCTTAACCTTCTCTTTGAACAGCTTGGCATTCTCGTATGCCTGAGTTCTGCATTCATTAAGCGAGCTAATGTCAAATAACCTCTTCTCACCGGCAAGTTTGAAATCAAAGTTGAGCTCTTTGATTGCCCAATAAGTTTTATGCTCTAGCTCAAGAGGTAAATGACATGCTTTACCATACACCATTTTGTACGGAGACATGCCCATGGGATTCTTATAGGCAGTTCTATAAGCCCACAGTGCATCATCGAGCTTCTTAGACCAATTCTTTCTAGACCTGTTGACAGTCTTTTGCAGAATTAGTTTAATCTCTCTATTGCTTAGCTCTACTTGACCACTGGACTGAGGGTGATAGGGAGACACAATTCTATGGTTGACATCGTACTTAGTAAGCGTTTTACGGAAAGCACCATGAATGAAATGTGAACCATCGTCGGTCATTAGATATCTAGGGACTCCAAATCTAGGGAAGATAACTTCTTTCAGCATCCTGGTAGAGGTGTTGTGATCAGCACTACTAGTGGGGATAGCTTCTACCCACTTAGTGACGTAATCAACAGCAACTAGGATATGAGTATACCCGTTGGATTTTGGAAAAGGTCCCATATAATCAAAGCCCAGACATCAAATGGTTCAATGACAAGTGAATAGTTCATAGGCATTTCCTGACGTTTAATAATATTACCTACTCTTTGACATTCGTCACAAGACAAGACAAACTTACGGGCATCCTTAAAGAGAGTGGGCCAATAGAAACCTGATTGCAATACCTTGTGTGTAGTTCTATGTCCTGCGTGGTGTCCTCCGTAGGCCTCGGAGTGACACTTCTGTAGGATTTGTCCCTGTTCATGTTCAGGTACACAACGTCTAATAACACCATCTACTCCTTCCTTATAAAGGTGAGGATCATCCCAAAAGTAGTGTCTCAAGTCAAAGAAGAATTTATTCTTTTGCTGGTACGTGAAACTAGGTGGTATGTATTTGGCAACGATATAGTTTGCATAATCAGCATACCACGGTGCACTACGTGAAGCATTGATGACATTGAGTTGCTCATCAGGAAAGCTATCATCAAT
Source organism: Hordeum vulgare subsp. vulgare (assembly GCF_904849725.1). Classification (NCBI taxonomy): domain Eukaryota; kingdom Viridiplantae; phylum Streptophyta; class Magnoliopsida; order Poales; family Poaceae; genus Hordeum; species Hordeum vulgare. Next base: position 396,145,429 of record NC_058524.1, on the reverse strand, counting down.
AGGTTGTGGGTCATCAAGAACGTTCTCCAACCTAGACAAGTTATCTGCTACTGGGTTATCAGCACCCTTTCTATCAACAACGTGCAAATCAAATTCTTGTAGCAAGAGAACCCATCTAATAAGTCTAGGTTTAGTGTCCTTCTCCATGAGGTACTTGATAGCACCATGATCAGTGTGAATAGTGACTTTGGAATCAACTATGTAAGACCTGAACTTTTCACATGAAAAGACGACTGCTAGAAATTCCTTTTCCGTAGTAGCATAGTTTCTCTCGGCACTGTCTAGAGTTTTACTAGCGTAGTGAATAGCATTCAACTTCTTATCGACTCTTTGCCCTAGAACAAGACCAACAGCATAATCACTAGCATCACACATGATTTCAAAAGGTAAGTTCCAATCAGGTGGTTGAACAATAGGTGAAGTTATCAAAGCCCTCTTAAGTATTTTGAAGGCTTCCTCACAATCATCGTAAAAAACAAAAGGAATATCCTTTTGCAAGAGATTGGTAAGAGGCCTAGAAATCTTAGAGAAGTCTTTAATGAACCTTCTATAGAAACCAGCATGACCAAGGAAACTTCTTATACCTTTAATATGTGTGGGGTATGGCATTTTCTCGATTGCATCAACCTTAGCCTTATCGACTTCAATACCTCTTTCAGAAATTTTATGTCCTAAGACGATGCCTTCATTAACCATAAAGTGGCACTTCTCCCAATTCAAGACAAGATTGGTGTCTTTACATCTCTGCAAGACTCAATCAAGGTCGCTGAGGCAATCCTCAAAGGAAGACCCGTAAACAGAAAAGTCATCCACGAAAACCTCGACAATCTTCTCACAAAAGTCAGAGAATATAGCCATGATACATCTTTGAAAGGTGGCAGGTGCATTACATAAGCCAAAAGGCATACTTCTATAGGCAAAGGTACCGAAAGGGCAGGTGAAAGTGGTTTTCTCCTGATCAGATTGTGCAACTGGTATTTGGGAGAAACCAGAATAACCGTCTAGAAAGCAGAAGTGTGTGTGTTTGGACAGCGTTTCTAGCACTTTGTCAATAAAAGGCAGAGGGTAATGATCTTTCCTAGTGGCTTTATTCAGTTTCCTGAAATTGATCACCATCCTATAGCCAGTAATAATCCTCTGTGGGATCAATTCATCCTTATCATTAGGGACAACGGTAATGCCTCCCTTCTTAGGAACGCAATACACCGGACTCACCCAATCGCTATGAGCAACAGGATAGATAATACCCGCTTCCAGGAGCTTTAGTATTTCTTTTCTTACTACTTCTTTCATCTTAGGATTCAATCTCCTTTGATGATCAGCAACTGGTTTGAAATCAGGATCGGTTTTGATCTTGTGCTGGCATAGAGTGGGACTAATGCCCTTAAGATCATCAAGAGTATATCCAATAGCAGCACGGTGCTTCCTCAGAGTTTTTAGTAACTTCTTTTCTTCATGATCTGAGAGGCTAGCACTAATAATGACAGGATATCTCGCTTTTTCATCAAGATAGGCATACTTAAGAGTATCAGGCAACTGTTTAAGCTCGAAAACAGGATCACCCTTTGGTGGAGGTGGATCCCCAAGCAGTTCAACAGGCAAGTTATTCTTAAGGATAGGATATTGTTCTAAGACAACTCTATCTATTTCATCCCTTTCATCCATATGCATATCATTTTCATGCTCAAGCAAGTATTGCTCTAAGGGATCAGTAGGAGGCACGGAAATAGAAGCTAAGTCAATAGTTTCATCCCTACTAGGCAACTCCTTTTCATGAGGTTGTCTACCAAACTTGGAGAAATTTAACTCATGTGACACACCTTCAAAGCCAACAGTGACAGTTTGCTTCTCACAATCAATATGAGCATTGACAGTATTGAGGAAGGGTCTGCCAAATATGATGGGACAAAAGCTATCTTGTGCAGTAGCAAGACCGAGGAAATCAGCAGGATACTTCGTTTTACCACACAAGACTTCAACATCCCTAACATTTCCCACAGGGCAAATAGTATCTCTATTGGCAAGCTGAATAGTGGCATCAATAGGTTCTATCTCAACAGGTGCAATCTCGTCTTTGATTTCATCGTATAAGGATTGAGGTATCGCACTAACACTAGCACCCACGTCACATAAACCATGATAACAATGATCTCCTATCTTAACAGAAACCAGAGGCATGCCAACAACAGGCCTATGTTTGTCTCTAACGTGAGGTTTAGCAATTCTAGCAGCATCTTCACAGAAGTGAATATTATGTCCCTCAACTTCTTCAGACAGAAGATCTTTGATAATAGCAATGCTAGGTTCAACTCTAGTTTGCTCAGGGGGTGTAGGTGTTCTAGTGTAGCCTCTACGTATGACAGTTGAAGCTTTGGAATGATCCTTTATCCTAACAGGGAAAGGTGGTTTCTCAATGTAAGCACCGGGAACCACATGATCATTATAGGCAATGGCTTTCTCTTCAACTGGAGTGGGTTTAACTACATTGACTTCTAAAGGAGGATGATATTTAAACCACTTCTCTTTGGGGAGATCAATATGAGCAGCAAAATATTCACACAATGAAGCTACTATCTCACAGTCAAGTCCATACTTAGCGCTAAAGTCACAAAAAGTATTTGTCTCAACAAAGGATTTAATGCAATCAAAAGTGAAACTCATACCTGACTCCTTTCCTTCTTCTAGCTCCCAATCTTCAGAGTTGCGTTTAATTCTCTCCAATAAATTCCATTTGAAGTCAATATCTCCCTTTATAAAAGAACCGGTACAAGAACTCTCAAGCATGGTGCGATCATCATGAGAAAGCCGAGCATAGAAGTTCTGAATGATAATTTCTCTCGAGAGCTCATGATTGGGGCATGAATATAGCATTTGTTTAAGCCTCCCCCAAGCTTGAGCGATGCTTTCTCTGTCATGAGGCCAAAAAATATAAATATAATTCCGATCACGATGTACTAAATGCATAGGATAAAACCTTTGAGGAAATTCCAATTTCAACCGATTGTAGTCCCATGATCCAGTATCATCACATAGCCTATACCATGTCAACACCTTATCCTTCAAAGATAAAGGAAAGACCTTCCTCTTGACCTCATCCTCGGGCACACCTACAAGCTTAGATAAACCACAAACCTCATCTACATAGATTAGAGGCAAGTCTGGATGTGATGTTCCATCTCCTCTAAAAGGATTAGCCAGCAGTTTCTCAAGCATACCCAAAGGAAATTCAAAGAAAATATTTTCAGTAGGTGAAGAAGGTTGAGGAGAAACTCTTTGTGCTTCCGTTCGAGGTGAAGATACCCCGAACAATCCCCTCAAAGGATTAGTATCCATAGTGACAAGTGACAATAAATTTCAGCACACTATATGAATGTTTCCTTACCAAGTTCCACTTACCAAAGGCACTTCACTCCCTGACAACGGCGCCAGAAAAGAGTCTTGATGACCCACAAGTATAGGGATCAATCGTAGTCCTTTCTATAAGTAAGAGTGTCGAACCCAACGAGGAGCAGAATGATCTGACAAGTGATTTTCAGCAAGGAAATATCTGCAAGCACTGAAATTGTCAGTAACAAGTGATTGTGTGGTGAGATGATTCGTAGCAAGCAACAAGTAACAAAAGTAGCAACGGTGCAGCAAAGTGGCCCAATCCCTTTTGTAGCAAGGGACAAGCCTGGACAAAGTCTTATAGGAGGAAAAACGCTCCCGAGGACACACGGGAATTTCTGTCATGCTAGTTTTCATCATGTTCATATGATTAGCGTTCGTTACTTTGATAGTTTGATATGTGGGTGGACCGGCGCTTGGGTACTGCCTTTACTTGGACAAGCATCCCACTTATGATTAACCCCTCTCGCAAGCATCCGCAACTACGAAAGAAGAATCAAGGCAAAGTCTAACCATAGCATTAAACTAGTGGATCCAAATCAGCCCCTTACGAAGCAACGCATAAACTAGGGTTTAAGCTTCTGTCACTCTAGCAACTCATCATCTACTTACTACTTCCCAATGCCTTCCTCTAGGCCCAAATAATGGTGAAGTGTTATGTAGTCGACGTTCACATAACATCACTAGAGGAAAAACAACATACAACATATCAAATTACCGAACGAATACCAAATTCACATGACTACTATTAGGATGACTTATCCCATGTCCTCTGGAACAAAAGTAACTACTCACAAAGCATAATCATATTCATGACCAGAGAGGTAATGAGTAGCATCAAGGATCTTAATATAAACTCTTCCACCAAATAATCCAACTAGCATCAACTACAAAGAGTAATCAACACTACTAGCAACCTTACAAGTACCAATCGGAGTCGCGAGACGGAGATTGGTTACAAGTGATGAACTAGGGTTTGGAGATGAGATGGTGTTGATGAAGATGTTGTTGGTGACGAGTCCCCTCCGATGAGAGGAGTGTTGGTGATGACGATGGCGATGATTTCCCCCTCCGGGAGGGAAGTTTCCCCGGCAGGATCGTCCTGCCGGAGCTCTAGATTGGTTCTGCTCAAGTTCCGCCTCGTGGCGGCAGCGAAACCACGGAAAAGCTCATCCCTGTTTTTTTCCTGGACGAAACCCTTCATATAGCAAAAGAGGGGGGCAAGTTGGCCAGCAGGGTGCCCACAAGCCCCCATGGCGCGACCTCGGGGGGGGGGGGGGGGGGTGGCTGCGCCGTGCAGGCTTGTGGCCACCCCCTGGCGCCCCTGTGGCACTTCTTCGGCCCAGTATTTTTGATAAACCGGGAAAAAAATCCTCGTTGATTTTTACGGCGTTTGGAGTTGCGCAGAATAGGTATCTCAACTTTGCTCCACTTTCAGGCCAGAATTCCAGTTGCCGGTATTCTCCCTCTTCATGTAAACCTTGCAAAATAAGAGAGAAAATGCATAAGAATTGTACCGTGAAGTGAAATAACAGCCTAAGAAGCGATAAATATCAACATGAAAACATGATGCAAAATGGACGTATCAAGCACCTTCAAAGACCAAGGGCTGACTAAACATTGTAATTCAAGGCAATGAAGATCCAGTCATAGTCATACTCAACACAGTTAAAAGCAAAGCATAAAAATGACAGAGGTGCTCTCTAATTGGTGCTTTTGTAAGAGGAGGATGACTCAACAGGAACATAAATAGACAGGCCCTTCGCAGAGGGAAGCATTGATTTGCAGAGGTGCCAGAGCTCAAGCTTTGAAAACAGAGAAATAATTTTGGGTGGCATGCTTTCATTGTTAATGCAATGAGTAAGAGTTCTCAACATCTTCCATGCTACACATGCTATAGGCGGTTCCCAAACAGAAAAGTAAAGTTTTGACTCCCCCACCACCAATCAATCACACTCCACGGCTAGCCGAATCCTCGGGTACCGTCCATACCAACATCAATCCTGGGGGAGTTTTGTTTGCAATTATCTTTTCGATTTGAGCATGGAACTGGGAATTCCAATTACCAGCCCCTTTCCCGTGAATGATAGTGAATAAACACATATCGAGGATAACACGCCTAGCATGGAAGATACCAATAGCCCCCTGTGACCACATGAGCGGTTCGGGCATGCAAAACAGATTATATCTTGAAGGTTTAGAGAGTGGCACATGCAAATTTACTTGGAACGGCAGGTAGATACCGCATATAGGTAGGTATGGTGGACTCAGATGGAACAATTTTGGGTTTATGGAGGTGGATGCACAAGCAGTATTCCCTCTTAGTACAAGTGAAGGCTAGCAAAAGACTGGGAAGCGACCAACTAGAGAGCGACAACAGTCATCAAAATGCATTGAGATTAACTAACATTGAATGCAAGCATGAGTAGGACATAAATCAGCATGAACATGAATATCATAGAGGCTATGTTGATTTTGTTTCAACTACATGCGTGAACATGCGCCAAGTCAAGCCACTTGAAACATTCAAAGGAGGATACCATCCTATCGTACTACAACACAGTCATCTCAAAATTCATGTGGGCATCCAAGACAAACCATTATAAGCTCCTAGCTAAGTAAGCATGGCATAAGCAACTATGATCTCTAAGTTGTCATTGCAAACATGTTTCCCTCACAACAAAGCTGAATCAGGCATGATGAGCTAGTCATATTTACAAAAACAAAATAGATCGAGTTCATACCAGCTTTTCCAGGCTCAGTTACTTCATCATATATCGTCATTATTGTCTTTCACTTGCACGACCGAATGATGTGAACAATAATAAGCGTGCTCGTGCATTGGACTAAAGCTAGAATCTGCAGGCAAACACAAAGGAGAAGACAAAGTAATATGGCTCTTTGACAGCTAAACAGGTATGCATGCGAGAGCAGCTAAACATTGTAACCAATATCTTCTACCTTGACCCAGAGAAAAAGAAAACTATTTACACGGGAAAGCTCCCAATAAGCAAAAGAAGAAAACGAAAATATTTTTGGGTTTTCTGAAACTAGACAGACACACGAAAAGAAAACGAGAAAAATAAAATAAACTAGCATGGATGATACAGTGGAAAAGTGTGAACACCTGCTAACAAAGTGAGAGCATAAGCAAGAATGTAAAGCCGGTGAGAACACGTACTCCCCAAAGCTTAGGCTTTTGGCCTAAGTTGGTCTACTCCCAAGGAGGGAAATAACCAGCTCCGGGGTACTCCGGAGTGTACTGAGGGTGCCACTGATGTGTGAGATGTGGAATGTTTTTTGTGGAGGTAGGAGAACCAGATGAGAGCAAGAATGAGTGGTGGGGGTGCCTGTGGGCCCCACAAGCCTGGGTGGCGCGGCCAGGGGGGTGCCCGCGCCGTCAGGGCTTGTGGCCCACTGGTGCAGCCCCCAGACAAGCTCTTTGTCTCATAATTTTTAAAAAGTTCCAGAAAAAATCATACTTGATTTTCAGGACGTTCGGAGAAGTTTTATTTTCGGGGTACTTTTCTACCGGACGCTAAAACAGAAAACAGGGAAAACTAAACTAAACCTATAATTTTTCTTCTAAGCAACCGAAGGTGAAAGCTTGGAAGAGAGGTTCATGACTCCCCGATTCATCCATCTCATGGTCATCGAAAGAAATCCGTCAATGAGGTTGATCAAGTCTCCTCGACAAACCTTTTCGAATTGCGGAAGAGAAAGGAGAATTTTCGAATAGTCACTAGGTCACCTCAATGGGGATGTGTATCTCGCCAACAAGCAAATCATACCTCATCTTGACACGAGGAATAGGGCATTCAAAGCTCCGAATAAGTATCGATGAAGTTTTTTCGATAGCATTGATGCAATGTACTCGATATTGTTTCTTCGGAAAGTGCACCGTATGCTCATTACCGTTGACATGAAAAGTGACATTGCCTTTGTTGCAATCTATAACAGCCCCTGCAGTGTTTAAAAAGGGTCTCCCGAGGATGACCGCCATGGCATCGTCCTCAGGAATATCCAAGATAACAAAGTCTATTAAGATAGTGACGTTGGCAACCAGAACAGGCACATCCTCGCAAATGCCGATAGGGAAAGTAGTTGATTTGTCGGCCATTTGCAGAGAGATTTCAGTGTGTGTCAACTTATCCAGTTCAAGTCTACGATAAAGAGAGAGAAGCATAACACTAACACCGGCTCCAAGGTCGCATAACGCAATTCTAACGTAGTTACCTTTAATGGAGCAAGGTATAGTGGGCACACCGGGATCACCTAGTTTCTTAGGAGTTCCACCCTTGAAGGTATAATTAGCAAGCATGGTGGAAATTTCAACCTCAGGTATCCTCCTCTTATTAGTCACAATATCTTTCATATACTTAGCATACGGAGACTCTTGAGCATATCTGTCAAACGCATTTGCAGAAAGACAGGTCTGATCATTTCAACAAATCGCTCAAAATCATCATCATCCTTTTTCTTGGACGGTTTGGGAGGAAAGGGCATAGGTTTCTGAACCCATGGTTCCCTTTCTTTACCATGCTTCCTAGCAGTGAAGTCATTCTTATCGTACCTTCTATTCTTAGGCTGTGGGTTATCAAGATCAACTGGTTCAATCTCCACATCCTTATCATTCTAGGTTGAGCATCAACATGAACATCACTATTGATATCATCATTAGGCTCATGTTCATCACGAGATTGTGTTTCAGCATCAGAGACAGAGGCATCGTTTGGACTCTCAGGTGTAGTAGCAACAGGGTTGCTTGTGTGCAGGTTCCTATCATCTTTCTTCTTCTTTCTTGGATGACTAGGTGCATCAGTGCTAACTCCTTGAGAATCTTGTTCAGTTCTCTTCGGATGACCCTCAGGATACAAAGGTTCCTGGGTCATTCTACCGCCTCTAGTAACGACTCTGACAGAATTGTCATTCAACTCGTTGAGCAAATCATTCTGAGCTTTAAGTACTTGTTCTACTTGAGTAGTAACCATAGAGGTATGTATACTCAGGAGCTTAAGATCATTGACATTTTTGTCCACACAAGAACTTAAATGACTAAGCATACGAGCATTCTGTTCCAACTGTCTGCCAACATAATCATTGAAGCTTTGTTGTTTGGCAACAGAGTTATCAAATTCATCCAAGCATAGGCTAGTAGGTTTATCAAAAGGAATATCACTCTCATCAAACCTACACAGAGAATTTACTTCTACTACCTATATCGGGTTATCAAGACCATGTATCTCTTCGATAGGTGGTAGATTTTTGACATCTTCAGATTTAATGCCTTTCTCTTGCATAGATTTCTTGGCTTCTTGCATATCTTTAGGACTGAGGAATGGAATACCTCTTTTCTTCGGAGTTGTCTTAGGAGGTGGTTCGGGAATAGTCCAAGCATTCTCATTGCACAAGATGTTATTCAGTAGAATCTCAACTTGTTCTACAGTTCGTTCCCTAAAAACACAACTGGCACAACTATCTAGGTGGTCTTTGGAAGCATCGGTAAGTCCATTATAGAAGATATCAAGTATTTCATTCTTCTCAAGAGGGTGATCAGGCAAAGCATTCAGTAGCTGGATGAGCCTCCCCCAAGCTTGTGGGAGACTCTCTTCCTTAGCTTGAGCAAAGTTGTATATTTCCTGCAAGGCAGCTTGCTTCTTATGGGCAGGGAAATATTTTTCAGAGAAGTAGTAGTCCATATCCTGGGGGCTACGCACACAACCAGGAGCAAGAGAAGTGAACCAAGTCTTAGCATCATCCTTTAGCAAGAAAGGAAACAGCTTGAGGATATAGTAGTGGCGGATCTTTTCCTCACTAGTGAATAGGGTGGCCATATCATGCAGTTTGGTAAGATGGGCTACAACCGTTTCAGACTCATAACCGTGAAAAGGATCAGATTCAACAAGAGTGATTAACTCAGGGTCGACAGAGAATTCATAATCCTTATCGGTCACAAAGATAGGCGAAGTAGCAAACTTCGGGTCGTATTTCATCCTAGCGTTCAAAGATTATTCTTTCCACTTGCGAAGTAGTTTCTCAACATCGTAGCTATCCTTACACGCAAGAAAATCCTCAGCTATCTCTCCCTCCATAACATAGCGTTCAGGCATAACAGGCAATTCAGGCATAGTAGCAGGTTCTACTTCAATAGTATCAGCAGTTTCAGAATTATCATCACGTCTAGCAGCAACTCTAGCAAGTTGAGCATCAAGGAATGCACCTAGTGGCAAAACCGTATCAGGCATAGCATCATCAGGCATAGTATCAAGCATAGCATCATCAGGCATAGTATCAAGCATAGCATCATCAGGCATAGTATCAAGCATAGCATCATTAGGCATAGTATCAAGCATAGCATCATCAAGCACACGCGACATATCAAGATTTCTAGCAGGAGGTGATGTCGCAAACTTACTCAAAACTGAAGGTGAATCAAGTGCAGATCTAGATGGCAGTTCCTTACCTCTCCTCGTAGTGGAAGGCAAATTTTAGTTCTTGGATCTTTCGGATTCCTCATAGTGATCAGCAGACGTCAATCCCAAGTGACTCAGAGAATATAGCTGTGCTTCCCCGGCAACGGCGCCAGAAAATAGTCTTGATAACCCACAAGTGTAGGGGATCGCAACAGTTTTCGAGGGTAGAGTATTCAACCCAAATTTATTGATTCGACACAAAGGGAAGCGAAAGAATATTCTCAAGTATTAGCAGCTGAGTTTCAATTTCAACCACACCTGAAAGATTAGTGTCTGCAAGCAAAGTATTAGTAGCAAAGTGGTATGATGGCAACGGTGCCAGAAACAGATCTTTTGACGGCAGACTATTCCTAACTGTTGTATCAATGGCGCTAGTAAATAGCACGTGGACAGGTAACGGTTCTTCGCTGGCAACGGCTCCAGAAAAGTCTTGCAACAAGTAGAAGCAAAGTAACAGCAGTAGCAGCAGCAGTAATAACAGTAGAGTAACAGCAGTAGCGACACCAGTAGCAGCAAAGTAACGTAGCAAGGACCAGCAGTAAAAGACTCGTAGGCAGTGGATCGGTGATGGATGAGTATGCCGGATGTGATTCATCATGTAACAACTATAACACGGAGAGATATGTAACTAGCTCCCATTCGTCAATCTAATGTAGGCATGTATTCTGTATGTAGTCATATGTGCTTAGGGAAAAGAACTTGCATCACATCTATTGTCCATCCCTCCCATGGCAGCGGGGTCCTAATGGAAACTATGGGATATTAAGGTTCTCCTTTTAATAAAGAACCGGACCAACGCATTAACACGTGGTGAATACATGAACTCCTCATACTATGGTCATTTCGGGAGTGGTTCCGGCAAGTGTCACTCCGGCATTGCCGGGTCATAACACATAGTAGGTGACTACAACTTGCAAGATAGGATCTAAAACACACATATATTGGCGACAACATAATAGATTAAGATCTGAAATCATGGCACTCGGGCCCTAGTGACCAGCATTAAGCATGGCAAAGTAGTAGCAACATCAATCTCAGAACATAGTGGATACTAGGGATCAACCCCCGTCGAAACTAACTCGATTACATGATAGATCTCATCCACCTCATCACCGTCTAGCAAACCTACGATGTGATTACTCACGAACGGTGAAGAGCATCATGGAATTGTCGATGGAGGAAGGTTGATGATGACGATGGCGACGATTTTCCCTCTCCGGAGCCCGGAACGGACTCCAGATCTACCCTGCAGATGAAGAACAGGAGGTGGCGGCGCCTCCATATCGTAAAACGCGATGAATCCTTCTCCCTGATTTTTTCCGGGCGAGACGGAATATATAGAGCTGAGTTTGGAGGCGATGGTGCCACATGGGCCCCACAAGCCCTCACGGCGCGACCTAGGGGGTGGCTGCGGCCCAGGGGCTTGTGGCCCACTGGCACACCCCCTCCGGTGGATCTTTGCGCAGCTATTTTTCTTTTATTCCAGAAAAATTCTCCATAAATTTTCAGGACATTCCGAGAACTTTTATTTCTGCACAAAAACAACACCATGGCAATCCTGCTGAAAACATTGTTAGTCCGGGTTAGTTCCATTTAAATAATGCAAATTAGAGTCCAAAACAAGGGCAAAAGAGTTTGGAAAAGTAGATACGACGGAGACGTATCAGGCATCTACATCAACTCCATTGCTCGCCCGATGACGTGTGACTAGTTCACCACAGACCTACGGGTCCATAACTAGTAGCTAGATAGCTTCTTCTCTCTCTTTGATCTTCAATACCATGTTCTTCATGATCTTCATGGAGATCTATCGGATTTAATACTCTTTTGCGGTGTGTTTGTCGAGATCCGATGAATTGTGAGTTTATGTTCAGATTATCTATGAATATTATTTGAGTCTCTTCTGAATTCTTATATGCATGATTTCATATATTTGCAAGTCTCTTCGAATTATTGGTTTGGTTCGTCCAACTACATTGGTAATTCTTGCAATGGGAGAAGTACTTAGTTTTGGGTTCAATCTTGTGGTGTCCTCACCCAGTGACACTAGGGGTAGCGAGGTACATATTCTATTGTTGCCATCAAGGGTAAAAAGATGGGGTTTTAATCATATTGCTTGAGTTTATCCCTCTACATCATGTTATCTTACTTAATGTGTTACTTTGTTCTTCATGAACTTAATACTCTAGATGTAGGAAGGAGTCGGTCGATGTGTGGAGTAATAATAGTAGATGCAGGATCGTTTCAGCCTACTTGATACGGATGTGATGCCTATATGCATAATCATTGCCTTAGATATCTTCAGAATTATTTGCTTTTCTATCAATTGCTCTACAGTAATTTGTTCACCCACCGTATTATTTTCCTTTATGAGAGAAGCCTCTAGTGAAACCTATGGCCCCCGGGTCTATTTTCCATATTATATTTTCAGATCTATAAACCAGAAATACTACAAATACTTTGCCGCAATTTATTTAATTTTGATTTCGAAATCTTTTATATCTATCTCTATCTGATCTCATCCTTGCAAATAACTCTGAAGGGATCGACAAACCCTTCATAGCGTTGGCTGCAAGAGTTTGATTGTTTGTGTAGGTACTACTATTGGGGCCTTGCTTGTTCCTCCTTCTGGATTGATACCTTGGTTCTCAACAACCGAGGGAAATACTTATCTACTTTGCTGCATCACCCTTTCCTCTTCAAGGGAAAACCAACGCAAGCTCAAGAGGTAGCAATGGCCTCTTATGTAATTTCTAAAAAAACAAATATGATAAATGACCATGTAACATTACTACACTATAAGCGTATCATCACATTAATATACTAAGCATATCACATTACTACACTATAAGCATGTTAGCACATTAATTACTACACTAAGCATATCATCACATTAATATAATAAGCATATGACACTACTACACTATAAGCATAATATCACATTAATTACTACACTAAGCATATCATCAAATTCTACACTACGCATATCATCAAATTCTACACTAAGCATGTCATCACATTACTACACTATAATCAATATATCACATTACTAAAGCATATCGCGTAACTACACTAAGCATATCATCACATTAATGTACTAAGCATATCACATTACTACACTATAAGCATATTATCACATTAATTAAGCATATCATCAAATTCTACACTAAGCCTATCAGCAAATTATACACTAAGCATAACATCACATTACTACACTATAATCAATATATCACATTATTACACTAAGCACATCACAACATACTACACAAAGCAATCCATGGAACTAATATAGTATCATCAAATTACTACACTAAGTAACATACCATGATATGACGGGTAACACTCGTATGTGTCAGGCGGGTCATGAATGGCATCCCGACATAGGCATCACGTGGCAGAAGTTTTTCCAAAAGGTTGTCTGTTTCATCCTCACTCAGCCTCACCATTCTTTGGGCATAGAGTGCTTCATCAAGTGGGTCATCACCTTCTTACTCTGAGTTGAGATAGATAACAACGAGCCTTGGAGTTTCTCTTGTGAAGGAGAAGCTAATCAATTCACCCCTAGTGAGATGCGTGCGGGCGATGAAACGGTCCCATTCATCTCCTCCAATCTGGGTTATGTTCCGTCCCTTATTGACCTCCATAGTGTAACCCCCGCTGAGGGAGTCATGGATTTTGGGGTCCTCGTGCGGCCGGTTAGTCAATATCGGGTGGGCCACTTGGGCCGCACTTCAGAAGACTAGGCCTTATGATGACCTATACTCTGGAAGGAATATCCCGAAGATTGGCATGTACTTCAAGCTTAGAAAGACTAGGTCGGCTCATCTGTTCTCGATTATAGTCGTTAACTTGTAAATCCTAGGGTCCATGGTGTCTATATAAACCAGGGACCCCTATCCGTCTAGAGGAGCCTGAATCATCTAGGGTTTAGCGTATATGATATTGAGGTAGATCTTCTCTGTAATCATATTCATTTATACAATCAAGCAGGACATTGGGTATTACCTTCATACGAGGGCCCGAACCTGGGTAAACCGTTGTCTCCCCCTTCTTCCTACAACCCATCGATCCAATGTCCACATTTCGGAAACCCCTACCCGAGATCTGCTGGTTTTGACACCGACATTGGTGCTTTCATTGAGAGTTCCGCTATTGGATCACCGAGAAGATCGATGGCTCGCTTAATCGTCATCGACAGAATTAGCAATAGACACATCTTTGTCCCCAGATAGGTTCTCTCGTTCGGCACCATTACTCTGCGTGTAGGCCCTACCGACCGTCTCGGCCGGATCGGAGGTTTCATCCCCGATCAGCAAAGGAGGTCAGGGAGTTCGAATTCCCAACTCATCTGCGGACCGATCTGGTTCCCGCAATAATCCCGGCTTCAGCCGATGAGATCAAAAACCTCGAAGCCTTAACTTCGGATCACGCGTCTGTTGCGTAGCATCGCATGTGAAACAAAAAATTTCTTATGCAAACCAAGATCAATATATGGAGACTAACATCCACAAGAGGGGGAGTGTATCTACACACCCTTGTAGATTGCTAAGTGGAAGCGTATATAACACGATTGATGTAGTCGAACGTCTTCGAGATCCAAATCGCAATCCGTCCCGCGATCCAAATCACAATACGCCTAGCGCTACCAAAACCGCGAACACAGGAGAAAACGATCTAGGGAGAGAGAGGGGCGCCAAGGGCTTCGTGTGTCCTCTTGGGGCGGCCCCCTCCCCTCTATATATAGGTGGAGGGGCATGGGGAACAACTCCTCCAAGCCCTAGGGCGCAGCCAAGGGGAGGAGGTGGAATCCTAATCCCCTTCCTTCCCATCCATATAAAAGTGGACTTTTCACCTTTCCCAACTGCATGGGCCTTGAGGGACTTGTGCGCTTGGCCCAATAAGGCCAAAATGTCTCCCCTCAGCCCATGCAAACCGGTGGACTTCTGAACTCCTTTGGAAGTTTCCAGAACCTTCAAGAAGCTTCCCGGTACAATACTGGAAAAAGCCGAAACTTTTTCCGTAGCCAAAATATGACTTCCCATATATAAATCTTTACCTCCAGACCATTGTGGAGCTCCTCGTGACGTCCTAGATCTTATCCGGGACGCCGAACAACCTTGGGTCACCAACATACAGAACTCAACTATATCGAAATGTCATCGAACCTTAAGTGTATAGACCCTGCGGGTTCGAGAACTATGCAGACGTGACCTGAGATACTCTCTGACCAATAAAAAATAGCAGGACCTGGATGCCCATATTGGCTTCTACATATTCTACGAATATCTTTATCGGTCGAACCACGATGTCAAGGATTCAATCAATCCCGTATACTATTCCCTTTGTCCATCGGTATGTTACTTGCCCGAGATTCCATCGTCGGTATCTCCGTACCTAGTTCAATATCATTACCTGCAAGTCTCTTTACTCGTTCCGTAATACAAGATCATGTGACTAACGCCTTAGTCACATTGCTTGCAAGCTCATTGTCATGTTGTATTACCGAGTGGGCCCTAGAGATACCTCTCCATCATACGGATTGACAAATCCGAGTATCGATTCAAGCCAACCCAACAGACAGCTTTGGAGATACCTGTAGAGCACCTTTATAGACACCCAGTTATGTTGTGACATTTGACACACACAAGGTACTCCTCCGATGCCCAGAAGTTGCATGATCTCATGGTCATAGAAACACATACTTGACATGAAGAAAACAGTAGCAATAAACTGACACGATCACATGCTACGTTCATAGTTTGGGTCTTGTCCATCACATCATTCTCCTAATGATCTGATCTCGTTATCAAATGACAACTTATGTCTATGGTCAGGAAAACTTGACCATCCTTGATCAACGAGCTAGTCCTTTAGAGGCTCACTAGGAACAGTGTGTTGTCTATGTACCCACACATGTATTTGAGTTTCCAATCAATACAATTATAGCATGGATAATAAACGATTATCATGAACAAGGAAATATAATAATAACTAATTTATTATTGCCTCTAGGTAATATTTCCAACAGTCTCCCACTTGCACTAGAGTCAATAATCTAGTTCACATTGATGTCTACTACACAACCTTCTTCTTGTGGACTCGTGTTGGGCCTCCAAGCGCAGAGTTTTGTCGGACAATAGCAAATTTCCCTCAAGTGGATGACCTAAGGTTTATCAATCCGTGGGAGGCGTAGGATGAAGATGGTCTCTCTCAAGCAACCCTTCAATCAAATAACAAAGTGTCTCTTCTGTCCTCAACAAACCCAATACAATGGTAAATTGTATGGGTGCACTAGTTCGGCGAGGAGATGGTGATACAAGTGTAATATGGATGGTATATATGTTGGAAATATGCCCTAGAGGCAATAATAAATTGTCTATTATTATATTTCCTTGTTCATAATAATCGTTTATTATCCATGCTAGAATTGTACTGATTGGAAACTCAAATACATGTGTGGATACATAGACAACACACTGTCCCTAGTGAGCCTCTAGTTGACTAACTCGTTTATCAAAGATGGTCAAGGTTTCCTGGCCATAGATAAGTGTTGTCACTTGATATCGGGATCACATCATTGGGAGAATGATGATAAGACCCAAACTATAAACGTAGCATATGACCGTGTCAGTTTATTGCTACTATTTTCTGCATGACAATGTATTTGTTACTATGACCATGAGATCATGCAACTCCCGGACACCGGAGGAATACCTTGTGTGTATCAAATGTCGCAACATTACTAGGTGACTATAAATATGCTCTACAGGTATCTCCAAAGGTGTCTGTTGAGTTGGCATGGATCAAGACTAGGATTTGTCACTCCATGTGACGGAGAGGTATCTCGGGGCCCACTCGATAATACAACATCACAACAAGCCTTGCAAGCAATGTGACTAAGGAGTTAGTCACGGGATCTTGTATTACGAAACGAGTAAAGAGACTTGCCGGTAATGAGATTGAACTAGGTATGGAGATACCGACGATCGAATCTTGGGCAAGTAACATACGGAAGGACAAAGGGAACAACATACGGGATTAAATGAATCCTTGACATAGAGGTTCAACCGGTAGAGATCTTCGTAGAATATGTAGGAGCCAATATGGACAGCCAGGTCCCACTATTGGTTATTGATCGGGGAGTGTCTCAGGTCATGGCTGCATAGTTCTCGAACTCGCAGGGTCTGCACACTTAAGGTTCGGTGACGTTTTGGTTTTATTGAGTTATGTGTGTTTGGTAACCGGAACTTGTTGGAAGTCCCAGATGAGATGCCGGACATCACGAAGAGCTCCAGAATAGTCTCGAGGTAAAGATTGATATATAGGAATGTGGGTTTTGAACTCCGAAAAACTTCCGGGCATTTCCGGCAGTGTACCGTGAGTGACGAATGGGTTCCGGGGGTCCACCAGGTAGGCCCACACACCCCAAAGGGTCTCATGGGATGTGGGAGGATGTGGACCGGCCTCTAGTGGGATGTGCGAAGCCCCCACTAAAGCCCAAGGCGGATTGGGGGTGGGAAAGAAAGAAACCCAAAGGTGGAAAAGGTGGAAAGGGTTTCCAAGTGGACAGGAGGAATCCTACTCCTAGTAGGATTGGAGTAGGACTCCTCCACCTCCAATTTCGGCCAAACCTTGAGGTTTGAGGCTTCCTACTCCCCTCCCTCCCTCCCTCCTATATATACTAGAGGTTTTAGAGGTGAGGGCTAACCCTAATTGCCACGAGCTCCCTCTATTTCTCGATATATCTGTTTCTCCTCTTGTCTAGTTTGGTGGTGCTTAGGCGAAGCCCTGCTATATTACTTCACCACAACCACCACCACGCCGACGTGCTGGAGAACTTAGCTACCTCTCTGCCCCTCTTGCTGGATCAAGAAGGCGGGATCGTCACCGAGCTGTACGTGTGCTGAACGCGGAGGTGTCGTCCGTTCGGCACAAGATCGGGATGGATCGTGATGGGATCGCGGGACGAACCGTGATGAGATCGCGGGACGGGCTGGGATTTGGATCGCTAAGATGTTCCACTACATCAACCGCGTTATATACGCTTCCTCTTAGCGATCTACAAGGGTATGTAGATTCACTCTCCCCTCTCGTAGATGATCATCACCATGGATAGGTATTGCGTGTGTGTAGGAATGTTTTTGTTTCCCATGCTACGTTCCCCAACAGTGGCATCATGAGCTAGGTTCATGCATAGATGATATCTCGAGTAGAACACAAAAGAGTTTGTGGGTGTTGATGTTCAATTTGCTGCCCCCCTTAGTCTTTTCTTGATTCAGCGGTATTGTTCGATTGAAGCATCCCGGACCAACTTTATAGGTACGCTTACGAGAGACTGGTTTCATCGGCTGACATGCAACTTGTTTCATAAAGATGACTGGCGGGTGTCTGTTTCTTTAACTTTAGTTCAATCGGATTTGACTGAGGCGGTCATTGGAGAAGGTTAAATAGCAATTTGCATATCACCGTTGTGGCTTTGCGTAAGTAAGATTCGATCATACTAGATACCCATAGCAGCCACGTAAAACATGCAACAACAAATTAGAGAACGTCTAACTTGCTTTTTCACGGTATGCATGTGATGTGATATGGCCAAATACATGATATGATATATTGGATCTATGAGATGATCATGTTGTAATAGTTAAATATCGACTTGCACGTTGATGCTACGGCAACCGACATGAGCCATAGGGTTGTCTTCAATTATTTTGCGTTTGGTGATGCTTTTCTTTATCGCTAGTAGTAGCTTTAGTAGTAACATCATAGTTAGCGCGACAACCTCGATGGCAGCACAATGACGGAGATCAGGATGATGGAGATCATGGTGTGGCGCCGGTGATGATGCAGATCATGCCGATGCTTTGGTGATGGAGATCAAGAAGCACAATTTCATGGCCATATCATGTCACCTTTGATTTGCATGTTATGTTAATACTTTTATGCACGTTATTTTGCTTAGGATGACGGTATCATTATAAGGTGATCTCCCACTAAAATTTGAAGATAAAATTGTGTTCTCCCAACTGTGCACCATTGCAACATTGACATACAACAGGTGCAAAACAGTTGCACATGCAGAACACTCGGGTTAAACTTGACGAGCCTAGCATGTACAAACATGGCCTCGGAACACAAGTGACCAAAAGGTCGAGCATGAATCATATAGTTGATATGATCAACATGGAGATGTTCACCATTGAAACTAATCTCAACTCACATGATGATCGGACTTGAGTTAGTACATTTGGATCATGCGCCACTCGAATGACTAGAGAGATGTCTATTTTAGTGGGAGTACTTAAGTACTATGATTAATTGAACTCATCGTCATGAACATAGTAAAAAGGTCTTTGCAAATTATGTTGTAGCTTGCGCTGTAGCTCTACTGTTTTAGATATGTTCCTAGAGAAAACTTAGTTGAAAGATGATAGTAGAAATTATGCGGACTGGGTTCGTAAACTGAGGATTGTCCTCATTCTGCGCAGAAGGCTTATGTCCTTAATGCACCGCTCGGTGTACTAAACCCCGAGCGTCGTCTGTAGATGTTGCGAACATCTAACATACATGCTTTTGATGACTACATGATAGTTCAGTGCATAATGCTTAAACTGCTTAGAATTGAGGCGCCGAAGACGTTTTGAATGTCACAAAACATATGAGATGTGCCAAGAGCTGAAATTGGGATTTCAGGTTGGTGCCCTCGTCAAGAGGTATGAAACCTCCGACATGATTCTTTGTCTACAAAGTAAGGGAGAAGAGCTCAATCATTGAGCATGTGCTCAGATTGTCTCAGTGCTACAATCGCTTGAATCGAGTGGGAGTTGATCTTTGAGATGAGATAGTGATGGTTCTCCAAAGTCACTGCCACCAAGCTACTAGAGCTTCGTGATGAACTATAACATATCAAGGATAGATATGATGATCCTTGAGCTATTCGCAATGTTTGATAGTGCGAAAGTAGAAATCAAGTAGGAGCATCAATTGTTGATGGTTAGTAAAACCACTAGTTTCAAGAAGGGCAAGGGCAAGAAGGGATACTTCATGAAACGACAAACCAGTTGCTGCTCTAGTGAAGAAACCCAAGGTTGAACCCAAACCCAAGACTAAGTTCTTCTGTTATGAGAGGAACGGTCAGTGAGGCAGAACTACCCTAGATACTTGGTAGATGAGAAGGCTGGCAAAGTCGACAAAAGTATATTGGATATACGTGATATTTATGTGTACCTTACTAGTGCTCCTAGTAGCACCGGGGTATTAGATACCAGTTCGGTTGCTAAGTGTTAGTAACTCGAAATAAAAGCTACGGAATAAACGGAGACTAGCTAAAAGTGAGCTGATGATGTGTGGTTGATGTGATCAAACATCACACGCTCCCTCTACCATCGGGATTAGTGTTGAACCTAAATAAATTTTATTTGGTTGATCATGAACATGATTAGATCATGTTTATTGTAATACCATTATTCATTTAAAGAGAATAATGGTTATTCTATTTTCTTGAATAAATACCTTCAATGGTTTATTTAATCTCGATCTAGTGATACACATGTTCATAATATTTGATGTCAAAAGATACAAAGTAGTAATGAGAGTACCACTTACTTGTGGCACTATCGCTTGAGTCATATTGGTGTAAAGCGCATGAAGAAGCTCCATACTAATGGATATTTGCACTCACTTGTTTTTGAATCGTTTGAGACATGCAAACCATGCCTATTGGTGTGAACGCATGAAGAAACTCCATGCAGATGGATCGTTTGGATTCACTTGATTTTGAATCACTTGAGACATGCAAATCATGGGCAAGATGACTGGAAGCCTCGTTTTCCAGTGAGATGGAACAAGAGAGTAACTTGTTGGAACTAATACATTTTGATGTATACAGTTCAACGAGTGCTGAGGCACACAGTGGATATCATTGTGTTCTTACTTCACATAATGATCTGAGTAGATTTACTTGATGAAACACAAGTCTGAATTATTGAAAGGTTCAAGTAATTTCAGAGTGAAGTTGACGATCATTGTGACAAGAGGATAAAATGTCTATGATATGATCGTGGAGATGAATATCTGAGTTGCAAGTTTAGTACTCATTTAAGACAATGTGGAAATTGTTTCACAACTAAAGCCAGCTGGAACACCATGGTGTGATGGTGTGTCTGAACGTCATAGGCGTTCCCTAATTGGATATGGTGCATACTATGATGTCTATTATCAAATTATCACTATTATTTTTGGGTTAGGCATTAGAGACAACTGCATTCACTTTAAATAGGGCACCACGTAATTCTATTGAGATGACACAGTATGAACTATGGTTTAGAGAAATCGAAGCTGTCGTTTCTTAAAAGTTTGGGGCTGCGACGCTTATGTGAAAAAGTTTCAGCCTGATAAGCTCGAACCCAAAGCGGATAAATGCATGTTCATAGGACACCCAAAATAGTTGGGTATACCTCCTATCTCAGATCTGGAAGCAAAGTGTTTGTTTCTAGAAATGGGTCCTTTCTCGAGGAAAGGTTTCTCTCGAAAGAATTGAGTGGGAGGATGGTGGAAACTTGATGAGGTTATTGAACCATCACTTCAACTAGTGTGTAGCAGGACGCAGGAAGTTGTTCTTGTGCCGCCTACACCAATTGAAGTGGAAGTAAATGATAGTGATCATGAAACTTCAGATCAAATTACTACAAACCTCGTAGGTTGACAAGGTCACGTACTGCTACAGAGTGGTACGGTAACCCTGTCTTGGAGGTCAAGTTGTTGGAAAATAATGAACCTACGAGCTATGGAGAAGCGATGGTGGGCCCGGATTCCGGCAAATGGCTGGAGGCCATGAAATCCGAGAGAGGATCCATGTATGAAAACAAAGTATAGACTTTGGAAGAACTACTTGATGGCCGTAAGACTATTAAGTACAGATGAATCTTTAAAAGGAAGATAGATGATGATGGTGAAAAGTCACCATTAAGAAAGCTCGACTTGTCGCAAGGCTGTTTGCGACAAGTTCGAAGAGTTGACTATGATGAGACTTCCTCACTCGTAGCGATGCTAAATGTCTGTTGGAATTATGTTAGTAGTTGATAACATTGTTTCCTCGACGGTTTCCTTGAGGAAAGGTTGTATGTGACACAACCAGAAGGTTTTGTCAATCCCAAGGATGCTAACAAGTATGCAAACTCCAGCGATCCTTCTATGGACTGGAGCAAGCATCTCGGAGTCGGAATATACGCTTTGATCTGATGAACAATGTTTTTTGGTTTATACAAGGTTTGTGAGAAACTTGTATTTCCAAAGAAGTGAGTGGGAGCACTATAGAATTTCTCATGAGTGTATGTGGTTGACATATTGTTGATCGGAAATAATGTAGAATTTCTAGAAAGCATAAAGGGTTGTTTGAAAGGAGTTTTTCAAAGGAAAGCCAGGATTGAGCTACTTGAACATTGAGCATCAAGATTTATAGAGATAGATCAAAACGCTTAATTGAACATTAAATGGAATGCATGCCTTGACAAGTTTTTGAAGGAGTTCAAAATAGATCAGCAAAGAAGGAGTTCTTAGATGTGTTGTAACGTGTGAATTTGAGTAAGACTCGAAAGCTCGACCATGGCAGAAAAAAGAGAAAGGACGAAGGTCGTCCCCTACGTTTTACCCATAGGATCTATAGTATGCTATGATGTGTACCGCACCTGATGTGTGCCTTGCCATGAATCTGTCAAGGGGTACAAAAGTGATCCAGAATGGATTACTGGACAAAAATCAAAAGTTATCCTTAGTAACTAGTGGACTAAGGAATTTTTTCCGATTATGGAGGTGATTAAAGTGTTCGTCGTAAAGGGTTACATCGATGCAAGCTTTAACACTAATCCGGACGACTCTGAGTAGTAAACCGAATTCATATAGTGGAGCAGTCATTTGAACTAGTTCCAAATGGCGTGTGGTAGCAGCATCAGGATGAAATAGAGATTTGTAAAGCACACATGGATCTGAAAAGTTCAGACCCGTTGACTAAAACCTCTCTCACAAGCAAGACATGATCGAACCCCAGAAATGTATGGGTGTTGGATTCATTACAATCACATAGTCATGTGAACTAGATTATTGACTCTAGTGCAAGTGGGAGACTATTGGAAATATGCCCTAGAGGCAATAATAAATTGGTTATTGTTACCTTTCCTTGTTCATAATAATCGTTTATTATCCATGCTAGAATTGTATTGATTGCAAACTCAAATACATGTGTGGATACATCGACAACACACTGTCCCTAGTGAGCCTCTAGTTGCCTAGCTCGTTGATCAAAGATGGTCAAGGTTTCCTGGCCATAGACAAGTGTTGTCACTTGATAAAGAGATCGCATCATTAGGAGAATGATGTGATGGACAAGACCCAAACTATAAACATAACATATGATCGTGTTAGTTTATTGCTACTGTTTTCTGCATGTCAATGTATGTGTTCCCATGACCACGAGATCATGCAACTCCCGGACACCGGAGGAATACCTTGTGTATATCAAATGTCGCAACGTTATTGGGTGACTATAAAGGTGCTCTACAGGTATCTCCAAAGGTGTCTGTTGAGTTGGCATGGATCAAGATTGGGATTTGTCACTCCGCATGATGGGGAGGTATCTCGGGGCCCACTCGGTAATACAACATCACAACAAGCCTTGAAGCAATGTGACTAAGGAGTTAGTCACGGGATCTTGTATTACGGAACGAGTAAAGAGACTTGCCGGTAACGAGATTGAACTAGGTATGGAGATACCGACGATCGAATCTCGGACAAGTAACATACCAAAGGACAAAGGGAACAACATAAGGGATTAAATGAATCCTTGACATAGCGGTTTAACCGATAGAGATCTTTGTAGAATATGTAGGAGACAATATGGACATCCAGGTCCTGCTATTGGTTATTGACCGGGGAGTGTCTCAGGTCATGTTTGCATAGTTCTCGAACCCGCAGGGTCCGCACACTTCAGGTTCAGTGACGTTTGGGTATTATTGAGTTATGTGTTTTTGGTAATGGAACTTGTTCGCAGTCCCGGATGAGATCCCAGACATCGCGAGGAGCTCCGGTATGGTCCGGAGGTAAATATTGAAATATAGGAATGTGGGTTTTGAACTCCGGAAAAGTTTCGGGCATTTCCGGAAGTGTACCGGGAGTGACGAATGGGTTCCGGTGGTCCACTAGGTGGGCCCACCCACCCCAAAGGGTCTCATGGGCTGTGGGAGGACGTGGACCAGCCTCTAGTGGGCTGTCCGAAGCCCCAACTAAATCCCACGGCGGATTGGGGGTGGGAAGGAAAGAAATCCAAAGGTGGAAAAAGTGTAAAGGGTTTCCAAGTGGAGAGGAGGAGGCCAAGCCTTGAAGGTTTGAGGCTACCTCCTCCCCTCCCTCCCTCCTATATATACTAGAAATTTTAGAGGTGAGGTCTAACCCTAATTGCCACGTGCTCCCTCTATTTCTCTCTAGATTTGTTTCTCCTCTAGTCTAGTTCGGCGGTGCTTGGGCTAAGCCCTGGTGGATTAGTTCACCACCACCACCATCACGCCGTAGTGCTGGAGAACTCATCTACCTCTTCGCCCCTCTTGCTGGATCAAGAAAGCGGGGATCGTCACCGAGTTGTATGTGTGCTGAACGCGGAGGTGTCGTCCGTTCAGCACTAGATCTGGATGGATTACGATGGGATCGTGGGACGGATCGTGATGAGATCGCGGGACGGGCTCCAATTTGGATCGCGAAGATGATCCACTACATCAACCGCGTTATATACGCTTTCGCTTAGCAATCTACAAGAGTATCTAGATTCACTCTCCCCTCTCGTAGATGATTATCACCATGGATATGTATTGCGTGTGCGTAGGAAATTTTTTGTTTCCCATGCTACATTCCCCAACAATATATAGGTTTTTGTAATGTGAAAATATAAAAATAGAAAGGTAATAAATAGTAAACAGCGAGCAAAACATTGTATAAATTCTTGGAAACAAGGCCGAGGGTCCATACTTTCACTAGTGCAAGTTCTCTAAACAATACTAACATAGTTGAATCATATATAAATCCCTCACGTGCAACAAAGAGTTCACTGCAAAGTCACAAATAGCGGAGATCAAACGAAGAAATTATTGTAGGGTACGAAACCACCTCATCGTTATCTTTTTTGATCAATCTTATAAGCTATCCCTATAAGTCTCATGAACAGCCCTAGAGTTTGTACTAAAATAACACCTTCAGATACACATCAAACAAAACCCTAATGTCACCTAGATACTCCAATGTCACCACAAGTACCCATGGGCATGATTATGCGATATGCATCACATAAATTTCAGATTCATCATGCTCAATCAGACACAAAGAACTTCAAAGAGTGCCCCAAATTTTCTACTGGAAAGTCAAGACGAAAACAATTGCCAACCCCTATGCATAGATTCCCAAGGTCACGGAACCCGCAAGTTGATCACCAAAACATACATCCAGTGCATCAATAGAACATCCCATTGTTACCACAGATATCCCATCGCAAGACATACATCAAGTGTTCTCAAATCCTTAAAGACTCAATCCGATAAGAAAACTTCAAAGGGAAAACTCAATTCATCACAACAAGATAGAGAGGGGAAAACTCCATATGATTCATCTGTATTAATAAAGCTCGCGATACATCAAGATCATGCCATCTCAAGAATGCACGCGAGAGAGATCAAACACATAGCTACTGGTACATACCCTCAGCCCCGAGGGTGAACTACTCCCTCTTCGTCATGGAGACCGTCGGAACGATGAAGATGGCCTCCGGTGGTGGTTTCCCCCTCCGGCAGGATGCCGGAACGGGCTCCCGATTGGTTTTTAGTGGCTCTGGAGGCTTGTGGCGACGGAACTCCCGATCTAGGTTTCTTTCTGGGGGTTTTGGTATTTATAGGTATTTTTGGCGTCGGTCTCACATCAGGAAGGTTCCCCAAGAGGTCACAAGACACATGGGCGCGGCCTAGGGGGTGGCCGCGCCCAACAGGCTTGTGGCTTCCTCATCCACTTCCTGGTCCAGCTCTGGTGCTTTGTGGGTCTCTTTTGGTCCATAAAAAATCACCGCAAATTTTCAGCCCATTTCGAGAAATTTTATTTCTACACAAAAAAAGACATCATGGTAGTTCTGCTGAAAATAGTGTTAGTCCGGGTTAGATCTAATAAAATCATACCAAAATCATATAGAATTATTGTAAACATGGCATGAATACTTCATAAATTATAGATACATTGGAGACGTATCAGCATCCCTAAGCTTAATTCCTGCTCGTCCTCGAGTAGGTAAGTGATAAAAGAAATAATTTATGAAGTGTGAATGCTAGCAAGTGCGCAAGTTTGACAAATGATACTTCCAATCACTTTTTCTAGCATCAATATAAACAATAACCTGTAGCTCATCTCATAAAACTTCTCATGATCAAGTAACAAGCTATTCACATGTTAAAGTATAGACCAAAAAGTTTCTTGAAAACTAACAAACAATAATCCTAGTCATCGGACAATTGCAATTCAACTTATTTTCAGGAAGGGTCTTGATGTCTACTACGCAACCTTCTCCTTGTAGACGTTGTTGGGCCTCAAAGTGCAGAGGGTTGTAGGACAGTAGCAATTTTCCCTCAAGTGGGTGACCTAAGCTTTATCAATCCGCGGGAGGCGTAGGATGAAGATGGTCTCTCTCAAGCAACCCTGTAACCAAATAACAAAGAGTCTCTTGTGTCCCCAACACACCTAATACAACGGTAAGTTGTATAGGTGCACTAGTTTGGTGAAGAGATGGTGAAACAAGTGCAATATGGATGGTAGATATAGGTTTTTGTAATCTGAAACTACAAAAACAGCAAGGTAACAAATGGTAAAAGTGAGCACGAATGGTATTGCAATGCGTGGAAACAAGGCCTAGGGTTCATACTTTCACTAGTGAAGTTCCCTCAACAATGATAACATAATTGGATCATATAACTAGCCCTCAACATGCAACAAAGATTCACTCCGAAGTCACTAATAGCGGAGAACAAACGAAGAGATTATTGTCGGGTACGAAACCACCACAAAGTTATTCTTTCTGATCGATCTATCATAGAGTTCGTACTAGAATAACACCTTAATATACATATCAATCAAGACCCTAATGTCACCTAGATACTCCATTGTCACCTCAAGTATCCGTGGGTATGATTATACGATATGCATCACACAATCTCAGAATCATCTATTCAACCAACACGTAGACCTTCAAAGAGTGCCCCAAAGTTTCTACCAGAGAGTCAAAACGTGTGCCAACCCCTGTGCATAGGTTCCCAATGTCACGAACCCGCAAGTTGATCACCAAAACATACATCAAGTACTCACATGAATCCACGTGTGCCAACCCATATGCATAGGTTCCCAATTGTCACAAACCCACAAGTTGATCACAGCAGATAGACACGTGCAAGACATACATCAAGTGTTCTCAAAGACTCAATCCGATAAGATAACTCCAAAGGGGAAACTCAATTCATTACAAGAAGGAGAGGGGGAAGAACATCATAAGATCCAACTATAGTAGCAAAGCCCATGGTACATCGAGATCAAGACATCTCAAGAACACGAGTGAGAGAGAGAGATCAAACACATAGCTACTGGTACATACCCTCAGCCCCGAGGGAGAACTACTCCCTCCTCGTCATGGAGATCGCCGGGATGATGAACATGGCCACCAGAAATGGATTCCTCCTCAAGCAGGGTGCTGGAACGCGCTCCAGATTGGTTTTTGGTGGCTACAGAGGCTTGCGGCGGCGGAACTCCTGATCTAGGTTTCTTTTTGGGGGTTTCTGAATTTATAGGAATTTATGGTGGTGGAATTGCGTCAGTTGGGCCCACGAGGAGGTCACAAGCCTGCTCGCCACCACCTGGGGGGGTGGTGGCGGCGTGATGGCTTGTGACTCCCTCGTGGCCCATCTGGCCTTCTTCCAAAGCTTCGGGGGTCTCTTTTGGTCCAAAAAAATTCATCGTAAAGTTTCATTCCATTTGGATTCCATCTGAAAATGGGCCAAAAACATGGAAAAAACAGAAACTGGCACTTGGCACTGAGTTAATAGGTTAGTCCCAAAAAAGATATAAAATAGCATATTCATGCATATAAAACATCCAAAGTTGACAAGATAATAGCATGGAACCATAAAAAATTATAGATACGTAGGAGACGTATCAGGTCTATGTAAGAACTTTGATTTAGCAAATTCCACATACTCAACTCTCATATAGTCTTGCATGATAGCTAACACTCAAAGCATATTTTAAAAGCAAATGGCATGCATTGAACACAAAGAAAGATAGGAGCTTAAAGTTTTGCCTTCCAACTTAGTTATCATATAGATAATTGTCAAAAAAGATAATTCATGATCAAATATATTTGAATGGCCATATATGCTTGGGTCTTTCCCCACCTCATGATGCTTGCCAAGAGAAAAAGCCAAAATATAGTAAGTGGTGAAGATCACCATGTCTCTTGTATAAAGGTAATTACTAGGAAGTAAAAGATAGGCCCTTCGTAGAGGGAAGCATTGATTTGCACAGGTGCCTGATACGTCCCAAACGTATCTATAATTTCTACTTGGTCCATGATCTTTTGGGTGACATTGTTATATGTTTTGCTACACTTTTATATCTTTTCACACATATTTGGACTAACCTACTAACTTAGTGCACCCAGTGCCAGTTTCTTTCTGCTGATGTCTTTTTTGCAGGGGCTTTTACCCAAATTTCCAGAGCACCAAAAATCCCGAGAAAAATATATAAAAATCAGCGTGACGGAAGCTTCCATATCACCAAAAATGGGCCAGAGGGGAGCCAGGGGCGGCCCAAGCGGCCTCCCTGCACGGCCTGGCCCCTGGCCGCGCCCAAAGGCTGCTTGGGTGGGCCCCACACCCTCTAACGCCCTCCATTGGACTATATTTACCCCTCCGATCGGAAACCCTTCCATCATATCCAGAATCGCGAATTTCTCTATCGTTCCGCCGCCGCAGCGCTTCCGAGATCGGGAGCATTAGGACACGTCTTCCCGGCACCCTGCCGGAGGGAGCATTGACCTTCGGGAGCTTCTCCACCGTCATGGACGCTTCCCGGACGTGCCGTGAGTAGTCCTCCTCGGAACATGAGTCCATGACCAGTAGCTATGTGATGCCTTCTCTCCAATCTTGCGCTTCAATGATTAGCCCTTGTGAGCTGCTCTACGTGATCAAGGCACCTATGTAATTTTCCTGCTATTACTATACTTGGTTTATTGGGATCCGATGGATTGTGAGATTATGTTTAGATTGTGATGAGTTATATATTTGATTATCCTTTTATATTATGTTCTTTAGTGATTCATGCATGTTCTCCGTTGCTCTTTATTGCTTTGGCCGAGTCGTAGATTGTAACTCCAAGAGGGAGCGTTATGCATGATTATGGGTTCATGCCCCCTGATGTCTAGCTTGAGTGACAAAAACATGAGACTAGGGGATGCGATGTTGCCACCAAGGAGAAAACAACGATGCTTGTGACCTCGGTTGCAAGGATTGTTTACCTTACGCATAGTTTGTTAATGCAGTTGTCTGTTGCTTTGAGTTTACACTTTGGGTGGGGCTCGCAACTTAATACCAGCGAGATGTTTTGGATAGATATCTCAAGGTGGATGATTAGTCAGTAGATGCTGATGAATAAACGGTCTACTTGTCTTGGTGTACTGCCCATTACTATTGAGCCTCTAACTTTCAAGTAGCATAATTAGCATTGCGGTGCGTTTATAATTCTGTCAATTGCCCAACCCTAATTTGTTTACCCATGCAAAGTTGTTTATCGTCTTTTGGGAGAGAGACATCACTAGTGAACATCATGTGACTCAGGTCCATATCACCACCATTGCTTACACCTCCATCATTTACTGCTTTCGTTTACTTTTCCGTTGCAATCACTATCACTATTCCCGCTTGAGTTTTGATCCTTTGCAAACTACAAGGCCGGAGAGATTGACAACCTCTCAGTACTCGTTGGGAGGAAAGTTACTTGTTGTGTGTGCTGATACGTCCCAAAAGTATCTATAATTTCTGCTTGTTCCATGATCTTTTGGGTAACATTGTTATATGTTTTGCTACACTTTTATATTATTTTACACATATTTGGTCTAACTACTAACTCAGTGCACCCAGTGCCAGTTTCTATATGCTTATGTCTATTTTGTAGGGGCTTTTACCCAATTTTCCGAAGCCCAAAAAATTCCAGGAAAAATATATGAAAAATCAGCGTGACGGAAGCTTCCACATCACCGAAGATGGGCCATAGGGGGCGAGGGGCCGTCCAGGCAACCTGCTAACGCGGCCTGCCCCCTGGCCGCGCCACACGGTCGCCTAGGTGGGCCCCACCTCCTCTGGTGCCCTACTTTGGCGTATATTTTGTCCTCTGAGAGGAAACCCTTACACAACTTCCGGAATCGCGAATTTCTCCACCGTTCCGCCGCCGCATCGTTCCGAGATCCAGAGCGTCAGGATACCTCTTCCCGGCACCCTACCGGAGGGAGGATTGACCTCCAGAAGTTTCACCACCGCCATGGATGCTTCCCGGACGTGCCGTGAGTAGTCCTCCTTGGACCATGGGTCCATGACTAGTAGCTATGTGATGTCTTCTCTCCAATCTTGTGCTTCAATGGTTAGTCCTTGTGAGCTACCCTACATGATCAAGGCATCTATGTAATTCTCTTGCTATTGCTATGCTCGGTTTGTTGGGATCCGATGGATTATGAGATTATGTTCAGATTGTTATGAGTTAAATATTTGATTATCCTTTTATATTATGTTCCTTAGTGATTCATGCATGTTCTTCATTTCTATTTATTGCTTTGGCCGAGTAGTAGATTGTAACTCCAAGAGGGAGCGTTATGCATGATTGTGGGTTCATGCCCCTCGATGTCTAGCTTGAGTGATAGAAACATCATACTAGGGGATGTGTTGTTGCCACCAGGGATAAAACAACGGTGCTTATCACCACAATTGCAAGGATTGTTTACCTTACGCATAGCTCGTTAATGCAGTTGTTAGTTGCTTTGAGTTTACACTTTTGGTGGGGCTCGCAACTTAATACCGGCGAGGTGTTCTGGATAGATATCTCAAGGTGGATGATTAGTAAGTACATGTTGATGAATAAACGGTCTACTTGTCTTGGCATACTGCCCATTACAATTGAACCTCTAACTATCAAGTAGCATAATTAGCATTGCGGTGCGTTCATAATTCTGTCAATTGCCCAACTGTGATTTGTTTACCCAAGCTTAGTTGTTTATAGTCTTTTGGGAGAGAGACATCACTAATGACCATCATGCGACTCCAGGCCATATCACCATCATTAATTACACCTCCATCATTTACCATTTTTATTTACTTTTCCCTTGCAATCACTATTACTATTCCCGCTTGTGTTTTGATCGTTTGCAAACTACAAGGCCGGAGAGATTGAGAACCTCCCTATACTCGTTGGGAGCAAAGTTATTTGTTGTGTGTGCAGGTCCACATCTTCTGCTAGCGCCAGGGTGGGAGACACTTACTTGTTGATCCTAGGAGTCCTACTGGTTCGATAAACCTTATAGTTTCCATGTGAGGGAAAACTTGCTCCTGACTACATCTCAACCTTCCACTTGGGGTAACCAACGAGGAGCGATAAGTATATACATCATCTTGTCATCATGTGCAGGTCCATGTCTTCTGCTAGCGCCAGAGCAGCGGAAACCTACTTGTTGATCCTCGGAGTCCTGCTGGTTCGATAAACATTACAGTCCCCGTGTAAGGGAAATTTGTTGCTGACTACATCTCCACCTTCCACTTGGGGTAACCAACGAGGGGAGAGAAGTATATTCATCAACTCGTCATCAAGCAAGTTTCTGGCGCCGTTGCCGGGGACTCCAGTCTTCAAGATAGGGGAGTTTCACACCATCTTTTACCTTTGCTTTTTAGTCTTGTTAGTTTGCTTTCTAGCTTTTTGTTTACAGTCTTATACCAAAAACCACGAAAAAATTAGTTGATTTGCGTTTAGTTGTCCTTTCTGCTTAGTCCAGCATGTTAGGGTTTGATGCTTTGAGGGAATGTGAGGTCCTAGATTTCCATCAAAGGAATGGAGAAAATATTAAGGAGGCTTGGGATAGAATTTCTGAAGCACATACAAGAATTATGCCTTGGATACCTATCAAAATTGTGCTTAGAAATTTTTATCATGGTCTTTTCTTTGGTGTAAACACTCTCTTGATATTATAGCTAAAGGAGATTTTTTAGAGTGTAATGAGGCTAGAGCTCTTGATATTATACATGGTCTATCTAAATACCTTGATTATGGTCATGGATTTGACACTATCATAGATAGACTTGCTGCCATTGAAAGAAGAATAGATGCTCTAGACTTAAGAGAAAGAGAGAAACCCATGGTTGATAATAATAAAAATGAAAATAGATGATGATTTGGAGCCTTTTGTTACAATTATCATCTCTAACCAAGACTTCCTTGCTTATTGTGATACTGGATCCATGGTTTCTACAATGCCAAAAGTTGTTTACGATTCTCTAAGCTTTTTAGACATAGACAATTTTTCATCTTATCATGAAAATTCTAATGGGGATATTTCTGAGATTCAGGGAAAGGTAAAAGATGTCCAGGTTACATTCTCTAAAAGGAATGCAACGGTTGATTTCTTCATCATGAAGCCAAACCAAGGAAACATAGTGCTTGGAAGGGACTTCCTCCGAGCCATGAAAGGCTTCATTGATATAGGTAAAGGACACATACGCTTACGTGGGAAAGAAAAAGGTGCGTATCCGTTCCCTAGGAAAAATAAGGATGAACTTGTTGAGGATCCGTTTGAAGGTTTTGATGATTCCAATGACTTTGGTGAATTTTGATCCTCCTTTTTGCGTCATGCCTAGCTCAAAGGCATAAAAGAAAGCGCTTGTTGGGAGGCAACCCGATTTGTTTTTACTTTAAGTTTTAGTGGTCTTTATGCTTGTTCCTACTGTAGCAACATCATTATAAATTTATTTTCAAGCTTTGTGCCAAGTTTTGGCCTCCGATTGCAAGAAAGTTCAAAAGTTGTGACATGCTGTCCAGAAACAGGTTATGTGTGCTTAATGGAAATATTCGCCAAAAATCACCAAATCATCTTTTTGATCTGAATTTGTTTTACAGTATGCTATATATAATTGTCTTTGTGGCATCTGTTCTGCATTTTTTGGTTTGTGTAGCAGAAGTGCCCCGAAAGAATTATTTACTACATGATGTTCTCTTGTTAACAGATTATGCCACGTTTTGCGTTTTCATCGTTTTGCAGATCTTAAGCTTGCTTTTACTTTGCAAAAACCTTTTGGCAATCATGAGAAACAATAGCTTTTCATGAAAATCTTTATTTCCAGTAGATAATGAATTATTTTATCATGGGTACTAACCACTCTAATCAGCTTATTGTGAGTTTCGTATGAAAATTGTTTTCAAGTATGCGATGGAAGATGATGAAAGAAGATCGAGGAGTGTCAAGCGCTCAAGCTTGGGGATGCCCCCATGCACCCCCAAAAAATATTCAAGGAGACTCAAGCGGCTAAGCTTGGGGATGCCCCCGTGCATCCCCTTCTCTATCAACAATCATCAGTTCGTCCATCTCCATGCTATATTTTTGTCACTTCATATGTTGTGTGCTATGCTTGAGCGTCCCGCTCTTTACTTTTTAGTTTGTTTTAGTTTTTCTTGCTGTTCATAACAAGTCGGGACCTATTCTTCCTTGTTTGGGAGAGAAACACGCTACATTCCACTCTAGAGCACAACATAGGTTTTCATGCTTATCTTTTTTCTGTGTTCTCTATCTTTATATAGTTGTCGTCATGCTTAACTCTTAGTTTTCATGCTATATATTTTTAATAGC
Source organism: Hordeum vulgare subsp. vulgare (assembly GCF_904849725.1). Classification (NCBI taxonomy): domain Eukaryota; kingdom Viridiplantae; phylum Streptophyta; class Magnoliopsida; order Poales; family Poaceae; genus Hordeum; species Hordeum vulgare. The sequence goes on along the minus strand of NC_058524.1, from coordinate 396,111,628 downwards.
TTTTATTTAGGTTGCTTTTGGAACTCTCTTGATTTATCATGCTTATCTTGTTTAGATAGTTGGCTCGTTCAACTGAGTTGTGTGTCTTGCATGAGTAGGTAACTGAGGTTGCTATTTAAGTACAGTAGTAACTTGCAATAGTTTTGAGGTATTGATTCGAGTAATATTTGGACTATTGGTGCCAAGAGCTTGAGCCTATTAGTGATACGTGTCATATTTTGGGAAATCCGTGTGTTTTTAAAAAACTAAAAATTAGTTGAGAACTCTAGCTACTAGATTGAAAGCTAACCTCTGGAGGGGTTGGAATATATAGAGTACCCTTTCGTTACCACGACGAGGATGCGCAAGGATAACCAAACCCTTAAACACTTCTCCTCGGGGTACTTGTCTCTGTGTGAATTTCCTAACTAAATAGAGAGTTACCGATAATAAGTGTATTATTTTGCTAGCCTCTTCGGTACCGTGCATTGCCCTTTCTCATCTTGAGAGTTGGTGCAAAATTCGTCAGTGCATCCAAACCCTTGGCATGATACGCTCTGTCATCATAAGCCTCATTATATCTTTCCTCAAAACATCCACCATACCTACCTATTAAGGCATTTCCATAGCCTTTCTGAGATACATTGCCATGCAACATCCACCATCTCATGACTTGATCTTCATGTCATACATGCTTTTGCTTGATCGAGGAGCTACATGTTAGTTGGGCCTTGCCCTTATTATTTCTACATGACGCGCTACTTTCATTGCATATCCTGCTACACTGTCAGAGACATACATTTGCATACATCGTGATAGTTTTCATTTGTCTTTATGTGAGTACTTCTTATAAAGTGTGATGATCTTCTTTTTATTCTTGTAAAACATAGAGTGTTGCCCTTAAGTGAGGAAAAGATCCCAAAGAGGACAAATTAAAATATCCCAAAGAGGACAAATGAAAAGATACTAAAGATGACAAATGAGAGATAAATAGAAAGAGCCAAAGAGGACAAAAAATATATAAAAAGAGAGAAGGGGGCAACACTACTATTACTTTGAAAGATCCACACTCGTACTCCATTGTTATATTTGTACTCCTTAGAGGTTATCATTCATGCATAACTATGTGGGGACCCTTACACTATAGAACGTGGCTTGTATATTCCAATGATGAGCCTCCTCAAATGAGCTCTAGGTGTTCATGAGAAAGCAAGTTGGATGCACCCCCACTAGTTCCATTGGAGAGCTTACCTTAGCTCATATGTGCATCCGTTGCATGGCAATCCCTACTCCTCACATCATATAAATCGTTTGGCTTTCTCTCACCTATGGTTGTCCTCATTGATGTGAGCCTTTCACACCTTTTTGTCTTCCTTCCCCATCATTATTCTATTTGCCATCCTAAGTGTCAACATATCTTGCTTGCGCTCATCCATTGCATGAGTGCTCAAAGTCGAAAGGGAGAGGATCATTTTGACTTGTGCCTCACTAGTGGTCTGGGGATGAGTCAAAATAAGATTCCGAAGGAGACCAAGTGTGAAGTTTAGTAGACTGAGTTCTCAATTAAAAAAATATATTTTATACTCTCAACCCATCTCCCACTTCTTGCACGCAGACACCATTCGGAGACATTCGAGTCACGGACAGCGAGAGCTCTTGTACCTTTATGTTCTTACGTTGCTAATTTCAATACTAAATATAGACTCTTGCTTGTTATTGTCTTGACTTGAATTGCATATCTTACTTGCTTTACTTTGAAGTTCTTATATGTGTGTTAGCATGTCACCACAAAAATTATTTGTGTTATCATTTACCTACTCGAGGACGAGCAGGAATTAAGCTTGGGGATGTTGATACGTCCCAAACGTATCTATAATTTCTGCTTGTTCCATGATCTTTTGGATGACATTGTTATATGTTTTGCTACACTTTTATATCTTTTTACACATATTTGGACTAACCTACTAACTCAGTGCACCAAATGTCAGTTTCTGTCTGCTGATGTCTTTTTTGAAGGGCTTTTTCCCAAATTTCCGGAGCCCCAAAAATCCCGTGAAAAATATATTAAAATCAGCATGACGAAAGCTTCCAGATCACCAAGGATGGGCCAGAGGGGAGCTAGGAGCTTCCCATGCAGCCTCCCTGCGAAGCCTGGCCCTTGGTCGCGCCCACGGGCTGCCTGGGTGGGCCCCACGCCCTTTGACGCCCTCCTTTGGCCTATATTTACCCCTCCGGTCAGAAACCCTTCCATCATATCCAGAATCGCGAATTTCTCCATCATTCCACTGCCTCAGCGCTTCTGAGATCGGGAGCGTCAGGAGACCTCTTCCCGGCACCCTGCCGGAGGGAGGATTGACCTCCGGGAGCTCCTCCACCACCATGGACGCTTCCTAGACGTGTCGTGAGTAGTACTCCTTGGACCATGAGTCCATGACCAGTAGCTATGTGGTGTCTTCTCTCCAATCTTGTGCTTCAATGATTAGCCCTTGTGAGCTGCCCTACATGATCAAGGCACCTATGTAATTTTCCTGCTATTGCTATGCTTAGTTTGTCAGATCCAATGGATTATGAGATTATGTTCAGATTGCGATGAGTTATATATTTGATTATCCTTCTTTAGTGATTCATGCATGTTCTTCATTGATCTTTATTGCTTTGGCAGAGTAGTAGATTGTAACTCCAAGAGGGAGTGTTATGCATGATTGTGGGTTCATGCCCCCTGATGTCTAGCTTGAGTGACAAAAATGTGAGACTAGGGGATGTGTTGTTGCCATCAGGGAGAAAACAACGATGCTTCTGACCGCAGTTTCAAGGATTGTTTACCTTACACATAGTTCATTAATGGAGTTGTACGTTGCTTTGAATTTACACTTTGGGTGGGACTCGCAATTTAATACCAGCGAGATGTTTTGGATAGATATCTCAAGGTGGATGATTAGCAAGTAGATGCCGATGAATAAACGGTCTACTTGTCTTGGCGTACAGTGCATTACTATTGAGCCTCTAACGTTCAAGTAGCATAATTAGTATTGCGGTGCGTTTATAATTCTGTCAATTGCCCAACTGTAATTTGTTTACCCATGCATAGTTGTTTATCGTCTTTTGGGAGAGAGACATCACTAGTGAACATCATGTGACCTAGGTCCATATCACCACCATTGCTTACACCTCCAACATTTACTGCTTTCATTTACTTTTCCGTTACAATCACTATCACTATTCCCGCTTGTGTTTTGATCCTTTGTAAACTACAAGGCCGGAGAGATTGACAACCTCTCTATACTCATTGGGAGAAAAGTTACTTGGTGTGTGTGTAGGTCCACGTCTTCTGCTAGTGCCAGAGAAGTGAACTCCTACTTGTTGATCCTCGGAGTCCTCCTGGTTCGATAAACCTTACAGTCCCCTGTGTAAGGGAAATTTGATGCTGACTACATCTCCATCTTCCACTTGGGGTAACCAAAGAGGGGCGAGAAGTATATCCATCAGTGCGAGGGCTCAAGCTTTTAAAACAGGGATGAATAATAATTTTGAGCAGTATGCTTTCACTGTCAACATAACAACCGAGAGATCTAGGTATCCTCCATGCTAGACACATTATACGTGGTTCCCAAATAGAATGGTAATTTTTTTACTCCCCCTCCACCAATCAATCACACTCCACGGCGAGCCGAATCCACGGGTACCGTCGATACGAACAACAATCCTGGGGGAGTTTTGTTTCATTATATTTTGATTTGATTTTTGAGCATGGAAATGGGCATCCCTAATACCAGCCACTTTCTCGTGAATGATAGTGAATCAACACATGTCGTGAGAATAACCCACCTAGCATGGAAGATACTGATAGCCCCTAGTTACTATATGAGCGATTCAGGCATACAAAACAGAATATTATTTGAAGGTTTAGAGTTTGGCACATGCAAATTTACTTGGGACGACAGGTAAATACCGCATATAGGTAGGTATGGTGGACTCATATGGAAGAACTTTGGGTTTATGGGTGTTTGGATGCACAAGTAGTATTTCTACTTGGTTCGGAAGTTTTGGCTAGTGTGACACCCTCGGCTTAATCGTACGCTAACCATACACATAAATGCGTACGATCAAACCCAAGGACTCACGGGAAGATATCACAAAACAACTCTAGACACAAATAAATTAACATCAACTTCATATTACAAGCCAGGGGCCTCGAGGGCTAGAATACGAAAGCACGATGAACACAGGAGTCAGCGGAAGCAACAAATATCTGAATACAGACATAAAACATGGGGTGCCTTAGAGAAGGCTAGCACAAAAGATACAACGATCGAACGAGGCGAGGCCTCCTGCCTAGGAACCTCCTAACTACTCCTGATCATCAGCGGCCTCCACGAAGTAGTAGACACCGTCGGGGTAGCAGTCGTTGGTGCTGGGGACCTCCATCTCCTGGGCTCCATCATCTGGTCGCAACAAACAGATCAAGGGGACAAGGGGGGAGCAAAGCAGCGGTGAGTACTCATCCAAAGTACTCGCAAGTCTTACATCAGGACTATTCTAAATATGCATCAGTATCAAAGAAGGGGGTTATATGTGGACTGACTGCAGCAATGCGAGAATAGAGAGAGAAGGCCTAGTCCTATCGCAGACTAGCATCTTCAGGGTCTTGCAGCAATAGACGAGAGTAGAACAGGGGTAACATTAATAGTCATATTGTTGCAGCAATATTAAAGTGAGGTCACGCCTAAGGATCCTCCCTCGACCCCCTGCGAGGAAGCAATCCTGAGGCAAACTAATTCCAGTTAAGTAACAATTGTAGTTGTAAGAGATCGGGGCACAACTCCAAGTCGTCCTGTAACCATGGACAAGGCTATCCGAATAGTTAATTTTCATCCCTGCAGGGGTGCACCACATGTCCCGTCACGCTCGATAACACTCTGGCTGGACATACTTTTCTGGGTCCTGCCCGGCCTCGGAATATCGACACGTCGCAGCCCCACCTAAGACTAATCAGAGAGGCCAGCCCGCCGGTCTAACTCCTAAGCACAAAGGGTTCGTGGGCCCAGTTCCCCTTCATGCTCCTGCACGTGGCGTGGGCGGCCGACGTCAGTCCTAGCATCCCTTAATCACAAGCGCGATGCATCTCGGGACCACTCGGGCGCGCGCCGCTACATTGCTGGCATTTGAAAAGCTTCGGCTGATACCGCGACGCCGAGTACCCATAATTCTTCCCGCGTAGCCGGTTAGTGCGAAAAGGTCTCCGACCAACCCAGATCAAATACCCAAATCCATTAGCATTTGAATTAGGCCAGCAACACAGTCTCACGGGAACCCACCCGTCTTACAACTAATCACCAATGATCCCAGTAACATGGTCGAGTAACTGTGTGGTTGTAACATCGGGGGAACCCGAGGTATCACCCTCGTTGGATTCCGAACGATGTACCCGTCAAGGTGGGCTTAGAGGAATCACCCTGGGGGTCCCACACTCGCGGGGTGGCACGACAGAGACGTCATCGGGAATGGTGAAAGAGGAATCACCCTCGATAACCTTGACCGACAAGCTATACTACAGAGATATCATCAGGAGTACTTAGTGAGGTGTCACCCTCGGTACCCGATAGTATCTCTGTAGCGTCGTACAATGAAGGGGGGTGAATGTGCTGTGTCGGGTCTGGCTCGTCGATCTGAGATCGAGATTGGAAAACAAGCGGGGCAACTGAACTACGGGGTTAGAGGGGATGACTGCTCCACCTATACTAAGCAGGTTAAAGGTACAGGACTGAAAGTAGCAGTTCATCAAAAATAGGTTATGCATCAGATATCGGAGCTAACTACAACAGTAGCAAAATACTAATGCAAGCAGTAGGAAGAAAGACATAGGCGATATAGGAATGATCAAGGGGAGTTTGCTTGCCTTGCTGCTCTGCGGCAAAGGACTGATCGGCAGGGTCGTAGATGTACCCGGCAGCAGCGTCAGTCTCGGGGTCTACCGGTAAGAAGAGGGGGAAGAAACAATAAATAATAGCACCGATGCAACACAAAGCATGACATGGCAAGATGTAGGCTAGACATGAGCTAACGCAGCAACATCCGTCAGAGATGGGTCGGAAGAATATCTGACGATATTTTCCGGGTCTCGGGCTACTACCGGTTATACTGGAAACGATGGAAAAGTTCCAAGTTTGCTATGCTAGGGACGCGTGACAGACGAATGGATCGTGTATCCGGGTTCGTCTCGTTTTGCTGATCAACTGTCATGTTGAAATTATTTCGATCTGACTTACGGATTATTTAATATTAATTTTTAAAGTTTTATTAATTATTTAGGAATTAAAAACAGATTTAGCTATTTTAATAAAATCCTATTATGACATCATCGCGATGTCATGCTGACATCAACATTTGACTGGTCAACTGACCTGCGGGTCCCGAACGTCATAGGCACAAGTTTTTATTAAGATTAATTATTAATTAATCAGATTAATTTAGTGGGGGACCCACGTGTCATACTCTAATTATTCTAATTAATTTAACTAATATATCTATTTATTTATTTAATAAAAACATTATTTTTATTTTTATTTTAACTATCGCGTGGGGCCTCCCTGTCATAGACAGCGGGTGCATTGGCCCCACCGGTAAGTGGCCTAAGGCTATTTACTCATTTTATTATAGATACCTAACCGTGCAAATATCGTATTCCTCCAAATATCCGCATACGCAAATACATACATCGCATCTCATACATACATACATACGGATACATACATACGCAATACATATATTTCTTTTTCTTTCTATCAAAACTCTCATCTCCCTCTTTGTTAACAGAGAGACAGAGAACACAAATCTCTGCTAACTCAACATAGGAGAGCACGTTCTTCAAATCCTCCTACCGGCCACTACCGTCGACGGATCGGGGTCCCGTTTGCCGGAACGGAACTGGGACGATGAGGGGAACGCGACGGTGGGAGGAGCCCGAGGAGGAGCCCACCAACGTTGACGAGACGGCCCGATGAAGCCGGAGTTCGCGTGAAGCGGAGGTGACGGTGAGGAGGAGGACGATGGTGATGGTGGTGACGCGCCGGCGAGGGTCTCCCGGAGCCGTGGTGGTGGTGGTCGCCGGAGTTGGTGAAGGGGTCGGCCGACGGTGGTCCGGGGGATGGCCGGCCGAGGTGTGGCATGGGAGAGGGCCCGGCCTCGGTTTGGAGAGGGGAGAGGTGACGGAGGATGTTGGGGGGTGGCCGAGAGGATGGAGGGAGGGGCTCGCCGGCCGGGAGTAGAGGGGCCGACGGGGGGGGGGGGGGGGGGGAGGACCCGGGAGGGAGGAGGCGACATGGGGGGGAGGGGCTCTGGTGCGTGGGGGGTACTGGGAGAGAGAGAGAAAGGTGTCGGTGGGAGGTGGGGGGCCGAGAGGGGGAGCGTGGGGAGTGGCGGCAGCGTGGGGAGGGGAGGGAGCGAGGCAGGGGCTGGGGGGGCCTCGCCCTAGGGTTTGAGCGGAGGGTGGCGCGGGGTGGGCTGGCCAGTTGGGCCTTTTGGCCCAGCTCGGCCAGGGGGGTGGGGGTCCCTTTTTCTTTTTCTTTTTTTTCTTTTTTTTTCTTTTTTTTTGTTTTTGGTTTTCTTTTTCTATTATTTGTAAGTCCTTTTAGTACCTAATTTATTTATTATCTCTTATAATTTATTTTATATACTTTTACTTCTTTCTTTTATTTATTTCTTTTACATATACTATATTTCCTTTATCCATCTTATTCAATACCCACATTTAAATATATAGTGTTTACCGATAATTCCTAAAGTGCCCGATTTGATATTATAATCCGTTAGGGAATTTTTTTGATAACTCCCCGACGTTTTTATTTCAACAACACAAAAATCTTTTCTCGTCTCACTTTATTTTAAAGCTTCGAATTTTATTCGGTTTCAACCAACACGAGATCATTGATATCACTTCCGATGATGTGGCATCATTAGCGCGGGATCAGTGTCGCTTAATTACAATCATTACTGTTGAAAAAGTCGAGGATGTCACAATTCTCCCCTACTAACAAGAATTCTCGTCCCGAGAATTAAGAGGTAGAGGGAAAGAGCCCGGGGTATTCATCACGAAGATGATCCTCGCGTTCCCAAGTGGCTTCATCTTCAGAGTGATTTGACCACTGCACCTTAAGGAACTTGGTGACCTTGCAACGAGTCTTACGTTCAGCTTGGTCGAGAATGCGGACCGGATGCTCTTTATAAGAGAGGTCTTGTTGTAGTTCAAGCATATCGTGATCCACTGCTCGAATGGGGTCCTTGAAGCAGCGGAGGAGCTGAGAAACATGGAAGACATCGTGAACCTGAGAAAGGTTCGCCGGCAGTTCCAATCGATAAGCCACTTTTCCACGCCTTTCAAGAACAGTAAAAGGACCAATATAGCGAGGAGCTAACTTGCCCTTGATTCCAAAACGATGTGCACCTCTCATTGGTGTGACACAAAGATAAGCCTTTTCTCCAGGTTGATAGACCATATCTTGATGATGACGGTCATACTGGCTCTTCTGACGAGACTGAGCAGCCTTCAGATTCTCATCAATAATGTGGACTTGATCTTCAACATGTTGGGTAACATCTGGACCACAGAGTGATCGGTACTTTGAACGGTGGCTCGGGAATTCCATATGAGCCAAGTGCAAAGGATACTTTGGAGTCAAAGATGTACAGGAGAGCCAGGTTTCAATCTTGTGGAACTTGGGTTATGGGTCCACCATGTGGGCCGGGAGTAGGTAGAGGGGTGACATATTATACGGTCTTGGTAACAAGACATGTCAGAGGATAACATGTCAGTTATGTTGGCAACATCGTCGATACCAAGGGCGGGGAACGAATAGAACCATTTTCCTGCTCGTTGAAACGAGGCGGGCCAATAGGCAAGGTTCTGTCCACCGGCGGCTACCGGAATGTTATCCACAATAGTAACACGGTCTTACTGACAGAGTTGTTCACCAAGAATTTTACCTAAGCAGGGAATTAACACTGCTTAGATAAGTTATGCCACAATAAAAATCAAACAGACCAATGGGAAGGGAAAATGTGTTCACACACACAAGTATTAGAGTATACCATTCCCGAGGAAAATCATAGAGTATGGTATACATGATAGATCATCCAGTACATAACCATCTTGGTAGGGAGACAAGAAGAATCATCATGTTTATTCATACCATGTGGTTTGGATAATTGATCAGAAACAATTTAGCATCGCGCTTCCAATGTTCCTGTTGAAATTTAAAGTACCGCATCCGTGCTTTGGGGTAGCATCGACATGGTCATCAAATAAAGGTTGGACTTATGGGTATACAAAGAGGAACCAGGAGGGACAACTTACAAAGCTAAGTCATACAATTTCCTCATGGTAGAATGGCGAACCTTACATATGGAAGGATTTATAACAATAGGTCCTCCGACCCAGTGTGCCAGACAAGACATCACTGTACTGGTTTTCCTAAAGACCAAAGTTATAATTATTAGGATACGTGCCCGATATACAAATCTCATTGGTGCCGGGACACCTCAGGCTCAAGATACCTGAGAAGAAGGATGAAAACGCAAGATTCTCATGAGGTGAGCTACACAAGCAATTCTTGAATCAAGATTTTGATTTAATACATATGAACACAATGTCAAGACATTCGTGCCCACATAGAATTCGTACGTCAAAATGCAACTGGGTTCTCATTTGGACACCATCATAGAGGATAACAAGGCTCCATGTGTAAGTCTGGATTAGCTCTTATGAAAGAACTTCTTTTCCTTGATCAAATCAGTCAGTAGCTTGACGTGCTAAGAGAAATTATATGGAGTGAGGATAGCAAATCTTCAAAACATATAACACTTCGCACATGCGTGAATGATTTGGTATTTCACGAGAGGAAGCGAAACAAAACTTTCCATATTCACGGCGGAAAGAGTGCATGTGAACTTTTGGGAAAACATTTAGGCTAATGCTTTCAAGAGCTTCACCGTGGAACATGAAGAAGCTGAGGATGTGTCTGATGGGCTCAACAACAATCCCTCAAGGTTTTGACAGGGTTGAATTTCCAAAATTATAATATCAAGGAGTTAGCATTTGTCAAATCAAATGGTATAACGTCGTATGCTCGAGGGAACAACAACAGTTAAACATTGGTCGAAGGGTGCACTCGGAAACACGGATGGAGTAGCACAACCAACGTCAAAAATGATAAGTCAACACCCAACACACTTAAGAAAGAACCAATCAGTTGTTAACCTCAAGGCAATAGGGTTGCCAGAAGTTTTGGAATCATACATCAGAGTTCAGTTGTTGGTAGTCCGGTTTGAAACAACACGGGACCAAGAAATGAAGGGTGACGGCGAGAAGTATTACTATGTCAAGGATTCTTAAGAGGTGCAATGATGCTCACCACATTCTTGACAGAAAATATAGTAATACTCCAAGGTAGAAGATACCGTAAGCTGAATAGAAGGGACTTAAGGGACAACACAAAACATGAACATGTTTGTGTTGGAGGGAAGGTAAACAATGATGCCGATGATAATACAATCATCGAGGGGCAAGGATGGTATTTCTCAACCTGCATTCGATTGATACTCTACAAGAGCTCAGAATGCTGATGATGATCACGACACATTTGTCGAGAAATTTCATGAAGATGTAATCGTTTAGCGACGACATCAAGCAAGGGAATGATGAAGCAAGAGGTTGTCGAAAACACAGATAAGACTGCTAGCTTAGAATTGAGATTGCCTTTCAAGACAACCAACATGATGTGGAAAGCTCGATGCAAGCTTAATGCACAATTGGAATTGTGTTCCAGGGATGGAGGGTATAGATAGCATGGTCGAGCTACAACATGACGGTGATGATGTAGCTTAACAGCTTGGAATGACAGGATCGAGTACAAACTCGTAAACAAGGAAGATTACTAAGAGTTGTTGAATTGCAATGTGTACTCGATTCAGTTATCGATGTATTAGCGTGTCCAACAACTCAAACATGAGGAAACTGGAATTAATGAAAATATCATAGTTGATGAGGAGCTCATAAGGAGTTCCATAGCTCGGCGATACCGTCGAGCTACAAGGAATAATACTCAGAGGTAGACCAACGTTAAGGTTTGGTCTGATGTATTGATCTGAAGAAGACAAGTACTTTAATTCGTCTGAGAATGAAGTCAAGGTAGGACAACATGGTCGGAACCACGATTGTAAAGGACAAGATCACAGATACCAGATTTAAACCACATAATGAATGATTATTGTTACGAGAAATTTCTATGATAGGATCAACGTGGTTTCCATGGGCATGAACACAAAGTTCAAGGTCGACTCCCACTTCATCAATGCATCACTTGCCATTTATTCCTCGCCTCTGATCAGGTTGTAGCTTTGAAAGAATATCCGGCATAACACCAGAAGAGTAAGACTCGTGAAAACTCTTTGAGTCATATTGATTTAGGAAGGCATAGGTCCAACCAGTCGGGGCATATTAGGAACATATACCGCAAACTTCAAGAGTAACTAACACATGCTTGACAACAGAGCATGGCCGACAAAAGTATAGGATACAATTTATCAAAGGGAGAAGACACAATTTTACCAATGGCATCATGTGTCAGGGGGAGCAATCACAAGAATTTTCTAAAGCAAAAGGATGTCATCGGATAATAACTCAAATGAGTCTGACAATCCACAAATGATCTGATGTGAGTATCGGTACTCAACCAGAGGGTGGGGGGGTAAAACGAAGGGCATCGGATTATAGAATATCTGAAAATTATCGATACTTAACTACCAAAGGAATGAAGATTTCTAGATTGGTGTATCACAAACAGATGCTCTGGTCAAATACCAGTAGGTTGAATGGACTTAGATGGACAGCCAACCAAAGTTGATTTGTCGAGAATCCGCTCCGTCTGAAAGGACATCCGAGCCAGAAGATAATTCATAAGTATCATCAGATGATTGTGTGCATTCACCCAAAGGTAGAATCAATAAGATCACAGGAAAATCACAAAGGATTTTAATGAATGTTGCTAGACATATGGATTTAACCATAATGCAAGTAGGTGAGAAAGGTCATGAACTTTAGGCTACGGAGGATTTCGGAAGACCGAATAGTAAGTCGAAGAACTTTCGAAACCCATGACAACTGATGATGGACGAATCCCCGATAAGATAATTCATTGCATCTTGTAAAACAAGAGGAATTGGAGAAGAAAGTATGAACGGCATTTGTATGTAGTCATTCGTAGTGGTTGACGAAGGAAGGGAAAATTGCAGAAGCAATGAGCACAACGGCTCAAGAGAACATCGAAGAGTAACTGCAGTTCTTCTGAGGGATAAAGCCATCGTCTGGAATACGAGACTGTTCGGGAGGAAATGTTTACGAGAACCTAATGTTAGAGTTAGCAAAATCTTTAACCCGAAAGAGAAGAGAGAGTAGAACCCAGAGTATAGGAAAGGAGTAAAAGATACTAATACCACCCAATTGAGATGTGGGCCCGTAAGCCACAACATCAGTGTTAGTAAAGTTTTTCAAACACTAGACTCAACTTCGGCCAAGGAGTTGGAAAGGGGGCTACCTACAGGCAGTTGGCTCTGATACCAACTTGTGACACCCTCGGCTTAATCGTACGCTAACCATACACGCAAATGCATACGATCAAACCCAAGGACTCACGGGAATATATCACAACACAACTCTAGACACAAATAAATTAACATCAACTTCATATTACAAGCCAGGGGCCTCGAGGGCTAGAATACGAAAGCTCGATGAACACACGAGTCAGCGGAAGCAACAAATATCTGAGTACAGACATAAAACATGGGGTGTCTTAGAGAAGGCTAGCACAAAAGATACAACGATCGAACGAGGCGAGGCCTCCTGCCTGGGAACCTCCTAACTACTCATGATCATCAGCGGCCTCCACGAAGTAGTAGACACCGTCGGGGTAGCAGACGTCAGTGGGGGGGACCTCCATCTCCTAGGCTCCATCATCTGGTCGCAGGAAACGGATCAAGGGGACAAGGGGGGAGCAAAGCAGCGGTGAGTACTCATCCAAAGTACTCGCAAGTCTTACATCAGGACTATTCTAAATATGCATCAGTATCAAAGAAGGGGGTTATATGTGGACTGACTGCAGCAATGCGAGAATAGAGAGAGAAGTCCTAGTCCCATCGCAGACTAGCATCTTCAGGGTCTTGCAGCAATAGACGAGAGTAGAACAGGGGTAACATTAATAGTCATATTGTTGCATCAATATTAAAGTGAGGTCACGCCTAAGGATCCTCCCTCGACCCCCTGCGAGGAAGCAATCCCGAGGCAAACTAATTCCAGTTAAGTAACAATTGTAGTTGTAAGAGATCGGGGCACAACTCCAAGTCGTCCTGTAACCGTGGACACGGCTATCCGAATAGTTAATTTTCATCCCTGCAGGGGTGCACCACATATCCCGTCACGCTCGATAACACTCTGGCCGGACATACTTTTCTGGGTCCTGCCCGGCCTCGGAATATCGACACGTCGCAGCCCCACCTAAGACTAATCAGAGAGGCCAGCCCGCCGGTCTAACTCCTAAGCACAAAGGGTTTGTGGGCCCAGTTCCCCTTCACGCTCCTGCACGTGGCGTGGGCGGCCGACGTCAGTCCTAGCATCCCTTAATCACAAGCGCGATGCATCTCGGGACCACTCGGGCGCGCGCCGCTACATTGCTGGCATCTGAAAAGCTTCGGCTGATACCGCGACGCCGAGTACCCATAATTCTTCCCGCGTAGCCGGTTAGTGCGAAAAGGTCTCCGACCAACCCAGATCAAATACCCAAATCCATTAGCATTTTAATTAGGCCAGCAACACAGTCTCACGGGAATCCACCCGTCTTACAACTAATCACCAATGATCCCAGTAACATGGTCGAGTCACTGTGTGGTTGTAACATCGGGGGAACCCGAGGTATCACCCTCGTTGGATTCCGAATGATGTACCCGTCAAGGTGGGCTTAGAGGAATCACCCTCGGGGGTCCCACACTCGCGGGGTGGCTCGACAGAGACGTCATCGGGAATGGTGAAAGAGGAATCACCCTCGATAATCACGACCGACTAGCTATACTACAGAGATATCATCAGGAGTACTTAGTGAGGTGTCACCCTCGGTACCCGATAGTATCTCTGTAGCGTCGTACAACGAAGGGGGGTGAATGTGTTGTGTCGGGTCTGGCTCGTCGATCAGAGATCGAGATTTGAAAACAAGCGGGGCAACTGAACTACGGGGTCAGAGGGGATGACTGCTCCACCTATACTAAGCAGGTTAAAGGTACATTACTGAAAGTAGCAGTTCATCAAAAATAGGCTATGCATCAGATATAGGAGCTAACTACAACAGTAGCAAAATACTAATGCAAGCAGTAGGAAGAAAGACATAGGCGATATAGGAATGATCAAGGGGAGTTTGCTTGCCTTGCTGCTCTGCGGCAAAGGACTGATCGGCAGGGTCATAGATGTACCCGGCAGCAGCGTCAGTCTTGGGGTCTACCGGTAAGAAGAGGGGGAAGAAACAATAAATAGTAGCACCGATGCAACACAAAGCATGACAGGGCAAGATGCAGGCTAGACATGAGCTAACGCAGCAACATCCGTCATAGACGGGTCGGAAGAATATCTGACGATATTTTCCGGGTCTCGGGCTAGTACTGGTTATACTGGAAACGATGGAAAAGTTCCAAGTTAGCTATGCTAGGGACGCGTGACAGACGAATGGATCGTGTATCCGGGTTCGTCTCGTTTTGCTGATCAACTGTCATGTTGAAATTATTTCGATCTGACTTACGAATTATTTAATATTAATTTTTAAAGTTTTATTAATTATTTAGGAATTAAAAACAGATTTAGCTATTTTAATAAAATCCTATTATGACATCATCGCGATGTCATGCTGACATCAACATTTGACTGGTCAACTGACGTGCGGGTCCCGAACGTCATAGGCACAAGTTTTTATTAAGATTAATTATTAATTAATCAGATTAATTTAGTGGGGGACCCACGTGTCATACTCTAATTATTCTAATTAATTAATTTAACTAACATATCTATTTATTTATTTAATAAAAACATTATTTTTATTTTTATTTTAACTATCGCGTGGGGCCTCCCTGTCATAGACAGCGGGTGCATTGGCCCCACCGGTAAGTGGCCTAAGGCTATTTACTCATTTTATTATAGATACCTAACCGTGCAAAGATCGTATTCCTCCAAATATCCGCATACGCAAATACATACATCGCATCTCATACATACATACATACGGATACATACATACGCAATACATATATTTCTTTTTCTTTCTATCAAAACTCTCATCTCCCTCTCTGTTAACAGAGAGACAGAGAACACAACTCTCTGCTAACTCAACATAGGAGAGCACGTTCTTCAAATCCTCCTACCGGCCACTACCGTCGACGGATCGGGGTCCCGTTTGCCGGAACGGAACCGGGACGATGAGGGGAACGCGACGGTGGGAGGAGCCCGAGGAGGGGCTCACCAACGTTGACGAGACGGCCCGATGAAGCCGGAGTTCGCGGGAAGCGGAGGTGACGGTGAGGAGGAGGACGATGGTGATGGTGGTGACGCGCCAGCGAGGGCCTCCCGGAGCCATGGTGGTGGTGGTCGCCGGAGTTGGTGAAGGGGGCCGGCCGACGGTGGTCCAGGGGATGGTCGGCCGAGGTGTGGCATGGGAGAGGGCCCGGCCTCGGTTTGGAGAGGGGAGAGGTGAGGGAGGCCGTGGGGGGGGTGGCCGAGAGGATTAAGGGAGGGGCTCGCTGGCCGGGAGTAGAGGGGCCGACGGGGGGGGGGGGGGGCGCCGGTGGGAGGACCCGGGAGGGAGGAGGCGACGTGGGGGGGGGAGGGGCTCTGGTGCGTGGGGGTACTGGGAGAGAGAGAGAAAGGTGTCGGTGGGAGGTGGGGGGCCGAGAGGGGGAGCGTGGGGAGTGGCGGCGGCGTGGGGAGGGGAGGGAGCGAGGCAGGGGCTGGGTGGGGGCCTCGCCCTAGGGTTTGAGAGGAGGGTGGTGCGGGGTGGGCTGGCCAGTTGGGCCTTTTGGCCCAGCTCGGCCAGGGGGGTGGGGGTCCCTTTTTTTTTGGTTTTCTTTTTCTATTATTTCTAAGTCCTTTTAGTACCTAATTTTATTTACTATCTCTTATAATTTATTTTATATACTTCTACTTCTTTCTTTTATTTATTTCTTTTACATATACTATATTTCCTTTATCCATCTTATTCAATACCCACATTTAAATATATAGTGTTTACCGATAATTCCTAAAGTGCCCGATTTGATATTATAATCCGTTAGGGAATTTTTTTGATAACTCCCCGGCGTTTTTATTTCAACAACACAAAAATCTTTTCTCGACTGACTTTATTTTAAAGCTTCGAATTTGATTCGGTTTCAACCAACACGAGATCATTGATATCACTTCCGATGACGTGGCATCATTAGCGCAGGATCAGTGTCGCTTAATTACAACCATTACTATTGCAAAAGTCGAGGATGTCACAGCTAGTATGAGGTGGAAGCAAGCACCACATGTTGGAGGACCCATAACAATATAACTTCTATACAAATATACCCAAGCATAACTCATTACGTTGTCTTCCTTGTCCAACTTCAACTAATTTTCTCAAGTTTGAAAATAATTAACGGGTATTCACAATCATAGAAGATTTCCTAGATAGTATATTTATATGTGAAATCTCTCTTCCTTCAATATTCTTTCATGAATTATTCAAGTGACCAATGCGGTGTTTGCAAACTTTCAATAAATTTTACCACCTATACTTCTTATATGTGAAGTCATTACTGCCCATGGTAAAAGCATATAAAACATATATAATTTCATATTTATGATATTCAATTCATTCAACCATTTACTCATAGGATATAAGTGAAGCAGGAGAGTAAATGACAAAACTACTCGAAAACATATAAGTGAAGATCAATGAGTAGTCAAACAATTAAGCAGCTATGTGAGGACTTTCTCTCTCTCTCTCTCTTAATAAATATTTTCATACTGAGTATTTTATTTAAACAGCAAGCAAAAGAAAAATATCACTCCAAGAATAGGACACATCATGTGAACGAATAAAAATTTAGGCTCAACATAGGCTAACCGATAGTTGACGAAGAGAGGTGGGATGCGTAGCATCCCCAAGCTTAGATGCTTGAGACTTCTTGAAATATTTACTTGGGGTGCCTTGGTCATCCCTAAACTTGAATTTTTGAATCTCGTTCAATCCTCTCATATCATGGTTTCACCTATTCTCAAAAACTTCATCCACACAAAACTCGGAAAGAACTCGTGAGATAGGTTAGTACACATAATAATAAATCAACTCTTTATGTACTGCAAAGACAGGTTGCACAATAATTTTAAAACATTAGGTACTGTATATTATCATTTCCACAATTTATATCTACCAATATAGGCTATGGAAACTACAGTATAAGTAGATAACAAAACTATGACAGCAATCTGTCTAAACAGAATAGTCTGTAGAAATTTATGAAAACAGTGTACTTATGTAACTCAAAATATTATGAAAATTTAGGACATGCTATAAAATATATATGAAAACCCTGTGTAAATATTTCAGAAACTTTCTACCTTCTGGTAAAATATGAAAATTGAAACACCACAACACGACTTTCTGTTTTTACACATCACCAATCAAAGCATGCAATGCAAGCATCCTAATGCAATTCTTGGAACTTTTTATTGAAAAACAAAATTATAAATAACAGCTAACAGAGAATAACAAAACAAAATGACGCTCCAAGCAAAACTCCAAGGAAAATCCAGGAAATTTGTATATAAATCATGTGTAAAAAATTCAGATCAAAAGAACGTCCAATAAGTTTACAAAGTTCCTGGACTGAGAGCAAAAAATTCTGTTTTTGCATAGAATCAACTCAACTATCATCCACACTATCCCAAAGGCTTTACTTGACACTTTATTGAAACAAAAGCTATAAAACATGAGTACTACAGTAGCTTAATCATGTGAACACATCAAAACAGAAAGTAAAAGTGTCGGGTTGTCTCCCAACAAGCGCTTTTCTTTAAAGCCTTTTAGCTAGGCATGATGATTTCAATGATGCTCACATAGGAATAATAATTATAACATGCAAAATAGCATCATGATCTCATGACAAGCAGATTTAAGTCTAACCCACTTCCTATGCATAGGGATTATGTGAACACACAATTTATGGCAGCAAGAATCAACTAGCATAGGAAGACATAACAAGCATAACTTCAAAAATTTAAACACATAGAGAGGAAACTTGATATTGTTGCAATTCCTACAAGCATATGTTCCTCCCTCATAATAATTTTCAGTAGCATCATGAAGGAATTCCACAATATAACCAGCACACAAAGCATTCTTTTCATGATCTACAAGCATATAAATTTTACTACTCACCAAGCAAATTTATTCACATCAATAGTAGTGGGAGCAAACTCAACAAAATAACTATCATGTGAAGCATAATCCAATTGAAAAATTAAAATCATGATGAAAAGTTTCATGGTTATCATTATTCTTTATAGCTACATGTCATCACAATAATAATCATAAATAGGAGGCATGGTTCCATCATAATAAATTTTCTGATCAAAACTATGGGTACTAAACATATCATCTTCATCAAACATAGCATCTCCAAGCTTGTGGCTTTGCATATCATTAGCATCATGAATATTCAAGGAATTCATACTAACAACATTGCAAACAAGCTCATCATACAAAGATTTATTGCCAAATATTTTAATAACTTCATCTTCTAACACTTGAGCACAATTTTCCTTTCCATCATTTCCACGAAAGACATTGAAAAGATGAATCATATGAGGCAACCTCAATTCTATTTTTTTGTAGTTTTCTATTATAAAACCAAACTAGTGAAAAACGAGAAACTAAAAGATTTAATTGCAAGAGCTAAAGATAAACCTTCACGCACTCACCTCCCCGACAACGGTGCCAGAAAAGAGCTTCATTGACGGGATGTGAGTGCCGCTTACCTAACCTCCCCGTCAACGGCGCCAGAAAAGAGCTTGATGTCTACTACACAACCTTCTTCTTGTAGACTCGTGTTGGGCCTCCAAGCGCAGAGTTTTGTAGGTCAGTAGCAAATTTTCCTCAAGTGGATGTGCTAAGGTTTATCAATCTGTGGGAGGCGTAGGATGTAGATGGTCTCTCTCAAGCAACCCTGTAATCAAATAGCAAAGGGTCTCTTGTGTCCCCAACACACCCAATACAATGGTAAATTGTATAGGGGCACTAGTTTGGCTAAGAGATGGTGATAGAAGTGTAATATTGATCGTAGATATAGGTTTTTGTAATCTGAAAATATAAAAACAGCAAGGTAACAAATAGTAAATAGCGAGCACAATGTTGTATAAATGCTTGGAAATAAGGGCTAGGGTCTATACTTTCACTAGTGCAAGTTCTCTCAACAGTACTAACAAGTTGAATCATATATAAATCCCTTACGTGCGACAAAGAGTTCACTCCAAAGTCACAAATAGCGAGAACAAACGAAGAAATTATTGTATTATACGAAACCACCTCAAAGTTATCTTTTTTGATCAATCTTATGAGCTATCCCTATAACACTACAGGAATCAGCTTCTTTGTTGTCCGCCATAACAAACGGCAAAGAGGACCACACCGACGGCAAAGAGATTTGTCGTCTCCTCTTGTCGGCAAAGATTCTGCGTCAGCTGACGACGGCATTGTAGCATCTTTGCCATCAGCCTCCCCTAAGCGGACGACAAAGCTCTTTCCCATCAGTATCTGGCACCGAGCAGTCGGCAAAGAACTGGAGATGGCAGCCGACAGGCAACGCCTCCATTAGGGCTAACGGAGGCTTTGCCATCTGCTTGCCCCTTCTCTTTGTCATCTGCTTCCCCCGTATCCTTTGCTGTCTACTTCCCCCGGAGCCTTTTCCATCATCTTCCCCCGAAGTCTTTGCCGTCTACGTGTATGTGCAATCCCATAACAGCCCAGCCGTTTTTTCTTCTCTTTGCCGTCAGCCTCCTCGGGAAGCAGACGACAAAGAAGCTATATGGCCAGCTGTTTCTGCCCCCCAGGGTGCACAGCTGGGTGCCACGTGGTACCTTTGCTATCGGCTAACTGATGGCAAAGCCCTTTGCCATCAGCTGGCAGAGGGCAAAGAGACCATATAGCTTCTATTTTGTTTGTTTTTTTTATTATTTCACAGCACACACACACACACACACACACACACACACACACATATATATATATATATATATATATATATATATTTCACAGCACATATATGATATATATTTCACAACACATCTATATAGTTCACCACACATATATGATATACATATAAAGTTCATCAATGTACATCCCATATATCGAAATAACCAACATACAAAGTTTTACACTATTCATCCATAGATACATATGCATATAGTTCGACATTGTTCATCAACTCAAATGAAAACTAGAACTAATAAGGCACTCCATGAATGCCAGCTTCCATGCATGTAGTACATCCAATCTGCAAAAATGTGAAAAAGAAAGTCAGAAGAAGAAGAACATATGATGTTTTTGAGCTAATTATGTCATTTTAGAGGAAAACAAGCTAAGTATATAATATTCATGAGCTAACCAAGGTTCTTATGCCATTTTGAGCTTATTATCTCATTTTCGAGCTAAATGGGCTAATTATTTCATTGTTGGGGAAATAAGGTAAGGAGAATATGAAAGAGGAGAAGAAAGAGGAGGTGGAGAAGAAGAAGAAATCAAGAAGGAGGAGAAGAAGAAGAATGAGAAGGAGGAGAAGGTCTCCTCCTCCTTCTCCTTCTTCTCCTCCTCCTCCTTCTCCTTCTTCTCTTCTTCTTCTTCTTCTTCCTTCTTTTCATTTTTCCTATTTCTTCTCCTCTTCTCCTCTTGTTGGAGCTAAATTATCTAATTATGTCTTTTTAGAGCTATATGGGCTAATTATGTCATTTTAGAGGAAAACAAGCTAAGAATATAATATTCATGAGCTAACCAAGGTTTTTATGCCATTTTGAGCTTATTATGTCATTTTGGAGCTAAATGGGCTAATTATGTCATTGTTGGGGAAAATAAGGTAAGGAGAATAAGAAAGAGGAGAAGAAAGAGGAGAAGGAGAAGAAGAAGAAGAAGAAATCAAGAAGAAGGAGAAGAATAACAAGAAGGAGAAGGAGGAGAAGGAGGAAAAGGTGACCTTCTCCTCCTTCTCCTTCTTCTCCGTCTCCTCCTTCTCATTCATCTCCTCCTCCTCCTTCTCCTTCTTCTCTTCTTCTTCTTCTTCCTTCTTTTCATTTTCCTATATCTTCTCCTCTTCTCCTCTTGTTGGAGCTAAATTATCTAATTATGTCTTTTTGGAGCTATATACGCTAATTATGTCATTTTAGAAGAAAACAAGCTAAGAATACAATATTCATGAGCTAACCAAGGTTTTTGTGCCATCTTGAGCTTATTATGTCATTTTGGAGCTAAATGGGCTAATTATGTCATTGTTGGGGAAAATAAGGTAAGGAGAATAATAAAGAGGAGAAGAAAGAGGAGGAGGAGGAGAAGAAGAAGAAATCAAGAAGAAGAAGAAGAAGAAGAAGGAGAAGGTGGAGAAGGTCACCTCCTTCTCCTCCTTCTCCTCCTTCTCCTTCTTCTCCTCCTCCTCTTTCTCCTTCTTCTTCTTCTCTTCTTCTTCTTCTTCTTCCTTCTTTTCATTTTCCTATTTCTTCTCCTCTTCTCCTCTTGTTGGAGCTAAATTATCTAATTATGTCTTTTTGGAGCTATATGGGCTAATTATGTCATTTTAGAGGAAAAAAACTAAGAATATGATATTCATAAGCTCACCAAGGTTTTTATGCCATTTTGAGCTTATTATGTCATTTTGGAGCTAAATGGGCTAATTATATCATTGTTGGGGAAAATAAGGTAAGGAGAATAAGAAAGAGGAGAAAAAAGAGGAGAAGGATAAGAAGAAGAAGAAATCAAGAAGGAGAAGAAGAAGAAGAAGGAGAAGGAGGAAAAGGTGACCTTCTCCTCCTTCTCCTTCTTCTCCTCCTCCTTCTCCTCCTTCTCCTCCTTCTCTTCATCTCCTCCTCCTTCTCCTTCTTCTCTTCTTCTTCTTCTTCTTCTTCCTTCTTTTCATTTTTCCAATTTCTTCTCCTCTTCTCCTCTTGTTGGAGCTAAATTATCTAATTATGTGTTTTTGGAGCCATATGGGCTAATTATGTCAGTTTAGAGGAAAACAATCTAAGAATATAATATTCATGAGCTAACCAAGGTTTTATGCCATTTTGAGCTTATTATAGTCATTTTGGAGAATATAATTATGTGTTTGTGTATTTCTCAAATGAACGGACCTTATAGTCAAAACCATTAGCGGCTTGTCTCAATTCGGCGTCCATAGACTCTGAATTAGCCTACAAGTTTAATATGAAACGATTGTTGCATTATCCGCAAGTTAGATCAAGAAATGAACTGGTCCATTATTGATAATTACCGTTTGTTTGAACCAAGAGGTGAAACCGGGATAGCCGCCTCCTGTCTTTGCGAGAAGTTCGTACTCTTCGACGGAATCATTTTCGATCACCGCTCCATCCGAGAATTTGGTGACGTATCAGTTGTATGAAATATCCGGGAATAAGAGCAGTTCAAATGAATTAGAAGTTACGAGAAAATGTGCCGAGAACTCACTCGATGTACGGCCGCACTTCTATTAGGTTGTTGAAGATATACAACGAAATGTTCCGCCATTCTTTGACATCCAACGTTATTGGTTTCGAAGCACCGGCTCCTGCGAGGTTCCCATTGAATAGGCTGAGGTTGGACCTACCTTTTTTAGGGTCTGCATCATTGTGCCGAGGCTTCGGATTATGCAAATGATGATTTTTGGCTTCGTAGTGTGCTGTCACAAAGTTTGCCACCTCCTCAGTAATGAATGCCTCAACCATCGATGCTTCAATTCTACGCTTATTTTTACATTTAGCTCGAAGAGTCTCGTGCATCCTCTCAGTTGCATAGCACCAACGATTTTGCACGGGCGCACCCAATCTTGCCTCGGTCGGTAGATGTAAAATCAAATGCTGCATTGGATTAAAGAAGCCCGGCGGAAAGATCTTCTCTAACTTGCACAACAACTCCGGTGCAAACTCCTCCATGTCATCTACCACGCCAGGCGACAATTCTTTCGCACAAAGAACACAGAAGAAATAGGTCAGCTCCGCCAGTACTAGCCATTTATCCTCAGGAATAAAGCCACGTAACATCACCGACATTACCCACTCCAGCCATATCTTCCAATCATGACTCTTGAGACCAAAGATTTTTCATTTTTCAAGACTCACTCCCCTCTTTAGATTCGCTGCATACCCATCGGGGAACATCAAGTGCATTTTGACCCACAAGATAATTTCCCTCATAGCTGGCCTTCCAAGATTGAACTAGGCCTTTGGCTTCGACCACTTCTGCTTTCCTTTGCCTTCTCACATGTTTTGTAACGGTCTATGACATAGTGTCTCTTGATCGACTCTAGCCTTAGTATTATCCTTTGTCTTCCCATCTATGTCGAACAATGTACCAAAAATAGCCTCTCCGGTATTATTTTCAGTGTGCATCATGTCGATATTGTGTGGAAGAAGGAGGTCTTTGAAGTAAGGCAGATCCCAAAAGCATGGCTTGTGAGTCCAGGCGTGTTTTGAATTATACCCCTTGAAATACCCTGGACGCTCTAGATCAGGCTCGAGGGCGTTTAACTAATCTAGGATCGGTTGGCCTGTCAACGCAGGTTGTGCCAAGTTTTTGACAACTTTACGTTTGGTAAAGTTCTTGTCTTTTCTGAACTAATGGTCAGGATCCAGGAACTTTCTATGCAAGTCAAAGCAAGAATACTTCCGACCCTCCTGCAACCAATGAACTAAAGAGCTGCCTTGCATTGGGGGCACAGGAACCTTCCATGCACACACCATCTAGAGAATAGCGCATACGCCGACAAGTCATGCATAGAGTACATGTACCACACATGCATTTTGAAGTTTCGTTTTCTAGTGGCATCGTATGTCATGACCCCATTATCCCAAGTATTTTGTACGACTGGTACAGGTTTGCAGGCATGACATGGCCTTTGGGTAGGAAGCGTCCAAATAGTGTCATCATCGCGTCGTAGCATTCTCTTCCCAAGTTGAAATGAGCCTTCAGAGACATTACCTGTGCAATTGCATTTAGCTGACAAAGCTCAGTGTGCTCATGGAGAGGACGTTTTGAACACTCCAACATTTCATAGAAGGCCTTTGCAGATTCCTCCATCTCATCTTTCGAATCCCGAGCATCATCAAAGTCTTGCACCATGTCTTCGATCCCGGTACCATGCTCGTCGGTGCGACGACGGACCACCTCAGCTCTGGTGCGTTGTATAGACTCACCATGAAATGTACACACCGTATAATTAGGCTTAAAACCCCTCCTCTGCAGGTGTTTAATCATTACAGCCTCTATCGTCATTTTATAGTTGTCGCATCCAGGACAGGGGCAATAGTTTCTTTCCTTGCCATTTGCAAATGCGGCTTTCAAAAATTCCTTGGTTTTTAGAAACCATTCTTTCGTCATGTCTTTCTGACTAGGGTGACCGGTATACATCCACGCACGATCACTCATCTTGCCTAGCTACTCAAGACACAAGACATATATTTATATATAATTTAGCATATATATTCATCAGTTTATCAAGTTTGCCATTTTAATTACGTCCATGCAACCTACACGCTAATAGGTAAAGATAGGACCTAATCCCACCCGAGTATGTGTAGATTGGGTTCGTTTTCCCATGCTCTGCTCCGGATCCAACGCAAAATTTTGGCAGCATCTCCCCGTTGTTCTCCTGATACATGTCTTCGCAATAAACAAAGACGATGTGTATCTGGAGAACAACAGGGAGGCACTGACGAAATTATGCATCGGATCCGGAACAAAGCATATGGAAAAACGAACCCAGTCTACACATACTCGGGCTGTCGATGGATAACGTTGGACAATTTGAAAGAATCACGGTTATAAATATAAGCAAATGCATGCATGTTTATAACTGTAACCCTTTCGAACGAGAGACGCATACTGGTCACGCATACTGATAAATTAATTTAGTTACATAAATCTAGCAAGTTTCATCTGAAAACCGACCCACAGTGAATGAAGGGGTGAGGAGGAGATGACATTTGTACTGACCCACAAATGCAGGGGCGGAGCTCATACAACCCACGGGGAGGTCTTCGCACAGCAAACCTCACAACGATGAGACAACTGTCACATGTAAATCCACCCGATCAACACAAATATGCTAATTATGTCTTTTTGGATCTATATGGGGGTAATTATGTCATTTTAGAGGAAAACAAGCTAAGAATATAATATTCATGATCTAACCAAGGTTTTTATGCCATTTTGAGCTTATTATGACATTTTGGAGGATAATTAGCTAAGTTGTGAGCTAACCAAGGTTCTTATGATGTTTTTACCCTAACTAAGCTAATTATGTCATTTTGGAGGATAATTAGCTAAGTATGTCTTTGTTGGGGAAAATAAGCTACGTAGAAGAAGAAAGAGAAGAAGCAAGAAGAGAGGAGGAGAAGGAGAAGGAGGAGCAGGAGAATGAGAAGGAGGAGGAGGAGAATAAGAAGAGAAGAAGAAGGAGAAGAAGGAGGAGAGAAGAAGGAGAAGAAGAAGGAGAAGAAGGAGGAGAGAAGAAGGAGAAGAAGAAGGAGAAGAAGGAGGGAGAAGAAGAAGGAGGGGAGAAGAAGGAGAAGAAGGAGGGCTCCTATTCTCCTCTTCTTCTTCTTATTCCTTCTTTTCATTTTTCCTCTTTCTTCTCCTCTTCTCCTCTTCTTATTCTTCTTCTCCTCCTCCTCCTCCTCCTCCTCTTCTCCTCTTCTTCCTCCTCTTCTTCTTCTTCTTCCTCTTATTTCTATTTCTATTTTTCTTTATCCTCTTCATCTACTTATTCTTCTTTTCTTATTTTTTCTCTTCTTCTCCTTCTTATTTTTTTCTTCTTATCTTCTCTTCTTCTTCTTATCTTCTTCTTTTCTTCTTCTCCTTCTTATTTTGTTTTTCTCTTCTTCTTCTTCTTCTTCTTCTTCTCTGAAAAGGATCGAGATGGACCTATAGGGGGGGTGAATAGGTACAAATCCAAATTTCAATAATTACTTAGCAATTTTAGGCTAAAGTGCGGAATATGAGTGTAAGCCTAATAATTGCTATGACAAAGAGTAAGCTATTTGGAGTGAAGTAAGACAAGCGGTAAACAATAATCAAATACAAGTATGTAATAAGGACTAACACAAGTAGAGAGTTAGGGTTAGGAATAACCGAAACTCCGAGAGAGACAAGGATGTATCCCGATGTTCACTTCCTTGGAGGGAAGCTACGTCACCATTAGAGGGGCGGATGTTACCACGAAGGCACACCAACACCACGAAGGCTCACCCTATTCTCCTTTTGAGATAACTCCACGAAGGCGTTTCTCAACCACTAGTGGTAAGCCTTGAGGTGGCTTCCAAACCTTCACAAACTTTCCGGGGGATATCACAATGGTTTGATTCCTCTCCGAAGACTCCTATCGCCTAGGAGTCTCCAACCTCCGAGAGTAACAAGATCACGAGGATTGCTCAAAACTTGCTCAAATCACAAATCACTTTGGAGGGAAGGAGGAGAGGGAGACGATCTATCTTTTGATTGGAACGACACTCAAAAGGACTCACAAATGCTCTTGGGATCTAGGATTTGGTGTAGACAAGAGTGAGTGAGAGGAAAGGTGTTCTTGGGTGTATTCTAGCTGTGTTGAACACCCTTTCACGAGGTGGGAGAAGAGTATATATAGTGTGGAGTGAAATCCAGCCGTTGGAGGTGCTTTAAGTCACACAGGGTCCGGACGTCTGACAGTTGCCGGAAGTCCGGGCGTCCGCGAGGGGCCGGACGTCCGACAGGGGTCGGTCGTCCGAGGCCTCTAGGCACGACTGGAACTCTTTTGAATTTATCAGCGTTCGGACGTCCGGAATGGACCGGAAATCCGTGTTATACACCTCAACTTCTACTGGTGGTAGGTTCCGGATTTCCGACGGGGGTCGGACGTCCGGCGCTCGGACGTCCGGAGGGAGCCGGATTTCCGAGTTATAGAAATCAACTTCTACTGGTGCAGGCTTCCGGATTTCCGGGGCTTGGCCGGACGTACGACCCTCGGATGTCCGGAGGGAGCCGAATTTCCGAGTTATATGCCTCACAAACTTCTGGTGAAGGACTGCGGATTTCCGAAGCTTGCCGGTCGTCCGTCCCTCGGACGTCCGAAGGGAGCCGGATGTCCGAGGCAATATCCCTGTTTTGAATTGAGAACAGAGTGGAGAGTATGTGATGTTGGGTATGATAGTAGAGATGTGGTATGAGAAAGTTCATCGCAAAACCTGTGATCCCCTCTTAATAGTGCGGGATCCCTATACTCAATATCGGTAAACTCAAAAGACTAGTCTACATCATCTCTTCTTAATCCCGAGCCTTCTCGAAATATAAATCCCCAATCTTTTCAGACTACCTTTGGCACATAATTCTCAATCTACTAAAGTACTTGCCATCCTGAGATACACTCAACAAATAGGATTAGTTTCCTATGTATGTGTTGTCATTAACACCAAAAGACGATTAGGGGCATAGCATGCACTTTCAATCTCCCCCTTTTTGGTAGTTGATGACAACATATACATAGGTCTCAAAAAGATTTAACATACATTATAGTCTAGGAGATATTTAGTACGGAGCTCCCCCTTAATATATGCATGATAAAAAAATCGAAGCTCCAATGGATCAACATGTAAAGATAATAGATCATCATAGAAATAGTGAAGCAAGACATAATAGTCTATGATGATATCATAGCAATCCATAGCAAATCAAAACCATTCATAAGTAGCCATACATGAGTTTATCCATTACATTAAATCTCCAAAGACTAAAAACTATGATACATTACTCCCCCTTTAGCACCAAGTACCAAAAAGGGAGCCATCAACAGCACCAATCACGCTCAGAGCTCATCACCATCATCAGCAGCATCATCATCCAAGCCACTGCCACCAGCCTCGTCAAGGAAATCAGACCACTCCGGACCAGAAGGGAAGCCAAAATCAGTAGGAGGAGCAGCAGGAGGGGCCTCATCATCACTCACATCAAGAGCGCCCGAGGCTCTCAGACGAGCCTTGAGGACATTCTTGGAGGAGACTAAACGAGAAACCACATCATGGGTTTGACCACTCTGGAAAGAGAAGGCCTTCATCAAAGCAGAATGTGCCTTGCCAAGGAATTTGGCAATGCGACCGAGAGGAGCGGAGCTAGATGAGGGGGTGGCGGCCCGTGCAGCAGTGCGACGAGTGGATGTGGAGGATGAGGGGGATTTCTTGGGAGCAAAGTCATCAGCTATGTGGGCGGGAATGACCCACTTGCGATGAGTGTGAGTGACAGCCACAGAGAAATTAGCAGCATGGTTAATAAGAGCCTGGATGAAAGGAGCGTGAGGAAAGGCTCGCTTGTACTGAAAGCTAGCAAGCCGAATCTCATGCCATAGAAAATGGGGCACATTGATTTTGCTCTTGGGGTGCTCGAATAAGTGAAACATGATGTCGATACAATAACCACTGCAAGAACCCTTATCACCCATCTTGGGATTGATGGTGCGGATGAGACACTGAAAAATGATGAAGTAAGGTGAGCGCCAGATGGATACCTGGTTAAGGTCCTTCATGCGTTCATCCGCATCAAGCTCACGTAGTGGCTTGAGAAGGTGCCCACACACGTCAATAGACTTAGGCGCATGGTTAGGATCATCCCTATGTATTTTGAAACCGGAATTGGGGAAACCCAATGCGGCAACAAATGTATCATATGAAGCTTTGAAGCGAACGTCAGAGGTGATCCAGCTGATAGTGTTGTCTGAGCCAAAATGACATGTGGCATAGAACTGGTGAATGGCAGTAGCACTAAAGTCGCAATGAAAGGCAAACGGGGAGGCAAGCCCCGATGCCTCAATAAGCTCAATGGCACCCAGATATTTCGCCGGGTGCATGCGAATATGCTCAACATCAATAGAGTGATGAATAGATAACCCCTTAGGAACTATGACTGTGGTAAAAATGTCCACCTGGACGTTTGTGCGGAAACGTGAGTCCGTAGAGTCACGTGCGACAGCGTATTGATCAATGTCGCGGCGGAAAGTGAGATAAGAAGTTGCGCCAAGTGTGGTGAAATTTGTGATAGCACGACCTAACGTGGCAGGAGGTTCTAGTGAGATGCGGCGAGCTTCACCTGCGGGCTGGGCAGGAGGAGGTTGTGGCATGTAGGACGGCTTGCGAGTCCCGCGCTTTGGCTTGGACCTTCGAGCGACGTGCTCGATAGGAAGGTCCTCAGCGGCGAGCTCCTCCTCGAAGTCGGGGTCGCCACATCAGACGACGAGGCAGACGGAGAACGCCGGGCCGGAGAACGTCGGGCAATCCGTTTGAAGGGACGAATTGGCTCATCCGAGTCCGACCCCGTGTTCATAGGGGCACGAGAGGATGAGCCGGACACGGTCTTCCGAGCGGTGTGCTTGGTCTTCCCCATGGAGCACAAACACCTACGCGGATGAAAAATCCCCAAATGAGGAACGAACATGGAGATACATGGGAGAGAGAGAGAAAATCAAATCCAACACGAAAGGAGACGGAAGAGCGACCTGAGGATGGATCCCACGAAGAATACGGAGGAAGTGGTGGGGGATCCGCGGAGGAGATCGGCCCGATCTCGAGGTTTGCGTTGCAGTGCAGGACCTCCTCGAGCTGGCGCCGGCGGCTGAGGGAAAAGGGGACGCTGAGGGTTAGGGCAAGAGCCCAGCCCCGCGCCCAGCTATATATATAGGCCCCGAGGCGTCGGACGTCCGACAGGCGTCGGACGTCCGGAGGTTATTTGGGCGTTGGACGACCGACACTGGTCGGACGACCGGAGGGGATTTTGCTGCCGGACGTCCGAGATCAGTCGGACGTCCGAGAAGGAGGAGGAGGCAGAGACTGATTCTGTTTTTTTTGTTGTTTTGATGATGAGATGATGACTTGCATGGTTTCACACACAAAAAAAATACGAACATGGTTTTCCTACAAGCATTTCATGCATGAATTGATCTATGCGTACTTTGTAAGCTTAAAAACATAGAATTAAGACTCACTCCCCCTAAATACATGCCCACAACAAAACACAAACATAATGTGAGTGTGTATATGTGTGCAAGATTTCAAGATATGTTGTGAATCTCCAAGATACCAAGTTCACGCCTAAGTTGACAGAACCTAGCTACGCTAAGTGGCTTGGTGAAAATGTCGGCTAACTGCATGTCAGTACCCACATGGGTAATATCAATGTCACCCTTTTGCACATGGTCTCTCAAGAAATGATACCTAATATCACTATGTTTCGTGCGAGGGTGATCAATGGGGTTCTCGGAGATCTTTATGGCACTTTCATTATCACAGAGAAGAGGAACGTGTCGATACGTGATACCATAATCCTTTAGTATTTGCCTCATCCATAGCAGTTGGGTTGCACAGCTTGCGGCTGCAATATATTCGGCCTCGGCCGTGGAGAGAGAAACACAGTTCTGCTTCTTCGAGGACCAACTTACCAAGGAGCGTCCAAGAAACTGACATGCACCGGAAGTGGATTTCTGTCCCACTTTATCACCGGCCCAATCCGCATCGGAACACCCAATAAGATCAAACTTTGCATCCTTAGGGTACCATAAGCCTAACTTTGGGGTGTGAACAAGGTATCTAACAATATGCTTAACCGCCGTGTGATGGCTTTCCATAGGGGAAGCTTGAAATCTAGCACATATTCCTACACTTAACATGATGTCCGGTCTAGATGAGCAAAGATAAAGCAGCGAACCAATCATGGAGCGGTAAGTAGATGAGTCAAAAGGAATACTGTTTGAGTCTTCATTTAGAACTACATCGGTGCCATAGGTGTCTTCATTGGTTTAGCATTTGTCATATCAAATTTCTCAAGAATGTCCTTGAGGTACTTAGTTTGAGACAAGAAAATCCCTTCTTGAAATTGTTGTATTTGAAAACTAAGAAAGAACTTCAAGTCCGTGTTGAGTGACATCTCAAAGGTCTTGGTCATGGAGGCCGCAAACTTCTTGCACAAATGGATGTTAGGAGAACCAAAAATGATGTCATCTACATAGATTTGGCATAAGATCAAATCACCATTTTCCCTCTTAGTAAAAAGAGTGGGATCGATCACCCCCACCACAAAGCCATCATCGAGTAGGAACTTCTTAAGATGATCGTACCAAGCACGGGGTGCTTGTTTAAGACCATACAGAGCCTTGTGAAGTTTATATACATGGTCTTTGTGATGAGGGTCAACAAACCCAGGTGGTTGTGATACATATACCTCTTCTTGTAGAGGACCGTTAAGAAAAGCACTTTTCACATCCATTTGATGCAAAGTAAAACCATTGAAAGCAGCATAGGCCAATAAAAAGCAAATGGACTCAAGATGAGCAACAGGGGCGAAAGTTTCACCAAAGTCCAAACCTTCAACTTGGGAGTACCCCTGTGCTACTAACCTTGCCTTGTTGCATAGGACAGTCCCGTTCTCATCTTCCTTGTTCTTGAAAATCCATTTAGTTCCAATGACATTATGTTCCTCAGTTGGTCGTTCTACCAATGACCATACTTCGTTGCGTGTAAAACTATTTAGCTCCTCTTGCATAGCAAGTAGCTAGTCATTGTCACACAATGCATCCTGAACCCTGTGTGGCACGGTACTAGAGACAAACGAAAAGTGAGCACAAAAGTTTGTTAATTGTTTACGAGTCACTCTACCTTCCGACATGCCTGTGAGGATTTGATCAATATCAACACGACCGGCCACACGTGGCATGATGGAGGTCAAGGTTTCACGAGGTTCAACTTCGTTTCCATCATCAACGTTCTCAACATATGGATCATTTATGTGCGGAGGAAGATATTCCTCTTCGTGTTGCACCTGTTGAGGTTCATCATCAAGCATACCCATATTTTGGTCTACCTCTTGAAGATCAACTTGTTCTTGAGTGTCATCAGGGTGAGAGACATGTTCTCCCACTTGATCCTCAACAACTGGCAAGATGTATGTGCTAATATCTTGTGGAGGTACGGGCAGTGAACTATCTTGAGGATGAGAGATACTCTCATCATCTTCATCATCGTCATGGGGTCTTTGTTCCATGGGAAGAAGTGCACCTACACCCATGTTTAAGATATCTTGTGGGGAGTCTTCTTCACCTGCATCATCTAGATCAACTTGCTCCCCATGGGAGCAGTTAAATTCATCAAACATCACGTCACAGGTTTCTATAACACATCTAGTGGATTTGTTGTAGACTCTGTAGGCGTGAGAGTTTGACCCATAGCCAACAAAAATCCCTTCAATTGTTTTGGATTGAAATTTTCCTAACTGTTCCCGTTTGTTGAGGATGAAGCATTTGCATCCAAACACACGAAAGTACTTAACATTGGGCTTGTTCCCAGTTAGGAGCTCATATGGAGTCTTCTCTAGTATTGATCGGAGGAAGAGCCGGTTTGATGCATGACATGCTGTGTTGACGGCCTCAGCCCGAAAACTATGTGGTGACTTGTATTCATCTAACATGGACCTTGCCATTTCTACAAGTGTCCGGTTCTTCCTCTCTGCCACACCATTTTGTTGAGGGGTTTAAGGTGCGGAGTACTGATGTTCAATCCCCTCATCACTAAGAAATTCTTCTAGGCTGTAGTTCTTGAACTCAAAGCCATTATCACTTCTTACTGCCTTGATGTCCTTGTCAAACTTCCGCTGGGCTTGTTTGGCAAAGTCAATGAAAGTGATCTCCGTCTCGTCCTTGGACTTGAGAAAGAACACCCATGTATATCTTGAGTAATCATCAACAATGACTAGGCCATACTTTTTCCCTCCAAGACTTGCCCATGAAGGAGGCCCAAACAGATCCACATGAAGGAGCTCTAACGGCCTCGAAGTGGATACAATGTTCTTGGGTGGATGTCTTGATTGATGTTGTTTCCCAGCTATGCATGCACTGCACACACGATCTTTCTTAAAAGATACATTTGTTAGTCCAAGGATGTGATTGTCGTTTAAGAGATTTTGAAGATTTTTCATGCCAACATGGGCGAGCCGGCGATGCCACAACCATCCCATGTCGGCCTTGGCCATTAGACAAGTTGTATGGAAAGTGCTCTCTTTCGAGAAATCAACCGTGTAAAGGTTGCCATCCAACTCTCCAACAAAGGCCACTTCAAGAGTGTCTCTCTTAAAGACTTTCACATCCGTTAGTCCAAATAATGTGTCATAACCGACGGAAGCCAATTGGCGAACTGAAAGTAAATGATATTGAAGAGATTGGACAAGCATGACATTTGCAATAGACATGTCATTAGTGATTGCCACCTTGCCCAACCCAATTACCTGCCCTTTCGACCCTCCACCAAATACAATGCTCATGTATGGTCGAATGGCTTGCATGAAGTCATAGAGCAAGTTACTATCTCCGGTCATATGATTGATGCATCCACTGTCGATCACCCATTTGGCTCCTCCGGAGAAAACAGCATGTAACGAATTAAGACTTGGTTTGAGGTACCCATTTTGTCATGGGGCCTTTCACAGTAGTTACAACAGTCTTAGGGACCCAAATAGCATAGAATCGAAATGCATTACAGGGACCAACGAATTTAGCATAGACCTCTCCTTCCTTTGATTTGCAGAGTACATAGGATGGAGGCATGAATTCGGTTGTCTTGTTGTGAGTAGACGAACCCCTAGTGGCCGATCCACTCACAACCTTACCTTTCTCCGTGTGTCCCTCTCGTACAAATATTTCTTTAAGTGGAGTGGTACACTTGAGAGGAGATGCACTGTTCTTGGCAGTGCTTGGGTTGAACCCAAGCCCTTCCTTGGCGAAACCTCCATTGTGTCGACTTAAGATCTCATTGAGAGTCTTTTGTCCTTGTGCACATGTCATGAGACCTCTGTCTAGCTGTGCCTTTAATGAACAGTTTTCCTCAAGGATAGATGTCAGTTCACTACTAGAGTTAGTAGTGCAGGTATCAACATTGATAATAGGTGAGGAGTAGGCCTTAGCTAGAGTGTCAAGATAAGTGACCTTAAGTGCCTAAAATCTCTTTGTAAGAACAGTGAGTTTCTCTTCCTTGTCTTTGAGAGACAAGGATAGACGCTCACAGTCCTTAGAAAGGGAAGCATGAGAGTTCACAAGTCGGTCTTTATCATTTAGTAATTCTTTGCACACATATTCAGCCTTTTTTCAAGGAGGCAAGATCATTAGCATGTTTATCAAGGTTTTCACCTACTTTTGAACATAGTGCATCATTTGGTGCTTCCTCATACAGGACTTTCTGCTCAAGGAGTTCATTTCTCTTCTTCTCCTCAGTGATGAGGGTTTCGAGTTCCTTGATGGTATTGGTGTGCTTACTCACCATTTCCATAAGTATGCGAAACATAGTGAGCTTCTTTCCTTTAAGAGAGCACATAAATTTGTTTATTTTAGCAAACATGGGATGATCTAAGTCATTATCCTCATAGTGATCTTCTGCATCAACATACTCATCAGAAGGAGTAGAAACTAGACTGAAGGAGTTTAACCGTGGAGTTACCTTAACCTTATCATGGGAGCTTTGGTCTTCCTCATCTCTCATGGCAGTCTTTGCCATCAAACACTTGTGAGCGTTGCCCTTGTAGTCCTTCATATAGTTGTAGTGAACAACATCACCACTTTTGTTGACTAGCCTCAAGGTGCTTTGTGTATCTTGAGCTACTCCGGCAACTCCACCAACATCTTCTGGATCTGATTCTTCTTGTGCAACCATTGCTCTTCCATCTGTCCTCTTGAACTTGGAGTTCATAGGGTTTGGCAACTTCTTCTTTACAAAGGTCTTTGGAAACCTTGATTTGTCTTCTCTCTTCTCATAAGGGCAGTCATTGGAGAAGTGGTTGGTTTCCTCACATTTATAGCATCTCCTTACCTTCTTCTTTGGGAATCTTCCCTTGAACTTTCCTGCACTGAACTTCTTTACAAAGAGAGCAATGTCCTCATAAGATGGGCTTTCATCAGAGTCAACATCATCACCATCTTCGCAGTCATCATCACCCTCTTCTTCTTCACTTTCTTCTTCGTCACACTCATGCTTGGCTTTCAAAGCAAGATTGATCTTTGATGTTGAAGTGCCATGCATGGCTAGGTGCTTTGTTGCATTTGCCTTTGACTCTTCAAATAATTGGAAGGTGGATATGACGTCATCCGGAGTCATTTCTTTGAACCCATGATGCTGCCTCATGTCCCATACCATTTGATGGTGATACGGAGCAAGAGCGTGAAGTAACTTGTCCACAAGAAATCTCTTGGTCAGATTGAAGCCATCTTGTGTCTTGTCACAGTCACATGACTCAATGTCTGCGGCGAGAGTCATGAGCCGTTCTAGCAGTTGCTTGGGAGATTCACCCTTTTCCATACAGAAATTCTGTAATTGCCCCTTGGAAATTTCATATTGAGCAAGCCGAAGAGTGGAGGTACCGGTCTTGGTCCTTATGATGTTGTCCCACAATTCCTTGGCACTTGTGATGTGAATGTATGGTCTCCGTTGCTTGTCATTCATTCCTTTTCTTATGCACATGATCGCAGTGTCATTGAGATGCTTGTCATAAGTTTCTCTGGGCGTGAGGAATCTTATTTTTTTCTCTTCTTCTCCTTCTTAATTTTTTCTTCTTATCTTCTCTTCTTGTTCTTATCTTCTTCTTTTCTTCTTCTCCTTCTTATTTTGTTGTTCTCCTCTTCTTCTTCTTCTTCTTCTTCTTCTCTAAAAAGGATCGAGATGGACCTAGAGGGGGGTGAATAGGTACAAATCCAAATTTTAATAATTACTTAGCAATTTTAGGCTAAAGTGCGGAATATGAGTGTAAGCCTAATAATTACTATGACAAAGAGTAAGCTATTTGGAGTGAAGTAAGACAAGCGGTAAACAATAATCAAATACAAGTATGTAATAAGGATAAACACAAGTAGAGAGTTAGGGTTAGGAATAACAGAAACTCCGAGAGAGACAAGGATGTATCCCGATGTTCACTTCCTTGGAGGGAAGCTACGTCACCGTTAGAGGGGCGGATGTTACCACGAAGGCACACCAACGCTACGAAGGCTCACCCTATTCTCCCTTTGAGCTAACTCCACGAAGGCGTTTCTCAACCACTAGTGGTAAGCCTTGAGGTGGCTTCCAAACCTTCACAAACTTTCTGGGGGATATCACAATGGTTTGATTCCTCTCCGAAGACTCCTACCGCCTAGGAGTCTCCAACCTCCAAGAGTAACAAGATCACGGGGATTGCTCAAAACTTGCTCAAATCACAAATCACTTTGGAGGGAAGGAGGAGAGGGAGACGATCTATCTTTTGATTGGAACAACACTCAAAAGGACTCACAAATGCTCTTGGGATCTAGGATTTGGTGTAGACAAGAGTGAGTGAGAGGAAAGGTGTTCTTGGGTGTATTCTAGCTATGTTGAACACCCTTAGACGAGGTGGGAGAAGAGTATATATAGTGTGGAGTGAAATCCAGCCGTTGGAGGTGATTTAAGTCACACAGGGTCCGGAGGTCCGACAGTTGCGGGAAGTCCGGGCGTCCGCGAGGGGCCGGACGTCCGACAGGGGTCGGTCGTCCGAGGCCTGTAGGCACGACTGGAATTCTTTTGAATTTATCAGCGTCCGGACGTCCGGAGTGGACCGGAAATCTGTGTTATACAGCTCAACTTCTACTGGTGGTAGGTTCCGGATTTCCGACGGGGGTCGGACGTCCGGCGCTCGGACGTTCGGAGGGAGCCGGATTTCCGAGTTATAGAACTCAACTTCTACTGGTGCAGGCTTCCGGATTTCCGGGGCTTGGCTGGACGTCCGGCCCTCGGATGTCCGGAGGGAGCCGGATTTCCGACTTATATGCCTCACAAACTTCTGGTGAAGGACTGCGGATTTCCGAAGCCTGCCGGTCGTCCGTCCCTCGGACGTCCGGAGGGAGCCGGATGTCCGACGCAATAGCCCTGTTTTGAATTGAGAACAAAGTGGAGAGTATGTGATGTTGGGTATGATAGTAGAGATGTGGTATGAGAAAGTTCATCGCAAAACCTGTGATCCCCTCTTAATAGTGCGGGATCCCTATACTCAATATCGGTAAACTCAAAAGACTAGTCTACATCATCTCTTCTTAATCCCGAGCCTTCTCGAAATATAAATCCCCAATCTTTTCAGACAACCTTTGGCACATAATTCTCAATCTACTAAAGTACTTGCCATCCTGAGATACACTCAACAAATGGGATTAGTTTCCTATGTATGTGTTGACATTAACACCAAAATACGATTAGGGGCATAGCATGCACTTTCATTCTCCTTCTTCTTTTTTCGTCTCCTCCTCCTCTTCTTCTTCTTGTTCTTGTTGTTCTTCTTCTCCTCCTCCTCCTCCTCCTCCTCCTCCTCCTCTTCTTGTCCTCTTCTCCTCCTCCGCCTCTTCTTCTTCTTCCTCTTCTTTCTATTAAGCTAACTAACTAGTGGAAGATGATCTTTATATGAAAAGCTAAGAATATAGGGCTCATCAACCGGTACACCGACTACTACAACAACTAAAATGACAACAACTACTACAACAACTACAATAACAAGAACAACTACTACAACAACAATAAAAAATCAACTTTGTAGTTATAATCTAATTTCGAAAAACTGAATAACAAATAGTTAATTTTCTTGTGGGGGTGGGGGTGTGGGGGCTCATCGGTAGGGGCGGCTGTGGCATCGTGGGCCGTGGGGCCGGGGGTGTTGGCACGGTGGGATAAGTCATGCTATTAGTAGTAATGTAAATTTGGTTTTCGATCGATATTTTGATGCGTTGTATGTTGTTTTTCCTCTAGTGGTGTTATGTGAAAGTCGACTATATAACACTTCACCATTATTTGGGCCTAGAGGAAGGCATTGGGAAGTAGTAAGAAGATGATGGGTTGCTAGAGTGACAGAAGCTTAAACCCTAATTTATGCATTGGGGCAGCGGCGCCGAGGTGATGTGGGGCACCGGGGTGATGCCGGGGCGGTGGCGCGATGGTGGTGGCGGCGGTGGGCGTCGGGGAGAGGAGTGGAAGAGAGTGGGGGTGTGGAGCCGTTACACAGTGGCCGGGGTAAGTGAGTGAGTGAGAGAGAGAGAGGGGCGGGGTGGGGGCAATGACCCATTACGGAGTTATCTCTTTGCCGTCTGCCTCCGAACTCTTTGCTGTCCGCTAGCAGACGGCAAAGAAGGGACTCAAGTTTGACCTAACGTCCCCGCGGTCAGGTGGGCCCCACTTGTATATTCGCCGTCCGCTACGCGGCTCTTTGCCGTCTGCGGCTGATGGCAAAGATGTGACTGATGGCAAAGACCTTCTATGCCATCAGCCAGTTCTTTGTCGTCTTCTTTGTGGAAGCTGACGGCAAAGACACTCTTTGCCATCAGCCAGCAGACGGCAAATATTTGGCAGACGGCAAAAAACTGAATTCCAGTAGTGTAAGTGTCACGAACACCCCTAGAGTTCATACTAAAATAAACATCAACCAAAACCCTAATGTCACCTAGATACTCCAATGTCACCACAAGTACCCATGGGCATGATTATACAATATGGATCACATAATTTCATATTCATCATGTTCAATCCAATACAAAGAACTTCAAAGAGTGCCCCAAAGTTTCTACCGGAAAGTCAAGACGAAAACATGTGTCAACCCCTATGCATAGATTCCCAAGGTCACGGAACCCGCAAGTTGATCACCACAATATACATCAAGTGGATCAATAGAACATCCCATTGTGACCACAGATATCCCATCGCAATAAATACATCAAGTGTTCTCAAATCCTTAAAGACTCAATCCGATAAGAAAGCTTCAAAGGGAAAACTCAATTCTTCACAAGAAGATAGAGAGGGGAAAACTCCATATGACTCATCTATATTAATAAAGCTCGTGATACATCAAGATCGTGCCATCTCAAGAACACGAGAGAGAGAGAGAGAGAGATCAAACACATAGCTACTTGTACATACCCTCAGCCCCGAGGGTGAACTTCTCCCTCTTCGTCATGGAGACCGTCGGGATGATGAAGATGGCCTCCGGTGATGGTTTCCCCCTCCGGCAGGGTGCCGGAACGGGCCCTCGATTGGTTTTTCATGGCTCTGGAGGCTTGCATCAGTGGAACTCCCGATCTAGGTTTCTTTC
This sequence comes from Hordeum vulgare subsp. vulgare, assembly GCF_904849725.1. Classification (NCBI taxonomy): domain Eukaryota; kingdom Viridiplantae; phylum Streptophyta; class Magnoliopsida; order Poales; family Poaceae; genus Hordeum; species Hordeum vulgare. The sequence continues at coordinate 396,072,224 of NC_058524.1, read as the reverse complement.
TGGGGGTTCTGGTATTTATAAGAATTTTGGCATCGGTCTCATGTCAGGAAGGTTCCAGAGGAGGTCACAAGCCACGAGGGCGCGACCTAGGGGGGTGGCCACGCCCAGCAGGCTTGTGGCTTCCTCATCCACTTCCTGGCCTAGATCTGTTCCTTCGGGGGTCTCTTTCGGTCCATAAAAAATCACCGTAAATTTCCAGCCCATTCCGAGAACTTCTATTTCCGCACACAAGAACGACACCATGGTAGTTGTGCTGAAAACAGCGTTAGTCCGGGTTAGTTCTAATAAAATCATACCAAAATCATATAGAATTATTGTAAACATGGCATGAATAAATCATAAATTATAGATACGTTGGATACGTATCACACATAATTATGTGATTCACACCCAATAAGTTCCAGGGTTTATCATGTTTTGCTTGTGAAAGAGGTTTTAGTCAACGGGTCTGAAACCTTTCAGATCCGTGTGTGCTTTACAAATCTCTATGTCATACTGTAGATGTTGCTACCACGCTCCACTTGGAACTATTCCAAATGACTGCTCCATGATACGTCCATTTTGCATCACGCTTTTATGTTGATATTTATCGCTTTATGGGCTGTTATTACACTTCACGGTACAATACTTATGCCTTTTCTCTCTTATTTTACAAGATTTACATGAAGAGGGAAAATGCCGGCAATGGAATTCTGGCCTGAAAAGGGAGAAAGTTTGAGATACCTATTCTGCGCAACTCCAAAAGCCGTGAAAATCAACGAGAAATTATTTTGGAATTTATAAAAAATACTGGGCGGAAGAAGTACCACAGGGGAGCCACCACGAGGCCACAAGCCTGCTAGGCGCGGCCTACCCCCCTGGCCGCGCCTAAGGGCTTGTGGGCTCCCTGTTCGCCCTCTGGATCCCCTCTTTTGCTATAAGGATGGTTTCGTTCCAGAAGAAATCAAGAGGAGGCTTTCGGGAGGAATCGTCCATGAGGCGGAACTTGAGCAGAACCAATCTAGAGCTCCGGCAAGGTCGTCCTGCCGGGGAAACTTCCATCACAGAGGGGGAAATCGTCGCCATCATCATCACCAACACTCCTCTCATCGGAGGGGACTCATCACCATCAACATCTTCATCAGCACTATCTCATCTCCAAACCCTAGTTCATCTCTTGTAACTAATCTCCGTCTCGCGACTCCGATTGGTACTTGTAAGGTTGCTAGTAGTGTTAATTACTTGTTGTAGTATATGCTAGTTGGATTACTTGGTGGAAGATTATATGTTCAGATCCTTGATGCTATTCAATACCTCTCTGGTCATGAATATTATTATTCTTTGTGAGTAGTTACTTTTGTTCCTGAGGACATGGGATAAGTCATGCTATTAGTAGTAATGTAAATTTGGTTTTCGATCGATATTTTGATGCGTTGTATGTTGTTTTTCCTCTAGTGGTGTTATGTGAAAGTCGACTATATAACACTTCACCATTATTTGGGCCTAGAGGAAGGCATTGGGAAGTAGTAAGAAGATGATGGGTTGCTAGAGTGATAGAAGCTTAAACCCTAGTTTATGCATTGCTTCGTAAGAGGCTGATTTGGATCCACTAGTTTAATGCTATGGTTAGACTTTGTCTTAATTCTTCTTTTGTAGTTGCGGATGCTTGCGAGAGGGGTTAATCATAAGTGGGAGGTTTGTCCAAGTAAGGGCAGCACCCAAGCACCGGTCCACCCACATATCAAACTATCAAAGTAGCTAACGTGAATCATATGAACATGATGAAAACTAGCTTGACAGAAATTCCCGTGTGTCCTCGGGAGCGCTTTACCTCCTATAAGAGTTTGTCCAGGCTAGTCCCTTGGTACAAAAGGGATTGGTCCACTTTGCTGCAACTTTGTTACTATTTTTACTTGCTACTTTCTATGAATCATCTTGTCACACAACTATGTGTTATAGATAATTTCAGTGCTTGCAGAGAATACCTTGGTGAAAACCACTTGTCAAATACTTCTACTCCTCGTTGGGTTCGACAATCTTACTTATCGAAAGGACTATGATAGATCCCCAATACTTGTGGGTCATCAAGACTCTTTTCTGGCGTCGTTGTCGGGGAGTGAAGCGCCTTTGGTAAGTGGAATTTGGTAAGTGAACATTTATATAGTGTGCTGAAATTTATTGTCACTTGTTACTATGGGAACTAATCCTTTGAGGAGCTTGTTCGGGGTATCTTCACCTCGAACGGAAGCACAAGGAGTTTCTCCTCAACCTGCTGCACCTACTGAAAATATTTGCTATGAATTTCCTTCGGGTATGCTTGAGAAAGTGTTGGCTAATCCTTTTACACGAGATGGAACATCACATCCCGACTTGCATCTAATCTATGTAGATGAAGTTTGTGGTTTATTTAAGCTTGCAGGTTTGCCCGAGGATGAGGTCAAGAAGAAGGTCTTTCCCTTATCTTTGAGGGATTAATCATTGACATGTTATAGGCTATGTGATGATACTGGATCATGGAACTACAACCGGTTGAAATTGGAATTTCATCAAAAGTTTTATCCTATGCATCTAGTACATCGTGATCGGAATTATATTTATAATTTTTGGCCTCGTAACAGAGAAAGCATCGCTCAAGTTTGGGGGAGGCTTAAATCAATGTTATATTCATGCCCCAACCATGAGCTCTCGAGAGAAATTATCATTCAGAACTTTTATGCTTGGCTTTCTCATGACGATCGCACCATGCTTGACACTTCTTGTACTGGTTATTTTATGAAGAGTGATATTGACTTCAAATGGAATTTATTTGAAAGAATTAAACGCAACTCTGAAGATTGGGAGTTTGATGAAGGTAAGGAGTCAGGTATGAATTTCAAGTTTGATTGCGTTAAATCCTTTACTGAAACAAATACTTTTTGTGATTTTAGCGCTAAATTTGGACTTGACTCTAAGATAGTAGCTTTTGCTCATATTGATCTCCCTAAAGAGAAGTGGTTTAAATATCATCCTCCCTTAGAAGTCAATGTAGTTAAACCCAATCCAGTTGAAGATAAAGTCATTGCCTATAATGATCCTATTGTTCCCAGTGCTTACATTGAGAAACCACCTTTCCCTGTAGGATAAAGGATCATTCTAAAGTTTCGACTATGATATGTAGGGGCTACATTAGAACACCTACACCCCCTGAGCAAATTCGAGTTGAACCTAGCATTGCTATTATCAAAGATCTCCTGTCCGACCATGTTGATGGCCATGGTATTCACTTCTGTGAAGATGCTGCTAGACTTGCTAAACCTCATGCTAGAGACAAACATAGGCCTGTTGTTGGCACGCCTGTTGTTTCTATTAAGATAGGAGTTCATTGTTATCATGGTTTATGTGACATGGGTGCTAGTGTTAGTGCAATACCTCAATCATTATATAATGAAATTAAAGACAAGATTGCACCTATTGAGATGGAACCTATTGATGTCACTATTCAGCTTGCCAATAGAGATACTATCTGCCCTGTGGGAATAGTTAGAGATGTTGAAGTCTTGTGTGGTAAAGCAAAGTATCCTGCTGATTTTCTCGTTCTTGCTACCACACAAGATAGCTTTTGTCCCATCATATTTGGCAGACCTTTCCTCAATACTGTCAATGCTCATATTGACTGTGAGAAGCAAACTGTCACTGTTGGCTTTGAAAGTGTGTCACATGAGTTCAATTTCTCCAAGTTTTGTAGACAACCTCATGGAAAAGAGTTGCCTATTAATTATGAAATTATTGCCCTAGCCTCTATTGCCGTGCCTCCTACTGATCCTTTAGAGCAATACTTACTTGAGCATGAAAATGATATGCATATGGATGAAAGGGATGAGATACATAGAGTTATCTTTGAACAATATCCTATCCTTAAGAATAACTTGCGTGTTGAACTTCTTGGAGAACCACCCCCATCAAAGGGTGATCCTGTGTTCGAGCTTAAACAGTTGCCTGATACTCTTAAGTATGCTTATCTTGATGAAAAAGAGATATATCCTGTTATTATTAGTGCTAGCCTCTCATAGCATGAAGAAAAGAAGTTACTAGAAACTCTGAGGAAGCACCATGCTGCTATTGGATATACTCTTGATGATCTTAAGGGCATTAGTCCCATCCTATGCCAGCACAAGATTAAAACCGATCATGATTCCAAACCAGTTGTTGATCATCAGCAGAGATTAAATCCTAAGATGAAAGAGGTAGTAAGAAAAGAAATACTAAAGCTCCTGGAAGCAGGTATTATCTATCCTGTTGCTCATAGTGATTGGGTGAGTCTCGTGCATTGCGTCCCTAAGAAGGGAGGTATTACCGTTGTCCCTAATGATAAGGATGAATTGATCCCACACAGGATTATTACTCGCTATAGGATGGTGATTGATATTAGGAAGTTGAATAAAGCCACTAGGAAAGATCATTACCCTTTGCCTTTTATCGACCAAATGCTAGAAAGACTGTCTAAACACACACACTTCTGCTTTCTAGATGGTTATTCTGGTTCCTCCCAAATACCAGTTGCACAATATGATCAGGAGAAAACCACTTTCACCTGCCCTTTCGGTACCTTTGCTTATAGACGTATGCCTTTTGGCTTATGTAATGCACCTGCCACCTTTTAAAGATGTATGCTGGCTATATTCTCTCACTTTTGTGAAAAGATTGTTGAGGTTTTCATGGATGACTTCTCCGTTTACGGGTTTTCTTTTGATGATTGTCTCAGCAACATTGATCGAGTCTTGCAGAGATGTAAAGATACCAACCTTGTCTTGAATTGGGAGAAGTGCCACTTTATGGTTAATGAAGGCATCGTCTTAGGACATAAAGTTTCTGAAAGAGGTAATGAAGTCGATAAGGCTAAGGTTGATGCAATCAAGAAAATGCCATGCCCTACAGATATCAAAGGTATAAGAAGTTTCCTTGGTCATGCTGGTTTCTATAGAAGGTTCATTAAGGACTTTTCTAAGATTTCTAGGCCTCTTACCAATCTCTTGCAAAAGGATATTCCTTTTGTTTTTGATGATTATTGTGAGGAAGCCTTCGAAATACTTAAAAAGGCCTTGATAACTACGCTTATTGTTCAACCACCTGATTGGAACTTACCTATTGAAATCATGTGTGATGCTATCTTTTCTGAATGGTGACATTTACCATCATCGTTTGTCTTCCTTTTAAAGATCCATATGTACTTAATAGCCTTACGACCATCAAGTAGTTCTTCCAAAGTCCACACTTTTTTTTCATACATGATCCTATCTCGGATTTCATGGCCTCGAGCCATTTGTCGGAATCCGGGACCACCATCGCTTCTCCATAGCTCGTAGGTTCATTGTTGTACAGCAACATGACCTCCAAGACAGGATTACCGTACCACTCTCGAGAAGTACGTGTCCTTGTCGACCTACAAGATTGGGTAGTGACGTGATCTGAAGCTTTCATGATCACCATCACCAGCTTCCACTTCAACTGGTGTAGGCGCCACACAAACAATTTCCTACGCCCTTCTACTCTGTGGTTGAAGTGACGGTTCAAAAACCTCATCAAGTTTCACCATCCTCCCACTCAATTCTTTCGAGAGAAACTCTTTCTCGAGAAAGGACCCATTTTTCATAAACAAATACTTTGCTTTTGGATCTGAGATAGGAGGTATGCCCAACTGATTCCTTTGGGTATCCTATGAATATGCAATTACCCGCTTTGGGTTCGAGCTTACATGCTAAAGCCTTTTAACATAAGCATCGCAGCCCCAAACTTTAAGAAACGACAACTTGGGTTTCTCTAAATCATAGTTCATACGGTGTCATCTCAACAGAATTAAATGGTGCCCTATGTAAGGTGAATGTGGTTTTCTCTAATGAATAAACCCAAAACAATAGTGGTAATTCGATAAGAGGCAGCATAGTATGCACCATATCTAATAGGGCGGTGCTACGATGTTCGGACACACCATCACACTATGGTGTTCCACGTGGCATGAATTGTGAAACAATTTCCACATTGTATTAAATGTATACCAAACTCGCAACTCAGATATTCTGCTCTACGATCACGTCATAGATATTTCATCCTCTTGTCACGACAATCTTCAACTTCACTCTGAAATTTCTTGAACTTTTCAATAATTCAGACTCGTGATTCATCAATTGAATACACATGTATCTACTCAAATCATATGTGAAGTAAGACCATAACGATATCCACTGCGTGCCTCCGCACTCGTTGGACTGGATACATCAAAATGTATTATTTCCAATAACTCACTTGCTCGTTCCATCTTACTGAAAACGAGGCCTTCAGTCATCTTGCCCATGTGGCATGATTTGCATGTCCCGAGTGATTCAAAATCAAGTGAGTCCAAAAAGATCCATCTCCATGGATCTTCTTCATGCGTTTACACCAATGGGCATGGTTCGCATGTCTCAAACGATTCAAAAACGAGTGAGTCCAAAAATCCATCAGCATAGAGCTTCTTCATGCGCTTTACACGAATATGACTGAAGTGGCAGTGCCACAAGTAAGTGGTACTATCATTACTACTTTGTATCTTTTGGCATCAATATTGTGAACATGTGTATCTGTAGCGACCCGACTCAAAACGAGTCAAGCCTCTGTGTTTCTGTGCCATCCCTGGATCAGTATGCTGGCACACACAATACATCAATGTATATATCAAAGTGCAATCACATGTAAATAGCGTAAAACTGATATATACCTTAAGTATCTCAACGGAAGCAGTCAAGGGAGTGGAGTCCCAATAAACACCAACGGCAAGTTGAGTGTAGACCGTAACCCTGGATCGTACTCTTACTCGTCGAAGAAAAAGATCTGCAACATAAGACGTCGCAGCCGTGTAGGTCAGCATATTAAATATGCCGGCAAGTCACATAAGAGAGGGGGGGAAATATAATCATCTATCTCTACATGCATATATGGCAGGTGGGGCTATAAGTTTTTAGCGAAAAGCAAGTTTTCTCCTACATCAAGAGAGGGCTAAAAGCAAAATGTTACTACTTTGTTGGTTGTTAACGAGATGGTTCTGCCAACCAGTTCTCGTACCTGAGTTGTCAATAATTACCCTCATTAAATTTATTTAATGGTGTTGAGAAATCCAGATAACTTCAGTTCCTTTGGCTCAAGTTGTCCATGACCGTGGACACGGCTAATCGATTAGGTTTGAGTACTCTGCAGAGTTTTGCACACGTTCCCCACAAGATTTAATCGCCTCCGAGTATGTCCTCGCACTTCAGGGTGTTTCAAGACCGGATGATCAAAACATGGTCTTTCAACGGGTCCCTCTGAATCCCTGTCGGTGCCCATCCATTCCTACCGTTCTTCTACATCTGCTAGCACCGCCTGTCCAGAGTCGCCGCGTTGTCCAACCAAGCCAGAGCCCATAATGACTTGTCGCTGTGTAGGTAAGCCTTGGGTCTTGAAAATATCCGTCCGTCTCTTTGAGCCTGGGTGAAGCTTTCCGCAGGATATCATGGCCGTCCCCAGCATCCCGAGTCATCCACTGGGTTCTCCAGGGAGCCGATCAACCGTCCTTCACCCAGAGTTGCATTGCGTCCGAGGTCTTGAAAATCTTGTCTTAACCGGTCTTGATTATTTAATCAACCTCGCATCACTCGTGTTATGCACTCAACCGAATTCCCGTCTACTCAAGCATAGCAATATGAAAGTTGTCGTCCCGGGGCCAAGTATCGGGGTTGTTGTGTGCCTACCACATGATACTAAAATCTATACTAAAATTTCCATGTACCTAAGCAGCATGCAATTGGGCATAGGATGGTAGAACTACGATGCATAAAACATAGGCGATAGTATGATCAAAGTGACTTGCCTGGTGATGTTGACGAAGAAGAATTTCTCGAGAAAATAACTTGATAGACTACTCGAAACTCTCCGATGAAATCTATATAACAAACATATCATTCACATAAGCCCTCATACTAGCAATCATTCTAGCAATCAAAACAAAAGAGAGAGAACGAATAAGAATCCAAAAGAAACTTCAAATAAGACTAGGGAGTCTTCTACTACGTCAAACACTAAATAGTTTATGTCTAACAGAAAATAATAACAAGGAACTAAGATATAAATCTAACTAAGATAAAATAAAGTATTTTTCACAAAACTTTTTGGAAGTCTTCCCAAACGGGATTTGAAACAGTGGAGAAACCAATTGCAAGTTACCAAGGAACTAGAATTGATTTCTTGATAACAAATAAAAAATAAAATAAAAACTTGTTGCAAAACTACTGTTTAATTAACATAAACAAAACAATAATGTTTCTGAAATAATAAAGAAAATATTTTAAAACAAAAGTAGAAAAGGAATTAGCCGAAATCCTAAAAGAGGTGAAACAGAAATTGTTTCACATGAAACAGTGAGCTAAAAATACTCAAACAAATCTGAAATTTTTACCACTGATAAATAAGATCACAAGTGATCAGTACCAAAAGGAATCAAATTAAAAGCTATTTTTAATCTCCTGGAATAGGCAAAGCAATGTTTAAACTAAATCTGATCTAACTTATATTTGAAAATTTCAAACATAGACAAATTATATGTTTTTAAAAACTACAGGAAATTCGTGACCTACTGGAAAAGGAATCAACTCCATTGGAGTTGTGGTTCAAAAGTTATGAGCAGAACAAGATTGAAACTATTCTGTTTTTGAACTAAACAGAGAAAAAGTGAACAAAAGCTAACTAGTGAACGGGCCACGTGGCGAGCCGTGAGTGGCTGTAGGTGTGCGTGCGCGGGTGGTAACGAGTGGACGTTCACTAAGTAGAGAAAAACGTTTGGGGGCTATATTAGTTCTAATCTGGTTCGCTAGATGCCGATCCAACGGCTTAGGAGAGAGGAGGGGGTGCTCACAGGGGTGGTGATGCTCCGGCGAGGTCGCCGGCGAGGCCGAGGCGGCGCGGTTGATGGGGGCGGCTCCGGTGGTCTCCGGCGAGGTCCGAGGGGTCGGGGAGACGGCGGTGGTCCTCCTCCATCGGGTGGTGGCGTCGGAGGGGCAAGGGAGGGGCCGGGGTGAGCTGCGGGGCTCGGGGAACTTCAGGTGGAGCTCGGCTCCCGTAAGGTCGACGGGGCGGCGCTGCGGTGGCGTGGAGCTTCGGGTGGTCAGGGAAACGGGGTGAGGCGGCGGCGGCGGAGCCTCTGGTGGCTTCGTTGAGGCGAGTGGGGCGGCGGGGCGAGCAGAGGAGCTCGGGGAGACGGCGGCGGTTCTCGGCTCCGGCGAGGTGATGCGCGCAGGGCGGCGGTGAGGGGTGGGGCAGGGCGGCGGCGCGGAGGGGGAGACTTCATAGGGGAGAGGAAGGGGGCCGAGGGGAAGGGGAGAGGGAGATCCCAGGGATCGCGGGCTCCGGGGAAAGTCCGGCCACGGCGGACTCGGCCGTGAGAGAGAGAAGGAAGGGAGAGGAGAGGGGTGACCGAGGGTGGGGGAGGTCGGGCGGTGGGGCCCTTGTGGCAGCGAGGGAGAGAGGGGCGCAGGGGCAGCGGCCGCCCGATTCATAGGGGATTCGGGATCTCGTGCAATGGGGGATTCGGCCCAAAGTTATTAAGCGCCATGGCGTTTTTTTTCCTTTTTAAAAAAAAACTTTCCTAGTTAATCTTTTTCCGAAACAGAAAAATAAAAGTGAATAAACAGGAAGTAAATCAAAATATTAATATAGGGTATTATATACCAAAAAAATCAGAAAAATATCCTCTACCCGAATAACATTTTTCCAAAACTTTTAAAAAATGTTTTTTCAGAAATTCCCAAATTTGCTTTATTTCTTTTTGCAATATTTTTGCAAATGATCTTTGTATTTTCTTGGCTCAAATATTTCAGAACTTGCCCGCATTGTGGAGGGTCATTTTCCTCCGCTCTCTCTCTCTCTCTTGCGTGCAAGAGAGTATTTCTCCGGGCATTTCTCGTGCGAGGAAAAAGATGGAAATGCAAATCAATTCAATGCAAATATCTCCGTTCAAATTCTTTATAGTTGAAGAAGTCATGTCATCTTCTCTCTTTGCTTTTAAAAGATTGAATTTGAATTCACCGGAGAAAGGGGAAAGTCATTTTATTCCCTCTCATTCAAAAGTTTCAAAAAGTTTCAAATTTCACACAAGTTTCAATCACCCAAGCAAACAAACCAACAATCAATCTAATAATTATATTAACATTCCAAAATTTATAATTTTGGGATGTTACAAACTACCACACTTAAAATGAATCTCGTCCTCGAGATTCGAAGAGGCTAGAAAGAAAGGTTAGGGTTTGGGGGTCTTCTAACAAATCCAATCTCCGGCAAGGTGGGGTGCTACCACACTTAAAATGAGAGATACGGGTCCCTCAAAATGCTTTAACGATCCTCTGGGGTTTTGGCAACTCACATCGCATAGTCTTCATATTAAATCCTTTGGTGATGCTCTCCCGTTGATATAAGCTTCTTTCGTCACTGGGTCTTCTTAACTAATAGTCTCGTGGTCAATTCTAAATAACATATCGATGGTTCTCATGGTGGTCTACCATTTGTGGTTATCCTGCAGAGAGAGGGGTCTTGGTTTCATCCTCACCGTAAAATTTCCTACGCGTGACAACAAGTGCCATGTACATGGGCTTTTCTTATACCATTCTAAGGCTTAAACAAAAGCTTCAAAGAACGCCGTCTCTCTATATGGGTAAGTCTCTCAGATTTACCATTCCGAATAGCAAGATAAATGATAAGAGTAAGTCGTCCTGGTGATCAATCCATTCCGCACCCAAATCATTTCTCTGTATACGGTTTAGCGAATCTCGTTTTCTAACACTTGGGCATCCTCACAAGCGTTGCAGAATCTCTCTTGTCCACGAACGAAGTTCGGATAATCCATTGGTTCTGCAAGCTGAACAAAGCATCTATCGTTTTCTTCACCACTCTCAGGTTGTCGTATGCTTCTAAGGAAAACGTTTGCTGATCCATCATAGCTTCTTCCATAAATCATATCCATTTCATAATCAATCCTTTATTACATCCTTAATTTATCCTCAAAAACTCCAATTCAAAAGGACTCTATTACAAATGCTGCCATCCACATTGTTCGGTATGGTCGAGCATTTCTGCCAACTTTATTCATCTGCCTCTCTTGGAGGTACTTTAGTTCCACTCGAACTTTCCGAGGTGCTCCTTGAAATCATCCATCTTTTGCTTCATCATGGTGGCCATTAGCTTCATCTCTATCATCTCCGCACGTACTTCACTCAGGTATTCCTGGGTATGACGGAGTCTTGCTTCAAGTATTTCTCCGATCTGACGTATGGCTTCCATGGCAGCTTCACGAACAGCATCAAAGAAGGTTGCTCGTGGTACACGTGAAATGAAAAAGTATTGCCCCATAGTCTTTGGACAAACTCCTTTCACATGGTGGAGGTGTACTTCCACGTACCAAAGTTCCACTCCATTCTCCATGAATGGGTAGCCTTTGTAGACTGCATCTCCTTCAAGATGAATGTGCTTCATCATGTCCTTCAGGATTTTCGGGTAATCATGATCACTGGTCAGGGTCATGATCGTTTCTGGTCCCTTGAGGAATGACTCGTAGAGAGTTGTCATCTGCAGGTGTCAGTAAATAGGTACTCAAAGGAATGTATGTGTCTCCTTGGTAATCATGGTACATTCCGACTCAGTGGATTCCTGTGGGTTTACCGATTACTACCACACTTAATATGAATTATACTCATGCCTGCATAGACCATATTTTCTCATATCTTCATAATTGTTCAGAGATCTTTGTCCGAAGAGAAACAACGCATACAGTTTCAACATAGGCAATCATGAGACAATAAATTCCATTAATTCATGATGTTATTACAATCTCACGGACTTCTGTTACAAAAAAATTCACTCCATGACACTTATTGCCATGGTCAAAGCTTAACTACTCCATTCTAGCTTTCTTCCTTCGTGGACAATCGCTGGCAAAATGTCCTGCTTCCTTGCAACAAAAGCAAATGATTTCTGACAAGTCTCGAGGCTTCTTAGCTTCTGCTTTTGCTCCTTGGATTCCTGGCTTCCTTCCTGAGCACATGTATTTGTGGTGGCCAAATTTCATACACTTGTAACATCTGACATGACTCAGGTCTATGTCTGCAGAGATTTGGTTCTTCCGAGGGTACTTGTTCTTCTTTCCGGACTCCTGTATCTTGGCCAGTTCTTCTATTTCAAGTGGATCAAACTCCACTTCTTCCATCGGGAAGTATCCCAGATACTCTTGGCTTCTCTTCGTGCAGTCCTGTGAATAATGTCCTTCTTCTCCACATGAGTAGCATGCATTGGAGAAAAATCTGGTCAAACCTTGTCCATCAGGGTCTTCAATATTTTCGTTCATCACCGGCTCTTCTAGAATCTTCTTCTTGAGTGTTTCCTTCACTGCATCTTTCTGCTGCTTGACAACTTGTTGCACCTTGGGGTAAATGTGACACTGAGCTGGGTAGTGGGTGGTTCCTTCACAAAGGAAACAAGTCACCTGACTACTTGGGCACTCCTCAGCTGGGTGATTTTCTTCACAATGAGTGCATCCATCCTTGTGTTCTTCCTAGGTGTGTCCTATTTCTCCACAGATCTTGCATGCACAAGTCTTCTCCTTCGGATTGTCATAGCACTTCCGAATAAGTCGGGATCTTAACAGAGTGTTCTTGAATCTGTCCCAACTTTCTGCTCCACTAAATCCTTGTATGGCATGGTGCATTTTCCACCAGATAGCAACACTTTGGGTAAAGTACTGGAGAGCGTGTTCCACTTCATACTTCCTTGAGATCAAGTTGCTCCCGAAGTGGTTCTCCATGTTCTGAATCCATATTTCAGCTTCCAGTTGGGTCATTGGTCCAGAGACTACAAGTCCAGCTTCATACTCCATCTGGTAGGGTTGAGGTTTTGGGGATGAGACGGGTAAGAGAGGGAGGGAGATACACACAATACAAACAACATTTTTGAGAATAGGTTTTATTTGTGGCCGTCGGAAAACACATACCAATGATGGCTCACAAATCATCGTATCTAACGTGGGTATATAACAGGGGTTTGGACTTCTAATGGTCATATAAATATTCGAACGCTTCAGGGTCTTCGAATTCTTCGGGTCTTGAGAGTCTTCAATTGGTGCAGCTTCAACTGCATGATGAAATCCTCTTTACTTTGAAGTGGGAGTCGGTTGATCCTTCACGTGGTCAAAGCGGAAAGGGCATTGTCTAATTATGTGAGGTGAGAGAGAACGTTTGATGAAATCAGAAGAGGTGAGAAGTAAAAGGTGTTGTTTGAAAATAAGATTTTTGAGAGATCCTATCATAAGAAGTTTCCAGTTTCTAGGGTCACGTCCTACAGTCAACATGTGCTCTGATACCATTTCTGTAGCGACCCGACTCAAAACGAGTCAAGCCTCTGTGTTTCTGTGCCATCCCTGGATCAGTATGCTGGCACACACAGTACATCAATGTATATATCCAAGTGCAATCACATGTAAATAGCGTAAAACTGATATATACCTTAAGTATCTCAGCGGAAGCAGTCAAGGGAGTGGAGTCCCAATAAACACCAACGGCAAGTTGAGTGTAGACCGTAACCCTGGATCGTACTCTTACTCGTCGAAGAAAAAGATCTGCAACATAAGACGTTGCAGCCGTGTAGGTCAGCATATTGAATATGCCGGCAAGTCACATAAGGGAGGGGGAAAAATATAATCATCTATCTCTACATGCATATATGGCAGGTGGGGCTATAAGTTTTTAGCGAAAAGCAAGTTTTCTCCTACATCAAGAGAGGGCTAAAAGCAAAATGTTACTACTTTGTTGGTTGTTAACGAGATGGTTCCGCCAACCAGTTCTCGTACCCGAGTTGTCAATAATTACCCTCATCAAATTTATTTAATGGTGTTGAGAAATCCAGATAACTTCAGTTCCTTTGGCTCAAGTTTTCCATGACCGTGGACATGGCTAATCGATTAGGTTTGAGTACTCTGCAGAGTTTTGCACACGTTCCCCACAAGATTTAATCGCCTCCGAGTATGTCCACGCACTTCAGGGTGTTTGAAGACTTGATGATCAAAACATGGTCTTTCAACGGGTCCCTCTGAATCCCTGTCGGTGCCCATCCATTCCTACCGTTCTTCTACATCTGCTAGCACTGCTTGTCCAGAGTCGCCGCGTTGTCCAACCAAGCCAAAGCCCATAATGAGTTGTGGCTATGCACGTAAGCCTTGGGTCTTGAAAATATCCGTCCGTCTCTTTGAGCCTGGGTGAAGCTTTCCGCACGATGTCATGGCCGTCCCCAGCATCCCGAGTCATCCACTGGGTTCTCCAGGGAGCCGATCAACCGTCCTTCACCCAGAGTTGCATTGCGTCCGAGGTCTTGAAAATCTTGTCTTAACCGGTCTTGATTATTTAATCAACCTCGCATCACTCGTGTTTTGCACTCAACCGAATTCCCGTCTACTCAAGCATAGCAATATGAAAGTTGTCGTCCCGGACCAAGTATCGGGGTTGTTGTGTGCCTACCACATGATACTAAAATCTATACTAAAATTTCCAAGTACCTAAACAGCATGCAATTGGGCATAGGATGGTAGAACTACGATGCATAAAACATAGGCGATAGTATGATCAAAGTGACTTGCCTGGTGATGTTGACGAAGAAGAATTTCTCGAGAAAATAACTTGATAGACTACTCGTCACTCTCCGATGAAATCTATATAACAAACATATCATTCACATAATCACTCATACTAGCAATCATTCTAGCAATCAAAACAAAAGAGAGAGAGCGAATAAGAATCCGAAAGAAACTTCAAATAAGACTAGGGAGTCTTCTACTACATCAAACACTAAATAGTTTTTGTCTAACAGAAAATAATAACAAGGAACTAAGATATAAATCTAAGTAAGATAAAATAAAGTATTTTTCACAAAACTTTTTGAAAGTCTTCCCAAACGGGATTTGAAACAGTGGAGAAACCAATTGCAAGTTACTAAGGAACTAGAATTGATTTCTTGATAACAAATAAAAAATAAAATAAAAACTTGTTGCAAAACTACTGTTTAATTAACATAAACAAAACAATAATGTTTCTGAAATAATAAAGAAAATATTTTAAAACAAAAGTAGAAAAGGAATTAGCCGAAATCCTAAAAGAGGTGAAACAGAAATTGTTTCACATGAAACAGTGAGCTAAAAATACTCAAACAAATCTGAAATTTTCACCACTGATAAATAAGATCACAAGTGATCAGTACCAAAAGGAATCAAATTAAAAGCTATTTTTAATCTCCTGGAATAGGCAAAACAATGTTTAACTAAATCTGATCTAACTTATATTTGAAAATTTCAAACATAGACAAATTATATGTTTTTAAAAACTACAGGAAATTCGTGACCTACTGGAAAAGGAATCAACTCCATTGGAGTTGTGGTTCAAAAGTTATGAGCAGAACAAGATTGAAACTATTCTGTTTTTGAACTAAACAGAGAAAAAGTGAACAAAAGCTAACTAGTGAACGGGCCACGTGGCGAGCCGTGAGTGGCTGTAGCTGTGCGTGCGCGGGTGGTAACGAGTGGACGTTCACTAAGTAGAGAAAAACGTTTGGGGGCTATATTAGTTCTAATCTGGTTCGCTAGATGTCGATCCAACGTCTTAGGAGAGAGGAGGGGGTGCTCACAGGGGTGGTGATGCTCCGGCGAGGTCGCCCGCGAGGCCGAGGCGGCGCGGTTGACGGGGGCGGCTCCGGTGGTCTCCGGCGAGGCCCGAGTGGTCGGGGAGACGGCGGCGGTCCTCCTCCATCGGGTGGTTGCGTTGGAGGGGCAAGGGAGGCGCCGCGGTGAGCTGCGGGGCTCGGGGAACTTCGGGTGGAGCTCGGCTCCGGTGAGGTCGACGGGGCGGCGCTGCGGTGGCGTGGAGCTTCGGGTGGTCGGGGAAACGGGGTGAGGCGGCGGCGGCGGAGCCTCTGGTGGCGTCGGTGAGGCGAGTGGGGCGGCGGGGCGAGCAGAGGAGCTCGGGGAGACGGCGGCGGTTCTCGGCTCCGGCGAGGTGATGCGCGCAGGGCGGCGGTGAGGGGTGGGGTAGGGCGGCGGCGCGGAGGGGGAGACTTCATAGGGAGAGGAAGGGGGCCGAGGGGAAGGGGAGAGGGAGATCCCGGGGATCGCGGGCTCCGGGGAAAGTCCGGCCACGGCGGACTCAGCCGTGAGAGAGAGAAGGAAGGGAGAGGAGAGGGGTGACCGAGGGTGGGGGAGGTCGGGCGGTGGGGCCCTTGTGGCAGCGAGGGAGAGAGGGGCGCAGGGGGAGCGGCCGCCCGATTCGTAGGGGATTCGGGATCCCGTGCAATGGGGGATTCGGCGCAAAGTTATTAAGCGCCCTGGCGTTTTTTTCCTTTTTGAAAAAAAAAACTTTCCTAGTTAATCTTTTTCCGAAACAGAAAAATAAAAGTGAATAAACAGGAAGTAAATCAAAATATTAATATAGGGTATTATATACCAAAAAAATCAGAAAAATGTCCTCTACCCGAATAACATTTTTCCAAAGCAAAAATAAAAACTTCTAAAAAATGTTTTTTCAGAAATTCCCAAATTTGCTTTATTTCTTTTTGCAATATTTTTGCAAATGATCTTTGTATTTTCTTGGCTCAAATATTTCAGAACTTGCCCGCACTGTGGAGGGTCATTTTCCTCCGCTCTCTCTCTCTCTTGCGTGCAAGAGAGTATTTCTCTGGGCATTTCTCGTGCGAGGAAAAAGATGGAAATGCAAATCAATTCAATGCAAATATCTCCGTTCAAATTCTTTATAGTTGAAGAAGTCATGTCATCTTCTCTCTTTGCTTTTAAAAGATTGAATTTGAATTCACCGGAGAAAGGGGAAAGTCATTTTATTCCCTCTCATTCAAAAGTTTCGAAAAGTTTCAAATTTCACACAAGTTTCAATCACCCAAGCAAACAAACCAACAATCAATCTAATAATTATATTAACATTCCAAAATTTATAATTTTGGGATGCTACAGTATCACTACGATCGAGATTCAATAAACCATTCATATTTAGGTGCATGACCATTGAAGGTATTATTCAAGTAAACAGAGTAACCATTATTCTTTTTAAATGAATAACCGTATTGCAATAAACACGATCCAATCATGTTCATGATCAATGCAAACACCAAACAACATTTAGGTTTAACACTAATCCCCAAGGTAGAGGGAGCATGCGATGGTGATGTTATCAACCTTGGAAACACATCCAACACCCATCGTCACCTCTCCTTTAGCTAGCCTTCGTCTACTTCATAGCTTTTATTTCAAGTTACTAACATTTAGTAACTGAACCGGTATGTAATACCAGGTGCTACTGGGAGTATTAGTAAAGTACACATCAATAACATGTATATCTAATATACTCTTATTGACATTGCCAGCCTTCTTATCTACCAACTGTCTAGGGCAGTTCCGCCTCAGTGATCATTCCCCTCATCATAGAAGCACATAGTCTTGGGTTTGGGTTCAACCTTGGGCTTCTTCCTTGGAGTGACAACTGACTTGTCATTCTCGAAGTTTCCCTTCTTTCCCTTGCCCTTCTTGAAACTAGTGGTTTTACTAACCATCAACACTTAATGCTCCTTCTTGATTTCTACTTTCACGGTGTCAAACATCGCGAAAAGCTCGGAGATCATATTCTCCATCCCTGGTATGCTATAGTTCATCACGAAGCTCAGTAGCTTAGTGGCAGTGACCTTGGAGAACTATGTCAATCACTATATTATCTGGAAGATCAACTCCCACTTGATTCAAGTAATTGTAGCACCCAGACAATCTGACAACATACTCAACGGTTGAGTTTTTCTCCGTTACTTTGTGGATCAAAAATCTTGTCGGAGGTCTTACACCTCTCAACATGGGCATGAGCCTGAAATCCTAATTTCAGCTCTTGGGACATCTCATATGTTCCATGACCTTCAAATCATTTTGGAGCCTCTATTCTAAGACGTAAAGAAAGACGCACTGAACTATCATGTAGTCATCAAAACGTGTATGTCAGATGTTCGCAACATCTATAGACGTTGTTTGGGGTATTTCATAGAGCGGTGCATTAAAGACATAAGCCTTCTGCACAGAAATGAGGACAATCCTCACTTTACGGACCCAGTCTGCATAATTGCTACTATCATCTTTCAACTTAATTTTCTCTAGGAACATATCAAAACAAACAGGGGAGCTACAATGCAAGATAATCATATACAACATAATTCGCAAAGACATTTTGACTATGTTCATGATTAATCATATTACTTAAGAACTCCCACTCAAATTGACATCCATCTGGTCATTCAAATGGTACATGATCCAAATTCACCATCCCAAGTCCGGTCATCACGTGAGATGGGCTGGTCTCAATGGTGAACTCTTCATGTTGATAATATCAACTATATGACTCATGTTCGGCATTTCGATCTCTTGTGTTCCGAGGCCATGTCTGTACATGCTAGGCTCGTCAAGTTTAACCCGAGTGTTCCTCGTGTGCAAAGCTGTATTCCGCCCATTGTATGTGAACGTAGAGCCTATCACACCCGATCATCACGTGGTGTCTCGAAACGACGAACTTTCGCAACGGTGCACACTCGGGGAGAACACAATTTTATCTTGAAATTTTAGTGAGGGATCACCTTATAATGCTACTATCGTCCTAAGCAAAACAAGGTGCATAAAAGTATTAACATCACGTGCAAATCAAAAGTGACATGATATGGCCATGAACTTGTGCTTTTGATCTCCATCTTCAAAACACCGGCATGATCTGCATCGTCACCGGCACCACACCATGATATCCATCATTGTGCTTTCATCGAGGTTGTACTACTATTTCTACCGTTTAGCAATAAAGTAAAACATTACCTAGCACTTAATGAGTGACACGAAGGTCATACAATTATTATAAACAACCCTATGGCTCCTGCCGGTTGCCGTAGCATCGACATGCAAGTCGATATTAACTATTACAACATCATCATATCATACATGAAATATATATCATCATATCTTTGGCCATATCATATCACAACATACCATGCGAAAACAAGTTAGACGTCCTCTAATTTGTTGTTCCATGTTTTACGTGGCTGCTATGGGTATCTAGTAAGAATGCTTCTTACCTATGCAAAAACCACAAACGTGATATGCAAGTTGCTATTTAACCTTCTACAAGGACCACCTATGTCAAATCCGATTCAACTAAAGTAGGAGAGACAGACATCCACCAGCCATCTTTATGCAACAACTTGCATGTTAGTCGATGGAACCGGTCTCTTGTACATGGACGAGTAAGGTTGGTCCGGGCCGCTTCATCCCACAATATCGCTGAACCAAGAAAAGACTAAGGAAGGAAGCAATCTGAATGTCAACGCCCACAAACTCCTTTGTGTTCTACTCGTGATGTCATCTACGCATAGACCTAGCTCATGATGCCACTGTTGGGGAACATCGCATGGGGAACAAAAAAATTCCACGCAGACCATGATCAATCTAAGGAGACTAACATCTATGAGAGGGGGAGTGCATATACATACCCTTGTAGATCGCTAAACGGAAGCGTATATAACGCGGTTGATGTAGTCGAACGTCTTCACGATCTAAATCGCAATCCGTCCCGCGATCCCATCACGATCCGTCCCGATCTAGTGCCGAACGGACATCACCTCCGCGTTCAGCACACGTACAACTCGATGAAGTTCTCTGCCTCCTTGATCCAGCAAGCGAGGACGGAGAGGTTGATGAGTTCTCCGGCAGCGCGACGCCATGACTGTGGTGGTGGTGGTGTTGTCCCGGCAGGGCTACGCCTAGCACTACCGAAACCGCGAACGGAGGAGAAAATGATCTAGGGAGAGAGAGGGGTGCCAAGGACTTCGTGTGTCCTCTTGCGGCGCCCCCTCCCCTCTATATATAGATGGAGGGGCGTGGGGAACAGCCCCTCCAATCCCTAGAGAGCAGCCAAGGGGGAGGAGGTGGAATCCTAGTCCCCTTCCTTCCCTTCCATACAAAGGTGGACTTTCCACCTTTCCCAACTGCATGGGCCTTCACGGACTTGTGCGCTTGGCCCAATAAGGCCACAATGTCTCCCCTTAGCCCATGCAAACCCTTGGGACATGGTAGAACCCTTGGTAGACTTCCGGACTCCTCCAGAAGTTTTTGGAACCTTCTAGAAGCTTCCCAGTGCAATACCGGAAAAACCTGAAACTTTTCCGGTAGCCAAAATATGACTTCCCATATATATGTGCAGACCCTGCGGGTTCGAGAACTATGCAGACATGACCTGAGGCACTCGCCAATCAATAACCAATAGCGTGACCTGAATGCCCATATTGGATCCTACATATTCTACGAAGATCTTTATTGGTCGAACCACGATGTCAAGGATTCAATCAATCCCTATATTATTCCCTTTATCCATTGATATGTTACTTGCCCGAGATTCGGTCGGCGGTATCTCCATACCTAGTTAAATCTCGTTACCGGCAAGTCTCTTTACTCGTTCCGTAATACAATATCCCATGACTAACGCCTTAATCACATTGCTTGCAAGCTAATTGTGATGTTGTATTACCGAGTGGGCCCTAGAGATACCTCTCCGTCATACGGATTGACAAACCCCAATATCGATTTATGCCAACCCAATAGACACCTTCGGAGATACCTGTAGAGCACCTTTATAGTCACCCAGTTACTATGTGACGTTTGATACACAGAAGGCACTCTTCCGATGCCCGGAAGTTGCATGATCTCATGGTCATAGAAATACATACTTGACATGCAAAAAACAACAGCAATAAACTGACACGATCACATGCTACGTTCATATTTGGGTCCTGTCCATCACATCATTCTCCTAATGATGTGATCCCGTTATCAAATGACAACTTATGTCTATGGTCAGGAAACCTTGACCATCTTTGATCAATGAGCTAGTCCTTTAGAGGCTCACTAGGGATAGTGTGTTGTTTATGTACCCACACATGTGTATGAGTTTCTAATCAATACAATTATAGCATGGATAATAAATGATTATCATGAACAAGGAAATATAATAATAACTAATTTATTATTGCCTCTAGGGAGAGCCGGCTTCCTCTTTTCTGGAGAGCCGGCTCCTACATCGGACTCGGCCTTGAAGCCTAGATCACAGCAAACGGCTTTTGTCGAACACGCCTCCCTCACGGAGGCCCCGGAGGTTAACCCCAAAATCTATCCAAAGATGCGTGAGGACGAGCTCTCGGTGTTAAACGACATGCTCGGCCAGATCCAATCGTCGCACATCTCAACCAGCCCGACCCGCTCACAACACGGCTCGAAATAAGTGGAATTTTACGGCCCACCCACCATCCACTTGGTAGCAACCGTCGAAGATTTAACCCACGCGCTAGACTACGGCTCTGAGAAGCTTGAGGGCATGGGCGACGAGGCCGATGAACCCACTCTCACAAATACAGGGCGATGGGTGCAACTTCCACTTCTGACGTCTACATGGTAGACATGCTCGGTAACAACGGCGACCTCCCCCCTCGGCCAAACGATGAAAAGTCTGGGGAGGACAATTCAAAGCGCCGAAAGCAGCGTAAGCGTGCTAAGGCAAACAAGGGAAAAGTCTCTGCACAAGGCACTGGGGAAAATAAAATCCTAGAGGATCACGGTAACCTCCGATTTCCAGAACATCCATTCAAGGATGCGGACAAACTTGAGGAGCAAGACGACCCCGACGACATCAACAGGTCGGACGAAAATGATTACCTCCCCCACCCCCACCCCCTGTCGACAACTACCCGGAAGACGAAGACTTCGCAGTTCCCGGTGACCTTGGAGGTGAAAAAGAATTTCGTCAGCAACTCCTAGCCACCGCTTGAAGCTTAAAGGCGAAGGAGCATCAACTGCATGCCGAACAAGACACTATAATAAGTAGGTGGACCAAGGTACTGGACACCAAAGAAGAACACGGCCTTGGATGGCCGGATCAGAAGAAAATTTATCCACGTCGTCAACTGCTGCCACAATTCGATGCCGAGGCCCCGAAGCATGCATCCCCCAAGCACACAGGTTATGACCAACCTGACTGCCCGCCCTGAGGGCGCTACAGGGTGGCATCGGACACCAAATACTATACCGGGCCTCCCCACGGAAAGGTTAATGATAAAGCGCACCCTCGTGGCTGAAACGACATGTGATACAACCTCGATAACAAGATAGGTTGCAACAGGTCCATTTACGGGTCTAGATGGTACTCCCCCACTAGATGGGACGGAGAGACACCTCGGATCCCCTGCCATGCGAGAGACCGGGATTCATACCGGACGCAACCCAAAGTCGACCTTTGGCACAAGATAGTCTGGACTAGGGGCGCCACATGCCCACTATGCTTCATAGACGAAGTAATGCAGCATCAATTTTCTGAGGGATTCAAACTCGTCAACATAGACCAATACGACGGAACTACGGATCCTGACATGTGGATAGAATACTTCCTTCTCCACATTCACATGGCGAGAGGAGATGGTATACATGCCATCAAATACCTGCCCCTCAAGTTGAAAGGGCCATCACAGCACTGGTTAAACAACCTGCCTGAGGATTTGATCAAAAGTTGGGAAGATCTCGAAGAAGCCTTCGTGTCCAATTTCTAGGGGACCTATGTCCGACCCCCGTACTCCTCCGGCCCCTAGAAATTTTGTCCAAGAGACGGGCGAGTCGGCCAGAGAGTTCTGGAACTGGTTCTTAACAAAGAAAAAACAAATTGTGGATTGCCTGGATGCCGAAGCAATAGCCTCTTTTTGGCAAAACATTCGAGATGAGTGGTTGGCTCGCTAGCTCAGACAGGACTGGTCGAGAATGATGTCCACCCTCACCTCCCTCATGACCCGCTTTTTTGCGGGCGAGGACAACTAGCTATCTCGGCGTAGGCACAACATGGACGATCCTAGAAACCTCTCAAGTTCGGGATGGAAACGGCAAGCCAAGGAAAAAACAAGAACAAGCGTCGCCTCCGCACTAGCTATGCCGATGACACAACACTAAATGTCGGGTTCAGCGGCTCCAAGCCAGGACAGCGGAAAAAACCATTTAAAGGGAACAAAAACGGACCAACCCAATGGGAAAAATTATGGAACGACCCTGTCAAATCCACGACACCCAAGATAAGCCAGCCACTCGCACCAACCGTAACTGTTGGGTATTCAAGCAGGCCGACAAAGGAGGGCCAAAGATCAAGGTCAGAGCCCTCGAAGCGAAGACGACGAGGAGCCCCATGGACTGAACAACGGGGGCCAAAGACAGTTCCCTCAGAAGGTAAAGGCCATAAACATGATTTACGTGACTCACATACCCAACAAGGAGCGGAAGCGAGCCCTCTGGGAAGTCTACGATGTAGAGCATGTAGCTACGAAGTATAATCCATGGTTGGCCTGTCCGATCACATTTGACCGTAGGGTCATCCGACCAGTATCCATCATGGAAGGTAGGCCGCCCTCGTCCTCGATCCATCATATATGGGTACCACCTCACCAGAGTCCTCATGAACGGAGGAAGTAGCCTCAATCAAGATGGGTAATAAAACCAAGCAACACTACCTTTAGAGGAGTGATTCTAGACGTTGAGGCCCGCTACTCTGGAACCATAACTCTCGAAGTCGTGTTCGAATCACCCGATAACTTCCGCAGCCCTTTCGCAGCGGGTACCACGCACTGCTTGACCGCATCGCCTTCGCTCGACTAAATGTGATGCCTCACTATGCCTATCTCAAGCTTAAGATGCCCGGACCCCGAGGAGTCATCACCGTCAACGGCAACACAGAACGGTCTCTCCAGACCATAGAACAAACAGCGGCCTTAACAGCCAAAGGCGAGCACGACGGTGAACTGTCAAATCAAAACCCGATCAAGCCGCGATAGGCAGGTAAGCGATCCCGAGCTCAATCAGGTCCCCTAAAGAACTCATCGGCTCCGAACACATAGGGTTACCCCTCCCAGAGCATGTCCCGAGCACATTCAAGGAATTTCCCTCGAGTACACAATTCCGTTCTTCGAATAATATGGGACGCTGCGGGAACCCCCGAACTATGGTGCTGACTTCTTCCCGGATAGATAGGAGATACCATAAAGATTCTCCCAAGCGTCAAGCTCTATTTCATCGGCAGCTTCTCATGGCTCCTCGATTGAAAGCCCGCCTCCCATCTGCAAGAACCTTTTAAGGAAAAAAACTCAACGTTTTGAGCTAATGCAGCCAGAAGCCAGGTGTACGTCCAGTCACATGCAAAAAGGTTGTAGGGGAGGCGTTGCTTAATTTCGATAGTTTCCTCTACACAGCGGCCCTGGTGCCGAGAATTATAAAAATTCCTCGATGATCTCTATCACAAATGCTTTTCTTTTAATGAACTTATTCTTATGCATATTTTTCTACTACACGGCGGTGACAGGACAATTTATTTTATGATTGCCAAAAAAGTGCAAACGGCTACTAAACCGGGGGGCTATGACACATTGACCGCCCCGAGCACTACACCGTCACTCTTTCTTTTACATACGTATTCGGTTTCTCAAGATTTTGCATTATATGCATCAGTTCCGAATTATGTCTTGGGTCTAAAGTTGGATTGCCCCGCTCCTGTGCTTACCCCCTTACGTTCTGCTAGTTCTCCTAAAGGGGTAAAGGGATAACCACTGTGATTGCATTCCCAGCTTCCCTGGTCTTGAAATACCTCAGTGGAGAAAACCGAAAACTAACCGTTATAATGAGTGAGAACTGGTCTGCAATCCGAGATTATTTATATAGTCGGTAGAGGCTTCTCGGGGGGACAACACCGGGGTAGGCTCATCGAGCCCACTCCTTCGCCTTCAACCAAGAAGGAACGGCAAGAACCATTCTGTAAAGACCAAGTCCCCCTGGCCGGCTAGGAAGTACCTGTCGGCTGGGGGCGAGACGGCCAACTCTCTAGCCGGCCAGGAAGCACTTGTTAGTTAGAGGCGAGACGGCTACCTCCCCCTGGTCGTCTAGGCCAAGCCAGCCGTCTAGGGGGAGGCGGCCGAGCCCAGGCCGGCTAGTCAAGCGACTAGCCGGCTAGGGAGCACAAGTCACATCAGACCATAGGTCATGACGAGACCCTACGGTTAAAGGTGGCTATGCGTCAGCAAAGGTACTGGATCGGGGTGCACGGCAGGTACAAGCATCGGTGGCCACGCCGCTGACCTCCTCCGGCTCTGATCCATCACCCTGCAGAGTGTCGGTCCGTCAAACTCCCACTCCATTACTGCACTCGGCGTGGGAACAGTGGAGACGGCCGTACTGCCTGCCATGACGATCCTCGCTGGACGACGCCAGACGTACCACACGTGTATTGCGTCAACCTTACGCGAGAGCTTTATTGGCTATCCGGTGGGTCCCACAACCAGACGGGACCTCGCAGCCGGCGGGCCCCACCATCGACAAGACAAGACCCCGTGGGCCCCCTCGCCAGTCGGCGAGGCTGCCAGCCGGGACCCACTCTTGTACCTTTTATCCATATTGTAGGTCGGTGGATTCATCTATAAAACCCCCCGGCCCCCCTCCATGCAAAGGGTCGGTCAACTCAGCACACACACACACCACATAGGAGAGGCAGACGTGAGCCGGTCGCTCCTTCTTCCTCCTCCATAATACAGCTCCACGAGCACTTTGTAGTCTCATTCATACATCGTACACTCCGGCAGAATTAGGGGTGTTATCTCTACGGAGAGCCCTGAACCTGGGTACATCGTGTGTTCCATGCTTGTACCATCCTCGTTCCCCGCGCCCTCTGGTGCCACTTCAGTTCCCACCATCTTTAGCCTACCCATGGCTTATGTTGTGAGTAAACACCGACATTTGGCACCCACCGTGGGGCCGTCCGCGGCATCGGCTGGCTTCACGCGCTGGGCGGGGCCCTGCTCTTACACCGCCAGATGCATCGCGTCCGGACCGATCTGCATGCCTGTGGAGCCTGCTTTCGATGAGGCTTCACCGATGATGATCGACGTCCCGGTCCGTCATGCGGACTCGTACGGGGAGTCCGACGATGAGTCACTCCCCAACGTCGTTGTTGCTGCTATGGAGAACCTCAGCGTTCTCTTTAGCGAATTGCGTCTCGGCAACGGTCCTCGCTACCCTGGCGAGGACTTCGGTGTCGAGGCGTTATGCACCAGCTTCAGTAGGCTCTCTATCGCTAAGACGCCCACGTTCGACGTGTACCCAGCAACGTACTCGTCTTCGACGGTCCTCCGTCATCTGTGGGGTTCTTTACCCCGTATCACGTTGCTGTTATCTCCAGTGTTGTGGAGGTGATGGTTATAGGTGCCGGCACCAGCAAGGCTCATGGCAAGGCGTCAGCAGACGCTGGTGAGCCTGCTGCTGTCTCCGCCGATATGTTTCAGGCAGCTCTTACCGGCTTGAAGAGACCCATCGCCACCTCCACAAACCCCACTGACGTGCGGGCCTCGCTGGAGGAGGCTAGCAGGCAGATCCTGGAGGAGGGCATCGCCATTGCCGTGGCTAAACGCCGGATGGAGGCCACGCAGCGCGAGTATAACTCCGCCTACGGCCTCACTCCGGTTTCCGAGGGGCCCAGCCGGCTTGGCGTGGTCCGCGACCGCGGCCGTGTCATTGCCGAGATCCTAGGCGGCAAGCAACCCATCTACGAGACTCCTCCGGCCAACTTACGGGCGGCCCAGGAGGCCATGGCATAAATTCCAGGCTTGGAAAGCGAGGAGCACG
Organism: Hordeum vulgare subsp. vulgare; assembly: GCF_904849725.1. Taxonomy (NCBI): domain Eukaryota; kingdom Viridiplantae; phylum Streptophyta; class Magnoliopsida; order Poales; family Poaceae; genus Hordeum; species Hordeum vulgare. The sequence continues at coordinate 396,045,463 of NC_058524.1, read as the reverse complement.
TCCTTCAGGAGAAGCGGGTCAAGGATCTCCTTGACGCCACCAACGAGCAGCAGACACGGCTTGACCCCAATCAAGCTCAGCTGGAGTCTCCGGGACCCAATCCCGGAGCATGCCGTAACCCCAACGGTCATCATCAAGCCGAGGGATCTTCCTCACATCGCACTTCCGGTCGGAATGGCGAGGGCAGCCACGACAGGCGTTCTCAGCGCCAGAGCGAGCCAACTTCGAGCCGACGTCGCGAGGATGATTAGAGTGATTCGGTTTATGAGGTTCTCGTCCGGGGAGGACCCATGCTGCCGGCTCACAGGGCACCCTTCTGATCATGGCTCGGATCGGCGCTCGCGTCCCACATGGCGACGACGACGCTCGCAGGCGTCTCAACGCCTTGGCGCAGTCAGCTCTTCTGGAGGAAGACGGTCCCATCGGTCCAGCATGCTTCGGCCCCCGGATCCGAGGGGAGCCGTTTCCCCGAGGCTTCACTCTTCCTCACGACACCCGCAAGTACAACGGCACAGCCAAGCCAGAAGACTGGTTGATCGACTACACCACTGTCGTTGGCATCGCGAGGGGCAACAAGCACGTAGTCGTCCGCTACGTGCCACTCATGCTGGTCGGCTCGGCTCGGACATGGCTTAACAGCCTTCCAGCCGGCAGCGTCAACTCGTGGGTCGACTTCGAGGAGGCGTTCGTCCGCAACTTCACTAGCACCTACAAGCACCCTGGCCAGCCTCGCGAGCTGGCCATGTGTAACGCCCCGGACACACCCGCCGGCGGTCGTTACTCCTGGCGGGATCTAGATTGGCCCCACATATCAATACTAGTCTTTTCTGCACACTTTGTCCTCACTCATGCGCACCCGGGATCAACTTCCCGGTCGGTCACCCATATTAGAACTACTCCAAGCTGAGCACGCTTAACCTGAGAGTTCTGTTCGAATGGGCTCCCGGAAAAGAAGGAATACCTTATTGATATGAGTAGTCTATCATCCCTAATAAGCCAGGCTATCACATACACCACCACTCAGCGGAACCGACAAGGATCGTTACTCCTGGCAGGATCTAGATTGGTCCCACATATCAATACTAGTATTTTCTGCGCACTTTGCCCTCACTCATGCGCACCCGGGATCAACTTCCCGGCCGGTTACCCATCCTAGAACTACTCCAAGATAAGCATGCTTAACCGATCAACTTCCCAGTCGGTCACCCATCCTAGAACTACTCCAAGATAAGCACGCTTAACCTGAGAGTTCTCTTCGAATGGGCTCCCGGAAAAAGAAGGAATTCCTTATAGATATGAGTAGTCTATCATCCCTAATATGCCAGGCTATCACACCATGTGCGTCCAGAGGCCCGACGAACCCCTTCGCGACTACGTCACGCATTGGACGGAGCTTCGCAACTCCTGTGAGGGAGTACACAAGGTGCAGGCCATCCAGTACTTCATCGACGGTTGCCGAGACGGCACTCTCCCCAAGCACAAGCTCATGTGCTCCGAGCCCACCTCTCTGGCGGTGCTCATGGCCAAGGCGGACAAGTACGCCACGGCCGACTCCGCGATGCGGGTCAAGGTGACCGCCTCGGACAAAGCTGTCCCCACGCCGGCTACTCCCAAGCCGGCTGGCGACAATCGAGGTGGCCAGAACAACAACAAGCGCAAGGCGGGTCAACTTGATTCGCGTTCCAACAACAAGCCGGTAGCGAATGTGGAGGGAGAGGCGCCGGCTACTCAGGCAGGCTCTCAACGGAGGCGGACCGGCAAGAACGATTGGCATCCCAAGCTTAGCTTCAAGCAAATGCTAGACGCGCCCTGCAAGATGCACCCTGGGGCAAAGCCCTCTACCCATACCCTTCGACAGTGCAGCTTTGCACGACGACTGTCGCAAGGGGAGGGCCTGCCGGCCGCCCTAGGTGCAGCTGCAGCACCTCATGCTCTGGCTCCCGGTCCAGCTCCGGCTCTTCCGCCGCCGCCTCACAACGACGGGCATCTCCACGACGACTACCCCCATCAAGATGGAGCATTCGTGGTCTTCACAAGTGAAGGCGACGACAAGCACAGCCAGCGCCAATGTCGGCGCGAGGTGAATGCCACGGTCCCCCCGGTTCCCCAATACATGCATTGGTCTGAAAAGCCCATCACATGGAGCCGAGTTGACCATCATGTGGTGATGCCAAACCCTGGCTCATACGAGCTCGTCCTCGACCCCGCTTTCGCCTCCCAGAGGCTCACCTACCGGTTCTCCCGGGTGTTGGTCGATTGCGGCTGCAACATCAACATCCTCTACCTCGACACCCTCCTCAAGCTTCGGCTCAAGGAGAAGCACGTCCTGCCGACCAGCACTGTCTTCCACGGCATCGTGCCGGGACAGTTCTGCTCGCCGATCAGCAAAATCCAGCTGGACGTCCTTTTCGGTGACAAGGCTCACTTCCGCCGTGAGTCCATATGGTTCGAGGTGGTGGATCTGAGCAGCCCGTATCACGCGTTGCTGGGTAGGTGATATGTCTCCATCGTATCTACTTTTCCAAACTCTTTTGCCCTTGTTTTGGACTCTAATTTGCATGATTTGAATGGAACTAACCCGGACTAACCCTGTTTTCAGCAGAATTGACATGGTGTTGTTTTTGTGCAGAAATGAAAGTTCTCGAAACGTCCTGAAAATTTACGGAGAATTTTTCTGGAAAATATGAAAAGTACCTACGCAAAGATCCACCAGACGGGATGGGCCAGTGGGCCACAAGCCCTGTTGCCGCGGCCATCAGAAGAGAAGATTTCATCGCGTTTGCGATACGGAGGCGCCGCCACATCCTGTTCTTCATCTGGAGGACAGATCTGGAGTCCGTTTTGGGCTCCGGAGAGGGGAAATCGTCGCCATCGTCATCATCAACCTTCTTCCCTCTCCAATTCCATGAAGCTCTTCATCGTTCGTGAGTAATCTATTCGTAGGCTTGCTGGGCGGTAATGAGTAGGATGAGATCTATCATGTAATCGAGTTAGTTTTGACGGGGATTGATCCCTAGTATCCACTATGTTCTGAGATTGATGTTGCTACTACTTTGCCATACTTAATGCTTGTCACTAGGGCCCGAGTGCCATGATTTCAGATCTAAAATTATTATGTTGTCACCAATATATGTGTGTTTTAGATCCGATCTTGCAAGTTGTAGTTACCTACTATGTGTTATGACCCGGCAACCCCGGAGTGACAATAACCGGAACCACTCCCGATGATGACCATAGTTTGAGGAGTTCATGTGTTCACCAAGTGTAAATGCGTTGTTCCGGTTCTTTATTAAAAGGAGAACCTTAATATCCCGTAGTATCCTTTTGGACCCCGCTGCCACGGGAGGGATGGACAATAGATGTCATGCAAGTTCTTTTCCCTAAGCATGTATGACTACACACGGAATGCATGCCTACATCACATTGACGAACGGGAGCTAGCCTCATATCCCTCCGTGTTATAACTGTTGCATGATGAATATCATCCAAACGAATCACCGACCCATTGCCTACGAGTTTGTCCCACTGTTGTTGTTACTTGTCTTGCTCTGTTGCTACTGCTGTTACTTGTCTTGCTCTCCTGCTACTGATGTTACTTGTCTTGCTCCGCTGCTACTGATGTTACTTGTTTTGCTGTTGTTGTTACTACTGTCACTTGCTACTGGTGTTACTTGCTACTGTTTCTCTTTGCTTCTGCTATCACTACTGTTGTTCCTTGCCACTGTTGTTACTCGTTACACTGCTACTACCTGCTACAATTCTGGTTCGCTCGGCATTGACAGGAAAAGACAATTTCCGTCAATGGGCAACTTCTGGCGCCATTGATACGAGAGTTAGGAATAGTCTGCCGTCAACAGATCGTTTCTGACACCGTTGTTATCATCCTACTTTGCTGCTGCTACTTTGCTTGCAGATACTAATCTTTCAGGTGTGGTTGAATCCGACACATTCAGTTGCTAATACTCGAGAGTATTCTCTCACCTTCTGACTGGCGTACCAACAAATTTGGGTCGAATACTCTACCCTCGAAAACTGTTGCGAACCCACGCGTTGGTGGGCCATTGCAAGACAATTGCTAATTGTTGAGCAACTAGGAGCAGTTCTGGCTCTGTTGCCGCGAAGGCATCAAGTCGGGGACTCGTAACAACATTCTTCTAGTGTCGTTGCTGAGGACTGCTAGCAGCATTTTTCTGGCGCCATTGTCGGGGAGGTATTGATATATTCTCTGAGTCACTTGGGATTTATATCTCCTGATCACTATGAAGAATCTGAAAGATCCAAAAACCAAAGTCTTTCCCTCAACTACGAGGGGAGGTAAGGAACTGCCATCTAGCTCTGCACTTGATTCACCTTCAGTTATGAGTAAGTTTGCGACATCACCTCCTGCTAGAAATATTGATATGTCGCATGTGCTAGATGATGATTATGATGCTACTATGCCTGATACTGCTAGAGATGCTATGTCTGATACTGTTAGAGATGCTATGCCTGATACTGCTAGAGATGCTATGCCTGATACTGCTTTGCCTGATGATGCTAGAGATGCTATTTTGCCTGATGATGCTATGCCTGATACTGCTAGAGATGCTATGCTTGATACTGCTAGAGATGCTATGCCTGATGATGCTATGCTTGATACTGCTAGAGATACTACTTTGCCTGATGTGCCACTGGGGGTGTTCCTTGATGCTCATATTGCTAGAGTTACTGCCAATGCTCGTGATGCTTCTGAAACTGATGATACTATTGAGATGGAACCTGCTTCTGCTCCTGTTAGATCTAGCTCTCCTAGATATAAATTGCCTGCTATACCTGAGGGTTACGTTATGGAGGGAGAGATAGCTGAGGATTTTCTTGCGTGTAAGGATGCCTATGACGCTGAGAAATTACTTCTCAAGTGGAAGGAAAAATCTGTGAAACTAGGATGAAATACGAGCAAAAGTTTTCCACTTCACCTATCTTTATCACCGATAAGGATTATGAATTCTCAGTCGATCCCGAGATAATCTCTCTAGTCGAATCTAATCCTTTCCACTGTTATGAATCTGAGACGGTCGTAGCCCATCTTACCAAACTACACGATATAGCCACCCTTTTCACGAGTGAGGATATGATCCGCCACTACTATATCCTTAAGCTATTTCCTTTCTCTCTAAAGGATGACGCTAAAGCCTGGTTCGCGTCTCTTGCTCCTGGATGTGTGAGTAGTCCCCAGGATATGGTATATTACTTCTGTGAGAAATATTTCCCTGCCCATAAGAAGCAAGCTGCCTTGCAGGAAATATACAACTTTGCTCAACTCAAAGAAGAGAGTCTCCCACAAGCTTGGGGGTGGCTCATCCAGCTATAGAATGCTTTGCCTGATCACCCTCTTAAGAAGAACGAGATACTTGATATCTTCTATAACGGACTTACTGATGCTTCTAGAGACCACCTAGATAGTTGTGTCGGTTGTGTTTTTAGGGAACAAACTATAGAACAAGATGAGACTCTACTGAATAACATCTTGATCAACGATAATGCTTGGACTATTCCCGAACCACCTCCTAAGCCAACTCCAAAGAAAAGAGGTGTTCTATTCCTCAGTCCCGAAGATATGAAAGAAGCCAAGAAATCTATGCAAGAGAAAGGCATTAGATCTGAAGATATCAAAACTCTACCACCTATTGAAGAGATCCATGGTCTCGATAACCCGATACACGTAGTAGAAGTAAATTCTCTGCGTAGGTTTGATGAGAATGATATTCCTTTTGATAAACCTGCTAGCCTATGCTTTGATGAATTTGACAACTTTGTTGCCAAACAACAGAGTTTCAATGATTATGTTAGCAGACATTTGGAACAAAGTACTCGTATGCTTAGTCATTTGAGTGCTTGCGTAGCCAAAAATGTCAATGATCTGAAGCTTCTGAGTAAACATGCCTCTATGATTACTACTCACGTAGAACAAGTACTTAAAGCTCAGAATGACCTGCTCAATGAATTAAATGACAACTCTGTCAGAGTCATTACTAGAGGAGGCAAAATGACTCAGGAACCTTTGTATCCTGAAGGTCATCCTAAGAGAATCGATCAAGATTCTCAAGGAATTAATGCAGGTGCACCCATTCATCCTAAGGAGAAGAAGAAGGATGATAGAAACATGCATGTTAGTTCACTGAATACTGTCACACCTGAAGAACCAAATGATATTTCTGCGTCTGATGCAGAAACACAATCTGGTGATGAACATGAACCTGGTGACAATGTGGACAGCGATGTTCATAATGATGCTCAACCTAGCAATGGTGAGGATGTGGAGATTGAACCTACGGTTAATCCTGATAACCCACAACCTAAGAGAGACGATAAGAATGACTTCACTGCTAGGAAGCATGGTAAAGAAGGAGAGCCATGGGTTCAGAGACCTATGCCCTTTCCTCCTAAGCCATCAAAGAAAAAGGATGATGAGGATTTTAAGCGATTTATTGAAATGATAAGAGCCGTCTTTCTGTAGATGCGGTTAGTTGATATGCTCAAAATGTCTCCGTATGCCAAGTACATGAAAGATATCGTGACCAATAAACGGAAGATACCAGATCTTGAGATCTCCACCATGCTTGCCAATTACACTTTCAAAGGTGAAACTCCTCAGAAACTTGGTAATCCGGAGTGCCCACTATACCTTGCTCCATTAAAGGAAACTACGTAAGAACTGCCTTATGTGACCTTGGAGCCGGTGTTAGTGTTATGCCTCTCTCTCTTTATCGTAGACTTGAACTGGATAAGTTGACACCCACTGAAATCTCTCTGCAAATGGCCGACAAATCAACTGCTTTCCCTGTTGGCATTTGCGAGGATGTGCCTGTTGTGGTTGCTAACACCACTATCTTAACAGACTTTGTTATCTTGGATATTCCCGAGGACGATGCCATGGCTGTCATCCTCGGAAGACCCTTTTTAAACACTTCAGGGGCTGTTATAGATTGCCACAAAGGCAATGTCACTTTCCATGTCAACGGTAATGAGCATATCGTGCACTTTCCAAAGAAACGATATCAAGTACATTGTATCAATGCTATCAAAAAAACTTCATCGATTCTTATGGAGAGCTTTGAATGCCATATTCCTCATGTCAAGATGAAGTATGATTTGCTTGTTGGGGAGATTCATGTCCCCATTGAGGTGACTTAGTGTCCATTCAAAAAAAATCTCCGTTCTCTTTTGCGATTCGAGAAAGTTTTGTCATGAGGATTTAATCAACCCCATTGACGGATTTCTTTCAATGACCATGAAATGGATGAATCAAAGAGTCACTTACCTCTGTTTTAAGATTTCACTTTCTTTTGCTTAGAAGAAAAATGATAGGTTTAGTGTAGTTTTCCCTGTTTTCTGTCTTAGCGTCCCGGAGAAAATACCTCGAAAATAAAAGCTCTCCGATGGTCCTGAATATCTAGTATGATTTTTTCTGGAATATTTGAAAAATACTGGGACAGAGAGCTGGCCTGGGGGCCACCCCAGTGGGCCACAAGCCCTGTCACCGCGGCCTACCCCCTGGCCGCGGCAAGCAAGCTTGTGGGCCCACAGGGGGCCCCTCCACTCATTCCAGCTCCCATCCTCTTCTTCTTCCTCCAGAAAAAATTGTTTCGCAGCTCAAACCCGTGTTCTTGCTCATTTGGCTATGATTTTCGATCTCCTTGTCCAAAGCATCATTCTCCAAACCGTTTTGGGGAAATTGCTCCTTGGTAAGTGACTCCTCCATTGGTCCAATTAGTTTTTGCTCTAGTGCTTTATCCTTCGCGTATTCTTGCTACCTTGGTGACCCTGTTCTTGAGCTTGAAATGTTGATTTTAGATGGTCCCAAGTAGTTCTAGCGCGTGATACGGTCTCTAGGCACTAGTAGGAGTAGTTGCTACGAGTTGGGTTAATCTTTATTCACTTTTCTTTCGAAGTCTCTAAAAAAATTCAGAATTTTTCAGAGCTAGAAAAGGAAAAAGATGAGGAGGTTCTTGAGAGGCTCTTCAAGCCGTAACCCCAAGGAGGATGAGAAGAACCACCCCAAGTACGTGGTTCCTCGAGTTACAGAAGTTCGAGCGTGCGAGTGGCCAAGTGATGAATTTTTGCGCGCCGCCGGGCTTTATGAAGACTTTTATTACTTGGTGGAGAACGCAGGTCTTACCGCGTTCGTTCAAGATAAGTGCTCATAATACCTCCTCCTCACCAATATTTTTGTTCAAAGCTTCAACTTTTATCCGAGGAAGAATCCTCCCATGGTTAAGTTCATGTTGTACGATATCCCCTAGTGCATGACACTACAGGATTTTTGCAATGCATGCAAATTACCTTATGTTGGGGATATTCATGATCCTCGTCCACGGGACTTGGAGGATTTCATAGGTTCTATTGCTGTTGGAGAGGGGAGAGGGGTGTCTCGCGCTAGAATTGCTAGCATACATTTTCCTGTGCTTCGGTACTTCTCATTATTTGTGGGAAAATGTTTGATTGGTCGTGGGGAGGCTGGATCACTTAGCTCTCCAGACCTTGCGGTTTTGCGCGAAGGCCTTTATAGCACTAGGACTTATAGCCTAGGTGCTATAGTAGCTCAGCGGTTGAACACAAACCATTCCAAAGGTGTCGTCTATGGAGGTATCTATGCTACTCGTCTTGCTAGACACTTTGAGATACCTATTAGACTTCGCGAGGAAGAAGAGATGCTTCTTCCTGAGAAATATCTAGATTATGACAGCATGGTTCGCCATGATTTTCTGGATAGAGATGCTAGTAAACGGATGATTTATAACCTGGTATTTAGTCAGGGTACTCGAGAGACTATTACTTTGCCTGCTCCTTCTTTGTTCGATCTTCATGCAGGCAGGTACACTATTATGCCCTCGGACATCTACGCATATTGGGGCTTAGCCCAACCACAGGTGCCCGTGCCCGAGCCGCGAGTCGAGTACCAGACGCCAATTTATCAGTGGGAGCCAGAGGAGCTCACACAGCAGTGGCATCCACAGTACGCTCTAGAGTACCCCGGAGCTGGTTATTTCCCGCCTTGGGAGTAGACCAAGCTAGGCCAAAAGCCTAAGCTTGGGGGAGTACCTGTTCTCACCGACCTTACATTCATGCTTATGCCTTTACTTTGTTCGTCGGTGTTCACACTTTGCCATTGTATTATCTATGCTAGTTTATTTTCGTTTTCTTGTTTTCTTGCTTTGTGTCCTTTTGAGAAAACCCAAAAAGATTTTCCTTTCTTCTTTTTGCTTGTTGGGAGCTTTCCCGTGTAAATAGTTTTCTTTTTCATTGGGTCAAGGTAGAAGATATTGGTTACAATGTTTAGTGGCTCTTGCATGCATACCTGTTTAGCTTTCAAAGAGCCATATTACTTTGTCTTCTCCTTTGTGTTTGCCTGCAGATTTCAGCTTAGTCCAATGCACGAGCACTCTTATTATTGTTCACGTCGTTCGATCAAGTGAAAGGCAATAATGACGATATATGATGAAGTGACTGAGACTGAAAAGCTGGTATGAATTCTATCTATTTTGTTTTTGTACATATGACTAGCTTGTCATCCCAGATTCAGCTTTGTTGTGAGAGAACCATGTTTGCAATGACAACTTAGAGATCATAGTTTCTGATGCCATGCTTATTTAGCTAGGAGCTTATAATGGTTTGTTTTGAATGCCAACATAGATTTTGAGATGACTATGATGTAGTATGATAGGATGGTATTCTCTTTTGAATGATTCAAGTGGCTTGACTTGGCGCATGTTCATGCATGTAGTTGAATCAAAATCAACATACCCTCTATGATGCTCGTGTTCATGGTGATTTATATCATGTTCATGCTTGCACTCCATGTTAGTCAAGCTCATTGCATCTTGATGACTCTTGTCGCTCTCTAGTTGGTCGCTTCCCAGTCTTGTGCTAGCCTTCACTTGTACTAAGCGGAATATTGCTTGTGCATCCACTTCCATAAACCCAAAAGTTTTTCCATGAGAGTCCACCATACCTACCTATTTGCGGTATTTACCTGCCGTTCCAAGTAAATTTGCATGTGCCATTCTCTAAACCTTCATGAGATAATCTGTTTTGCATGCCCGAACCACTCATGTGGTGACAGGGGGCTATTGGTATCTTCCATGTTAGGCGTGTTATCCTCGACATGTGTTTATTCACTGTCATTCACGAGAAAGGGGCCGGTAATTGGAATGCCCAGTTCCACGCTTAAATCGAAAACATAACGGTAAAACAAGACTCCCCCGGATTGATGTTAGTATGGACGGTACCCGAGGATTCGGCTAGCTGTGGAGTGTGATTGATTGGTGGTGGGGGAGTTAAAACTTTATTTTTCTGTTTCGGAACCGCCTATAGCATGAATAGCGTGGAAGATATTGAGAACTCTTGGTCATTGCGTTGACAATGAAAGCATGCCACCCAAAATTATTATCTCTGTTTTCAAAGCTTGAGCTCTGGCACCTCTGCAAATCAATGCTTCCCTCTGCGAAGGGTCTGTCTATTTATTTTCCTGTTGAGTCATCCTCTTCTTATATAAGCACCAATTAGAGAGCACCTCTGTCATTTTTATGCTTTGCTTTTGATTGATATTGAGTATGACTTTGACTGGATCTTCGTTGCTATGAATTACAATGTTTAGTCAGCCCTTGATCTTTGAAAGTGCTCTGCATTTATGTTTTGCGGTCTCAGAAAGAACTAGCGAGATACCACCTATTCATATTGCTTCATGCTTGTTTTGATTGAATTGTTGGTATCTGAAACTCATTATTATTTGCTCGCTAGCTGATTATGCCATTGATATTAGTTTACCGTGAGACCTTTGTGTCACTTGCTTATGTGGTTAACTTCTGATCTTGCTAAAATTCTGGTTACGAGTTAGACATAGTTACAACAACAAGATCAAACAGAGTTTGTCAAAGTTTTTCTTTCTCTTTCAGTTTGTCAACTGAGTTGCTTGAGGACCAGCAAGGTTTTAAGCTTGGGGGAGTTGATACGCCTCCATCGTATCTACTTCTCCAAACTCTTTTGCCCTTGTTTTGGACTCTAATTTGCATGATTTGAATGGAACTAACCCGGACTAACGTTGTTTTCAGCAGAATTGCCATGGTGTTGTTTTTGTGCAGAAATGAAAGTTCTCGGAACGTCCTGAAAATTTACGGAGAATTTTTTTGGAAAATATGAAAAATACCCGCACAAAGATCCACCGGAGGGGATGGGCCAGTGGGCCACAAGCCCTGTTGCCGCGGCCACCCCCTGGCCGCGGCAACCAAGCTTGTGGGGCCCACATGGCTCTGCCGCCCCCAAACTCAGCTCTATAAATTCACTTTCGCCCAGAAAAAAATCAGAAGAGAAGACTTCTTCGCGTTTGCGATACGGAGGCGCCGCCACATCCTGTTCTTCATCTCGAGGACAGCTCTGGAGTCCGTTTTGGGCTCCGGAGAGGGGAAATCGTCGCCATCGTCATCATCAACCTTCTTCCCTCTCCAATTCCATGAAGCTCTTCATCGTTCGTGAGTAATCTATTCATAGGCTCGCTGGGCGGTGATGAGTAGGATGAGATCTATCATGTAATCGAGTTAGTTTTGACGGGGATTGATCCCTAGTATCCACTATGTTCTGAGATTGATGTTGCTACTACTTTGTCATGCTTAATGCTTGTCACTAGGGCCCGAGTGCCATGATTTCAGATCTAAAATTATTATGTTGTCACCAATATATGTGTGTTTTAGATCCGATCTTGCAAGTTGTAGTTACCTACTATGTGTCATGACCCGGCAACCCCGGAATGACAATAACCGGAACCACTCCCGGTGATGACCATAGTTTGAGGAGTTCATGTGTTCACCAAGTGCTAATGCGTTGTTCCGGTTCTTTATTAAAAGGAGAACCTTAATATCTCGTAGTATCCTTTTGGACGCCGCTTCCACGGGAGGGATGGACAATAGATGTCATGCAAGTTCTTTTCTCTAAGCACGTATGAATACACACGGAATGCATGCCTACATCACATTGACGAACGGGAGCTAGCCACATATCTCTCTGTGTTATAACGGTTGCATGATGAATATCATCCAAACAAATCACCGACCCATTGCCTACGAGTTTGTCCACTAATGTTGTTACTTGTCTTGCTCTGCTGCTAGTGTTGTTACTTGTCTTGCTCTCCTGCTACTTTTGTTACTTGTTTTGCTGTTGTTGTTCCTACTGTCGCTTGCTAATGCTGTTACTTGATACTGTTGCTCCTTGCTACTGCTATCACTACTGTTGTTCCTTGCCATTGCTGTTACTCGTTACACTGCTACTACCTGCTACAATTCTGGTTAGCTCGGTGTTGACGGGAAAAGACAATTTCCGTCAACGGGCAACTTCTGGCGCCATTGATACGACAGTTAGGAATAGTCTACCGTCAACAGATCGTTTCTCACACTTTTGTTATCATCCTATTTTGCTGCTGATACTTTGCTTGCAGATACTAATCTTTCAGGTGTGGTTGAATCCGACACATTCCGCTGCTAATACTCAAGAGTATTCTCTCACCTTTTGACTGGCGTACCAACAAATTTGGGTCGAATAATCTACCCTTGAAAACTGCCGCGAACCCACGCGCTGCTGGGCCATTGCAAGACAATTGCTAATTATTGAGCAACTGGGAACAGTTCTGGCTCTGTTGTCGCGAAGGCAATAAGTCAGGGACTCGTCAACAACATTCTTCTAGTGTCGTTGCCGGGGACTGCTAGCAGCAGGCCGGCTCTGGCCAAATTCATAGCTATCCCCCACTACGCCTACCTCAAGATGAAGATGTCGGGTCCGAAGGGCATCATCACCATCGCTGTCGACTACAAGAAGTCGCTCGAGTGCGCACACGACAGCAGCCGTCTGGCCGATGCCATGGTGATTGCTGAGGAGAAAAGGCAGATTAACCGGCTCATGGCTCAGACTACCGAGCAGCCGACGATCCCTACTCCTCCATCCCAGTCGGTCGGCGAAGGCTCCTTCAAGCCGGCCAAATAAACCAAGCAGGTGCCACTCGACCCTGCGAACTCCAAGTAGTGCGTCACCATCGGGGCTAACCTTAGCCCCAAATAGGAAGGCGAGCTTGTCGACTTCCTCCGTGAGAATCGGGACATCTTCGCATGGTCTCCCAAAGACATGCCTGGTGTTCCGAGGAAGTATGCCGAGCACAAACTTCACGTGCGACCGGATGCAAAGCCGGTGAAACAACCTTTGCGTCGCTTCGCCGAGGGGAAGCGGCACACAATCGGAGAAGAGATTGCCCGGCTCCTTGCAGCCAGCTTCATCATGGAGGTTTTCCACCCAGACTTGTTGGCCAATCCAGTCCTGGTGCTAAAGTAGAACAACACCAGGCGCATGTGTATCGGTTACACGAGCCTGAATAAGCCATGCCCGAAAGAATCTTTCGCCTTGCCCAGGATAGATCAAGTGATCGACTCCACAGCCGGCTGCGAACTGTTGTCAATTCTAGATGCTTATTCAGGCTACCATCAAATCAAGCTGGATCCAGCTAGTCGCCTGAAGACGTCCTTCATCACGCCCTTCGGGGCCTACTACTACACCACCACGACATTCGGTTTGAAAAACGCCGGTGCGACATTCCAACGCTGCATGCAGCAGTGCCTACTGCCATAGATTGGCATAAACATCCACGTCTATATGGATGATATCGTCGTCAAGACCAAGCAGCACTTCAGCCTCCTCGAGGACTTGCGGGAGACGTTCGCCAACTTGCGTGAATACAAGATCCGGCTCAACCCGGAGAATTGCGTCTTCGGCATTCCAGGTGGCAAGCTCTTGGGGTTCTTCATGTCCGCTCGTGGCATCGAAGCGAACCCTGAGAAAACCGGCACAATCAAGCGGATGGTGAAGCCAACTCGAATCCTCGACATCCATAAGTTCACCGGCTACCTGGCGTCCCTTAGCCGGTTTGTCAACCGGCTCGGTGAGAAGGCGCTTCCACTCTACTAGCTCATGAAGAAAACAACCAAGTTTGAGTGGAACGACCAGGCGGACGAAGCCTTCTGCAACCTCAAGCGGGTCATCTCAGGCCTGCCAATCTTGGTGGCATCGGCGGAAAGGGAACCCATTCTCATATACATTGCAGCAACCACTCGCATGGTTAGTGTAGTGCTGGTAGTTGAGCGCAAGGAGGAGGGCAAGGTAATTTTAGTGCAATGCCCTATCTACTACCTCAGCGAGGTCTTGTCCGCCTCCAAGCAAAACTACCCCCACTACTAGAAAATGTGTTATGGTGGTTACCTTGCCGCAAAGAAGTTGAAGCAATACTTCCAAGAGCATGCCATCACTGTGGTGAGCACTGCTCCACTTTCAAAAATCATGGGCAACTGTGATGCGACTGGCCGGATTGCCAAGTGGTCTATCTCCATGGTCGACCACGACATCCACTACGAGCCATGCACTGTCATCAACTCTCAGGTGGCGGCCGACTTCCTTGTCGACTGGGCCGAAACCCAGTTCGAGCCGCCGCCTCCAGATTCCACTCATTGGCGGATGCACTTTGACGGCTCGAAGATGCGAACTGGTCTGGGAGCCGGCATTGTCTTGACGTCTCCGAAAGGAGACCATCTCAAGTATGCTCTCCAGATTCACTTCGCCGCCTCCAATAACGTCGTCGAGTACGAAGCGCTCGCTCATGGCCTCCGGCTTGCCAGGGAGATTGGCATCCGACGTCTCCTTTGCTTCGGCGACTCAGATCTCATGGTGCAGAAAATCTCTGGCGAATGGGACGCCAGGGACACCAACAAGGCGAGCTACCGCTTCCTCATCCAGCAGCTTAGCGCCCCTTCGAGGGTTGCAAGTTTCACCACGTTCCGAGGGCGGACAACGAGGCGGCTGATACATTGGCCAAGATTGGCTCTACAAGACAAGCAATTCCAGCCGGCGTCTCCCTCGAACAGCTGCACAAGCCGTCCATCAAGCCATCTCCAGAGTCGGCGTCAATTTTTGTGCCGGCTGATCCCTCGGTACAAGCACCGTCGGCTGCGCCAACTGCACCGGCTACAGCTCCTGTGCCGGCTACACTGGCTCTGCCGACTCCAATTGCTGCACCGGCTACAACTACTTCGCCGGCTACGACTACTTCACCGGCTACAACAACAAATCCGGCTCCGCCAAGCCTCGAATCCTATCGTCTCGACACCCAGTGGGTGGACGTCTCGCCGTCTACCACGACGGCATCGGAGACGGAGAGTCTCAAGCTTGCGACTGCTTCATCAAGCGCGGGGGCTGCACAAGCCCCTGACACTCAGGTCGAGACGGAGCCAGCCCTTGTGTAGGCTTCGTCATGGGCTCAACCCATCTTGGCCTTCCTTATTCACGGCGAGCTCCCTCAAGATGAGGCGGAGGCAAGGCAGATTCAGCGCAGATCAGCAGCCTATGCCATCATCAATCGCGAGATGGTTCAGCGTAACGTGACTCGCGTGTTCCAGCGCTGCGTTGAATCAGAAAAGGGGCAGGAGATTGATACGTCTCCATCGTATCTACTTTTCCAAACTCTTCCGCCCTTGTTTTGGACTCTAATTTGCATGATTTGAATGGAACTAACCTGGACTGACGCTATTTTCAACAGAATTGCCTCGGTGTTATTTTTGTGCAGAAATCAAAGTTCTCCAAACGTCCTAAAAATTTACGGGGAGCAGCTTTGGAAAATAAGAAAAATATCTGCGCCAAGTTCCACCTCAGGGGGTGGGCCAGTGGGCCACAAGCCCTGGCTCCACCACCACCCCCCCCCCCCCCTGGTGGCGGTGGGCAGGCTTGTGGGGCCCACACGGCTATGCCGCCCCCAACCTCAGGTCTATAAGTTCCCTTTTGTCCCAGAAAAAATAAAAAGAGAAGTTTTCGTCGCGTTTTCGATACGAAGGCGCCGCCACCACCTGTTCTTCATCTGGAGGGCAGATCTGGAGTCCGTCTTGGGCTCCGGAGAGGGGAAATCATCGCCATCGTCATCATCAACCTTCTTCCCTCTCCAATTCCATGAAGCTCTTCGTCGTTCGTGAGTAATCTATTCGTAGGCTCGCTGAGCGGTGATGAGTAGGATGAGATCTATCATGTAATTGAGTTAGTTATTATGGGGATTGATCCCTAGTATCCACTATGTTCTGAGATTGATGTTGCTACTACTTTGCCATGCTTAATGCTTGTCACTAGGGCCCGAGTGCCATGATTTCAGATCTGATATTATTATGTTGTCACCAATATATGTGTGTTTTAGATCCGATCTTGCAAGTTGTAGTTACCTACTATGTGTTATGATCCGGCAACCCCGGAGTGACAATAACCGGAACCACTCCCGGTGATGACCATAGTTTGAGGAGTTCATGTGTTCACCAAGTGCTAATGCATTGGTACGGTTCTTTATTAAAAGGAGAACCTTAATATCCCGTAGTTTCCTTTTGGACCCCGCTGCCACGGGAGGGATGGACAATAGATGTCATGCAAGTTCTTTTCCCTAAGCACGTATGACGACACATGGAATGCATGCCTACATCACATTGACGAACGGGAGCTAGCCACATATCTCTCCGTGTTATAGCTGTTGCATGATGAATATCATCCAAACAAATCACCGACCCATTGCCTACGAGTTTGTCCTACTGTTGTTATTTGTCTTGCTTTGCTGCTGCTGCTACTACTGTTGCTACTGCTGTTACTTGTTTTGCTCTGCTGCTGCTGCTACTGTTGCTATTACTGTTGCTTGCTACTGTTGCTACTTGCTACTGCTGTCACTACTGCGGTTCCTTGCCGCTGATATTGCTTGTTACACTGCCGTTACTCGCTACTTTGTTGTTACTACTGTGCTTGCAAATACTAATCTTTCAGGTGTTGTTGAATTTGGCAAATTCAGCTGCTAATACTCGAGAGTATTCTCTCACATCCTGTCTGATAAACCAACAAATTTGGGTCGAATACTCTACCCTCGAAAACTGCTGCGAACCCATGCGCTGGTGGGCCATCAACAACGTTCTTCTAGTTCCGTTGCCGGGGAGTGCTAGCAGCATTCTTCTGGTGCCGTTGCACGGGAAGGTTTGTTGTCATCAGCATTTTTCTAGCCATCGCCAGAGATTGCAATCAGAGATCCTCAGAGACATTCACCAGGGGGAGTGCGGGCATCATGTCGCCTCTAGAACCGTGGTGGCCAAGGCGTTCCGCCATGGATTCTATTGGCCCACAGCCCTCGAGGAGGTCGTGGACATGGTCAACAAATGCGAGGGTTGCCAGCGCTTTGGCGGGCAGAGCCACATGTCACCTTCGGCCCTCAAAACCATCCCCTTGTCATGGTCATTCGCCGTCTGGGGGTTGGACATGGTGGGACCATTCAAGACCGCTCGAGGCGGCATGACTCGTCTCTTGGTAGCCATCGATAAATTTACCAAGTGGATCGAGGCTAGGCCCATCAAGAAGCTTGACGGCCCCATGGCCATCAGGTTCATCAAGGACATCGCTGTCCGATACGGCATCCCTCACAGCATCATCACCGACAATGGCACCAACTTCGCCAAGGGTGCTTTGGCACTCTACTGCTCCAAGGAAGGCATCCAGCTCGACTTGGCGTCAGTGGCACACCCCCAGTCCAACGGCCAGGTAGAGAGGGCTAATGTCCTGATCCTGGCCGGCATCAAGCCAATACTGGTGGCACTACTCGTCAGGTCAGCAGGCTGCTGGATTGAAGAGTTGCCGGCAGTGTTGTGGAGCCTCCGCACCACGCCCAACCGGTCAACCGGCTTCACCCATTCTTTCTGGTATATGGGTCCAAGCCTATCATCCCTATGGATGTCGAGTTTGACTCACCTCGGGTCACCCTATACACGGAAACAGAAGTGAAGGAGGCAAGAGAAGACGGCGTCGATCTGCTCGAAGAGGCACGGGATCTAGCCTTGAACCGGACGGCCATTTATCAACAGAAGCTAAGATACTACCACAGCAAGAAGATCAGAGAGGGGGACTTGGTGCTCAGAAGAATCCAGCAAACAGTTGGCCAGCACAAGCTCTCATCCCCATGGGAGGGACCCTTCATTGTCAGGGCATTGCACAACAATGCATACTACCTGATTCATGCCCAGAAGACAAGGAAGCGCAAGAGAGACGACTCCGGCCAGGAGACGGAGCGTCCATGGAACGCGGCGTTGCTTCGCCCGTTCTATTGCTAGAAGGCAAGTAAGAAAAATGGAAAGAGCATGCACATATGTATCTTTCTCCCTCTTCAGGATTTCCAATGAATGCAACGGGTGTTTCGAGCCGAGGCTTGAGGCATGCCTCTTTTGGATTCATAACTAGAGTCTTCACTCATTTTGTGAGTCCCTTGGTCCGGCTCTAATGGGCTCGGGGGCTTGCTAGCCGGCCCGAACGATTACCTTAGTTGTAGAAGAACATATAATGCACGCTAGGTCCAACCCTGGCCGTCTCGCAACAGCTACAGACCGGCTCCCGGCTGTCCGGCTAACGAGGCGGCGCCACGTAAGGCTGGCTGCATGAAAATTTCAACTACAAAAAGGGTTGTCGGCTCGGGTTAGTTTGATCCTTTTTTGCGATCTTATTCTAGTCGGCCTCTGCTCGCTTGTGTTTGAGTCTTTAAGTATTGATGGCTTCGAAATATCTAAGTCCAATATTCTCAAAGGCAGAAGCCTCGACCCAGTCACAGATCGGCCCCGGCTGTCGGGTTGGCGGGGTAGATGCTAGAGGGAGTAAAGGCGTTGGAGAAAAAGAAGTCAAGCAGGAATCAAAAGATGAAAATACAAGGCGGCACGCATGGTGTTACAAATTTAATGCAAAATTCACACATTCAAAAGCATTTGGCCCACGACCGAAGTTCATTACACACACCCCCCAAGTGGGTGGAACTATTGGTCTAACAATATATTGCAGACAACGAAAAAGAAAAACATGGCCAGCTAAGGGGTGGTGGCCTCGTCTGTTGCCCCGGCTGCAGCTCCTGAAGTGGTGGCTTCACCATTGTCGGCTGCTCCCGAGGTGGTGGCGCCGTCTCCTCTGCAAGGGCTTTCGGCTCCATCCATGGCACAGTCGGCATAAGCTTCGCTACTGGAGTCGACGTCTTCCTTCTCAAGGGTCGCCTCGTCGGAGCTGCCATTGGCAACATACGACTGAAGACGATGCAAGTCCTCAGGGACCACGTTGTCATCTTCATCTCGCTCCAAGTTCAGCTCGTCCCAGGCGGTGTATGAGGCGATGCCGCTGGCCCTCATCCGCAGCTGGTCCTCTATGGCCTGCAGCTCCCCCTCCAAGCCGTCGCGCTGGGCGATGAGCTTGCCCAAGTCCGGGTTCCGATGCCAGGACTTGGCCAAGCGCAGCGCCACGTAGGCACCAGCACGCGCGGCTGAGGCACGTCGGGCGCCAAGGCGATCGCCACCAGGTGCAAGCCAGCGGGAGAGACGGCTCACCGACGCCGGCTCGACGGCTTCGGGTCACAAAGCCTTTATCATCGATGTTCCGGCGCTCTTGAGTCGCTCCTGGGATTCGGCAAGACAAGTAGGCGGGCTCTGAGGCCCACGCTAAGCTCCTCCACACTCTAGCCGGTAGTGGCATCCACCTCCTGCCCGGCGGCGCGACGCTCCTCGCGGCTGACCTCAACACCTGTTTCAGCCGCTTCCCGTGTCTCAGGGAAGAGTCCTGGGGCACGGGGAGGGGTGCGAAGAAGAATAAGAGGAGGGAGCAGCAAAGAAGAGAAATTCAAGACAAAATGAAAGAAGGGCTTACGGTCGAAATGGGTACCGGTCTCGTGGGCATACTCCAGGGCCTCGCGCCCCCGCACCGTGCTTGCGTGGGCTACACGGGAGAGCTCTTCCTGGAGGGTCACGGCCGTCTCCATCACCTTGGCCAGCTGCGCCTGCTTCTGGATCAGGGCCCCCTCCTTCTCCTTCAGAGCGGCGTCCTTGAGCTTCATCTCCTCGAGATGGGCCGTCTTAAGACGCTCCTTGTCGGCAGCATTGGAGGAGTCCTTCTCCTCAAGAGTGGCGCCCAGCTGGTCCAGTTCGGCCTGAAGGGCCGCCTCGCGATCCTTCTTCTTCGTTTGGAGAAGAGTCAGGTGCTGCTGGAGCCGCTCGCATGCCTCGCGCAAGACGTCTCGCTCCGAGACGGCCACGCCCAGCCGGCCCTACAGATCAGCAACCTGGCCATCAGCCACCTTGGTCTGAGCCCGCAGCACGTTGTACGCCTGCACTTGGGCGTCATGAAGATCCTACGGGCAAAAGCAAAAGGAAACAAAGGAAATAAGATTCGGCTCGGCTAATTCATAGCTGACCCGACTCTCGAGGGCTACACCCAGTGGGTGCGCTAGCGCGCCCCCACTAAAAAAAGCAAAGACAAGGCACGAAGAGATTCGGCCCGGCCAATGCTTGGCCGGCCCGATTCTCGGGGGCTACACCCAGTGGGTGCGCTGGCGCCCCCACTGATTCAAGAGAAGAAAAAATCAAAATAAAGACGAGGAAGATGCAAAGGATGAAGCACTCACCGTGGTGCGTTCCTCCAGGCGCTCCAGATCGTTGTGGGCCACCCTGGCCGCTTGCTTCACCTTGTCCCGGCTGCTGGCAAACATTGCCACCAGCTCCAGGACACCGCTGAGCTCGACGCCTGGGTCAACGTCACGCGCTCGGCGTTGGCCACGCGCCAAGTCTTCATGGGCCGGCTCCTAGGGCTCGAACCGGCTCCTGGAGCGGACGCGCCACGGTTGGTCACAATAATGACGCCGGCCTCAGGTGACTGGCTGGTGGCCGGCTCCACCGACGTCCTAGCCGGCGTCGTCTGTGTAGCACCGGGAGGATCGGCCGCATCCGGCGCGTCCATGGTCATCTCCGACACCTCCAGGTTCAGCTCCGGCGCGTCGGCCGCCTCGGCCTCCCGCGTGTCGGGCATCACCTCGAGGTCCACAGGCATAGAGGCGTGCGGTTCGGATGGCTTGGCTGCCTCGGCCCTCTGGGTGCGCGTCGGGGCCGCCTCGCTAGCTGGCTCCTCCACGCGAGCACGCGTGGAGGGGTCATGTCTAGCCTTCGTACGCTTCTCCCTAGGCTTCTTAGCCCGGCTGGGCTGGGATTGGCCCGCGGTCATCTTCTTCGCCGCCACTTCCCAGCGAAGGGCGGATTGATCGTCAAGAGCCTTTTAGGCAGCTTCAGCTGCTACCCAGCCGGTCCGTTCGGCGGCGGAGGCAGTTTCTTCCTCCACGTCTTCTGCATCCCTGCAAGGCATGATTTGAGGAACCCATCCTCACTCGACAAAACTAAATGAGAACAGCGAAGGATTCTTACCCCGCCACAACGGGCACCTGCTTCGTGATGGCGTCGGCCTGGCGCTTCTTGGCGCCGCCTGCTCGCCCTCCGGCTGGAGGTCCAGGCACGGTGCGTTTGGAGGTCAGCTTGGAGGTGGTGGCACCCTTGCCCTTGTTCTTGGCAGCCTCGCCAGGCGGGGCTGTCTTGCCAGCATGGTGACGGCCTCCGGTCATTGGAGGGATGGTGACTTCCTCCACCTCTTCAGCATCCTCCCCGAAGGTTGCATCATATGAAGATGGTGGTGTCTCGTCATCATCCGTCCAGTCAACAAGGGGAGGCCTCAGGTGCTCACCAGACGGCTCAGAGCCTTCCGACTCCAGCGCCTCCTCCCAGACGGCGTCCCGCGGATCGATCATCCCCTCATCTTCAATCTCCGAGGGGTCTGACGTCTCCATGTCTGGAGCCGGCAGGGTGAGCTCTTGCAGCTTTCCAAACAGCTGATACAACAACAGTTGGCAGCCGGCTTAATAGGAAGCAACAGAAGTTTCAAAACACAAAGCAAATACCAAATCCATGAGGAAACTTACCATTGGGGGAGGATGGTTCCTATCGTAAGGGACCAGCCCCCACTCCCAGTCTCCTCCTTAATCCATGTTGGTGGAGGAGATCTGGTTCACGTTCTTCGCCACCGCTCCAGGGTGGAAATTCTTGGTGGACAGCCGGCAAGGATCGTGCCGGCCTCTCATCTGACATATCAGATGAGGCCGCCTCTGCAATGGCAGGATCCTGTGGGCCATCATGGTGGTAAGTAGGTCGCGGCCTACGAGGCCGCGAGCCTTCAGGCTGTCGAGATAGACGCCAATATGTGCTACCTCGGGAACCGACCGGGGGTACTTGGCCTTCCATCTCTTCTTCACCATCGGAGGCTCGATGGTGAAGGGGGCATATTGATGGCGTCGCGGGTGGGGCTGGAATTCTTCACGTAGAAGAAGCCCCTCTGCCACTGCTTGATGGAGTCTTGGAGCGGCATCTGGGGGAAGCCGCACTTTGTCCGGTGATGCACCAGTGCCGCGCCGCATGGGGTCATCGGACGAGGGCCATCGAGCTTCTCCACCTCGGCCTTATCCATCTTCTTGGACTACTGCTTGAAAAAGAACAAGTTCTGTCAGAGTTCGAGGCGGGGCTCGATCCCCAGGAACCCCTCGCACAAGACGACGAACGAGGCGAGCTGAAGGATGGCGTTCGACGCTAGATGGTGTGGGTGTAAGCCGAAGAAGGTGAGGAACTTGTTGAAGAAGCTGCTCGTCGGGAGCCCGAAGCCTCGGTAGAAGTGTTCATCGAACACGACTACCTCTCCCTCCTGCAGCTTCGGAGCATTCTCGGCTCCGGGGATCCGCACAGTCACAAGGGAGGCAGGGGCAGCATTCGGCGATGGCAGAGCGTGTCGATGTGCTCGGCGCAGATGTCGCTGCCGAGCCAGGCACCGTTGTGCTGGCCCTTCTTGGAAGAGCTGCTCGACATGGCGGCGAGCGGCGAGATCTCAAAGGAACGGCGACGGTCTGCGCGGTGGCGATGACGAAAAAGAAGACGAGTCTCTCTCTGTGGGCTCAGGGAGGGAGAAAGCGCGTGTGTGGGGCGAGAAGGGAGCGAATAGCCTCCTCGGTACCCCCGCACCCCATTTAAACCCCACGAAGGATCGTGGGGAGGGGATCCGGTGCGCACCGGTCCCATTACCTCTGATTATTACGGAGGCTTTTACGACTCCCGAAACCCAACCTCGCGGAGTAAATCCGCAGAGTATCGTCTGCGCGGGGGCCGAGGGGGCGTCGTGGCGGGACCCAGGGCGCAGGCCCCGTCCCGTCAAACTGAACAAACCATCATCACATCAGGCTGGGCCTGGCACGTGGTGCGATTTGCGCAACCTACGACGAAGCCGAGGCATCGCTTGGAAGCCAGTCGGCTTCCGAGCCGGCGTCCCCTACCACAGGCGGCGGCGGGAGTTCAACAACAAACAACTTAAGCCGGCGAGGCCGCCTGCTCCAAAATCGGCTGGCCTCCCAAGCTTCGGGGACTACTATCGGGGGGATAACCCCGGGGTAGGCTCATCGAGCCTACTCCTTCGCCTTCAACCAAGAAGGAACAACAAGAACCATTCTGTAAAGACGAAGTCCCCCTGGTTGGCTAGGAAGTACCTGCCGGCTGGGGGCAAGACGGCCAACTCTCTGGCCGGCCAGGAAGCACCTGCCGGTTAGAGGCGATACGGCTACCTCCCCCTAGTCGTCTAGGCCAAGCCAGCCAACTAGGGGCGAGGCGGCCGAGCCCAGACCGGCTAGTCAAGCGACTAGCCGTCTAGGGAGCACAAGTCACATCAGACCGTAGGTCATGACGAGACCCTACGGTTAAAGGTGGCTACGTGTTAGCAAAGGTACTGGACCGGGGTGCACAGCAGGTACAAGCGTTGGCGGCCACGCCCCTGACCTCCTCCGGCTCCGATCCATTACCCTACACAGTGTCGGCCTGTCAAACTCCCACTCCATTACTGCACTCGGCGTGGGAACAGTGGAGACGGCCGTACTGCCTGCCCATGACGATCCTCGCTGGACGACGCCGGACGTACCACACGTGTCCTGCGTCAACCTTACGCGAGAGCCTTATTGGCTAGTCGGCGGGTCCCACAACCAAACGGGACCTCGCAGCCGGCGGGCCCCATCATCGACAAGAAAAGACCCCGTGGGTCCCCTTGCCAGTCAGCGAGGCTGCCAGCCGGGACCCACTCTTGTACCTTTTATCCATATTGTAGGTCGGTGGGTTCGTCTATAAACCCCCCACCCGACCCCCCTCCATGCAGAGGGTCGGTCAACTCAGCACACACACACCACATAGGAGAGGCAGACGCGAGCCGGCTACTCCTTCTTCCTCCTCCGCAATACAGCTCCAGGAGCACTTTGTAGTCCCATTCATACATCATACACTCCGGCAGGATTAGAGGTGTTATCTCTACGGAGAGCCCTGAACCTGGGTACATCATGCATTCCATGCTTGTACCATCCTCGTTCCCAGCGCCCTCCGGTGCCACTTCGGTTCCCACCATCTTTAGCCTACCCATGGCTTATGTTGTGAGTAAACACCGACAAGGCTATTCCGTGTCACACGGACGGGTTTGCCATTAAAACAAACCCCACGGTAGTCATTCCAATCTTCGGTTTTTCCGACTATCGCAACAAGGTCTCGGGGCTTGTCATTAGCCCCCGCATTATAAAATTCCTAAGGCTAAGTGAAAGTGATAAAGCCTCATAGTCCGATTGCCTCGTTTCCATCCTACACTACCACCTTCGGGCACCGACTAAATCGGCTAAGGGATGTGTACAGACAACGAAACACCCCAAGTACTATCTAAATGGAGGCTGAAGCCGACGAGTGGAAACTTTCAAACTGAAACGGCCACAATAGGAATCAAAATAATATAGAGCATATTAAACTTAGGATATATATTGCTTAAAGCACATTGTTCTCGGTTACATCCACATGTATTTATTCTAATAATACATCATTGGAGCATTGCGACTCTATCGCCCGATCACCCTCCATGGCGGATGTGAAGTAGTGCTCGGGGCACCTGTGCTTCTTTTCAGCAGGCGGCAGATCAGTAGCCATCTTCAGCGGCCTCGGCCTTGGGAAGTGCACCATCATCCGTGCAAAGTGAAAGTGCAGTCATGCCCTTAATCGTGTTTTGGTGTTGCTGACAACACACATATAGATAACTAATCACTAATCCCCTTTAAGCTGTTGTTAATGATCGTGTGTTGGTAAGGACAAGCTCATGTGCTAACAAGGACAAGATCAAGATAAGCATTCCTGAGCACTACATGCTTGATTCTTGTGGATGTTCACATGGTGGACAAATGAAGATGAATACGTAAGCTAGGCTTTCCACATTGTGTATGGGAGAACTACTTGAAGACTTCATCATGTCTTGCTTTCAACTTGAGCCAAGAAGGAACAACAACATCAAGCTCAAGTGAAAGGGCTAACTCAAAGGTATCACTTCCTTTGACGTTAGTGGTGCGGAGTGATGATCAGCGAATAAAAGTATACACTCAAGTATGGATCATCGGTACCCTTTTTATGATTCTTGAGTCTTTAGGGATTCCGCGCTATTAAGAGGGGATCGCAGGTTTTGCGATGAACTTGCTCAAACTACATCTCTACTTTTGTGCTCATACCACATCTCCACTGCTCGGCTTTGATCTCAAAAACAGAACCGATGCCTCGGACATCCGGCTTCCTCCGGATGTCCGAGGGCCGGACGCCTGACCACTTCGGAAATCCGGAACCCTATACCAGAGCCAAAGTCTCAGACATCCGGCTCCCTCCGGACGTCCGAGGGCCAGACGCCCGACCACTTCGGAAAACCAGAACCTTGCACCAGAGAAATCCAGAGTCATATAACTCGTACTTCCGGCCTCCCCCTGTCGTCCGAGGGCCGGACGTCCGACCACTTTCGGAATCCGGTGCCCTTGAACAGTGCTGAACTCTCGGACATCCGACCTTCTCTTCGATCGTCCGGTCCCTGTTCGTCTATATAGTGGTTCCTGATATATATGCATCCCTCGGACGACCGACCCCTGTCGGACGTCCGACCCCTTGTGGGCGTCTGGACATCCGAGAACTGTCGGACGTCCAACCACTGTCAGACTTAAGTGACCCCAACGGTCACTTTCCCCTCTCCACTATAAATACCCCCCTCCCACTTCCTAAGAGGGGGCCCAACACTGTCATATCCTCATAAGAACACATTTCTACCTCACACACATTTGCTCACACCAAATCTTATATCCCAAGAGCATTTGTGAGCCCCTTTGAGAGTTGTTCCAATCAAAAGATAGATCGTCTCCCTCTCCTCCTCTCAACCCAAGCTATTTGAGATTTGAGCAAGTTTTGAGCATTCCCCGTGATCTTGTTACTCTTGGAGGTTGGAGACTCCTAGGCGGTAGGAGTTCTCCGGAGAGGAATCAATCCGTGTGATTACCCCCGGAAAAGTTTGTGAGGGTTTGGAAGCCACCTCAAAGGCTTACCACTAGTGGTTGAGAAACACCTTCATGGTGTTATCTCAAAGGGAGAATAGGGTGAGCCTTCGTGGCGTTGGTGTGCCTTCGTGGTAACATCCACCTCTCTAACGCTGACTAGCTTCCCTCCAAGGAAGCGAACGTCGGGATACATCTTTGTCTCAGTGACCTTGGTTATCCCTAACCCTAACTCCTTACTTGTGGTTTACTTGTGTTACTTGAGCATACATACATTGCATATTGTTTGTGCTCATTATATTGTGTTGGCCATTTATTTGTACAAGATTAATCGTTCAAGCATACCCTCTATATCCACACGTTCACGCTTGCAGCTTTTGATTATCGTGTGCTATAGTGTGATCTAGTATCTTGTGTCGTTCTCCTACTTGTCGTGTGATATAGCTCAAGTAAGTTTGTGTAACTTACTTGTGCTTGTTAGTAACAGTGTTGTGTCCATCTTGGTAGATCGTGTTGTTGGTACACGTTGCGGTGCCTATTGCATTTAGGATTTGTGCTTTAAAAGTATCCTCTTAGTTTATTTCCGCATTAGGTTTAAGCCAAATCCAAAGAAGTTTTTAAATAGCCTATTCACCCCCCCCCCCTCTAGGCGTCATTGTGGTCCTTTCACAAAGGCAATCCGAGCCCCCTCTATACATGTTGAGTGTTGTAGGGCTTCAATCCGAGGCGAGGCCTCGATCAACTTCCGCACCAGGACAAAGTAGCTATTCGGCAAGGGCTCGGTAGGCCACAGCCGAACACATATGTCCTTCATAGCCGGCTCGGCCATCTTGTGTAGTTCAAGGAGATGCTTCATTTGGTAGCTCAGACTGGGGTTAGCCTCAGGAGCCTCAAACTAAGCCCAGAATAGCCACTACTCGACATCTCCGTCGTGAGCCGCAAAGTACCTGGATGCATCTGCCGCACTCTGCGGGAGGTTGGTGAAGGCACCTCGGGAACGCCATATCCGCGTAAGGAAGGCAAATAGGTTCCTACCAAAGGCACACTCATGTAAGTATGCCTTACCGGTTTCCATAAGCTTGACCTGGCGCACTTCTTCTTCATAAAACCTTAGCTCTACCCGCTCTAATTGGATCTCGGCGGATAGCTTGGTCTTCTCGGCCACCTGATCTTTGGCTTTTTGGTGAAAGGCCTCGCACTTCGAGCTCGCCTCCTCCAGTTCTTGCTGGACCTCCGTCACTCTGGCCTCATATTGCTTGTTAACGGCCTTAAGGGCGTCCAGCTCGGCAACCGCTTGTTCGGTCGCCGCCTTGTGGGAAACGGCCTCTTGTTTGGTCCTCTCCACCTCGGCCCGGAGCTTTTCAAGCTCTTTGTCTTGAGCTGCTGATCGAAGATAAAACGGAAAGGTCAGACAGCAGGGCCAGGGCATTTTGTTAGACATAACTAAAAGGAAGGACTCTTATACAAATTCACCTAGCTTCTCGTCAAATTGACCATTTAGGCGGTCAAGCTCTTCATCGGACACTTGCAGTTTCCGATTTAGTTCGGCTATTTCCAATGCATTAGCATTGGCGGCCGATGACGAGGCTTGCAAAGTGCACAATCCGTCAGCACGATTTCAGCCTACTGAGCTCAACTCGTTTGGCCAAGTTTCTTAAAACAAGTATTCTAAGCTAAGTCTTCCAACATTTTTTTGTATATTTCCTTTGAGCCACGGGATAGCTTTTCAAACTCCCCTTGGCTCGGGGGTTGTCATACTAGTAAAAGTATATTTCAAATATATAAAACAATATTGATAAATGGGTGGTTTGCCTTAAAACTCATCAATAAGCCGGTAAAGGCTTCATTCAGTCCGTTGTTAACAGGTTGAATGCTCCGCAAGACCACACCCATCAAGGTGCGGTGCTCATCGGCAATGGAGGAGTTGGCTAGGATCTCCTCCAAAACTGTCGACCCCTCGACCGTGGCCTGTTCTCAAACGGGCGGCACCAAGGGTGGCTCCGAGGACGTTGGAGGGAGCTCGATTGAATTCTTACTCTCCCTTCCACCTTCTGAAGGGCCGATCTCCCGGGTACTGTTGACCGGGGAGTTGGCCCCAATCAGAGCCTCCTGGTTCACGGTGGCAGGCACATCTTTCGTAACCGGGACCTCGCGGTCCTTGGCTTCCGAGGTATTCACCTTGACCATCACCTCCTCGCCCCCCGCATTAAGCGAGGTTGGGTGGGAGGCCACCTTCACGGCCTCCTTGGAGGCTTGGGGAAGGGAGGTGCGGGATGGGTTCCTACTCTCCGCCAGCTCGGATGGCAGTGAATCTCCCTCCAAGACCTGATCGGTTGGCAGATCTCGGACGGGAATGTGATAAGTATATATATATACATATATATATATATATATATATATATATATATATATATATATATATATATATATATATATATCACCGGTGGTAGTTACCACCACTTGCGTTTTGTATGTTGCATGGAGTATGTATCAAATTGAAGAGTATGTATGCGTAGTATGTAGTATATAATCATGTTTAGGTAGTATATATACTGTTTTTTTGGTAGTATGTATCATATTTTGTGTATGCTCTTTTTTACATACAAATATATATGTATTTCACAAATATAATAAAAACTATGGGTCAACTTGTAATTTGTTCATGTAACTCACTTTGAAAAATCTTGTATATAATATATGAACATAATTAAAATGATAAATTAGTATATATACTCCCGCATGGTAGTATATTGAACAAGTGGGGTAACTACCCCTGAGTGGTAGGATGTATTTTTATATATATATATATATATATACATATATATAAACTTCATTCGGTGATGAATTTGACGATATATTTTATGTGGCATATAATACATGTTTTACTAAACAAATTGATGGCCTAAAAACTCATGTCCGACTTATAAACCTATCGTAAATTACTACTTCCATCGTTCTAAAATAAGTGTCGTTTGTACTAGATTAGTAACATTTATTTCAAAACCGAAGGGGTACTTCATACACATTATGGCGGAGATAAATAAAAAAGGTCGTACTTACTAGATAAGGCAAACTACCTTTCGTGTAGCTACCAAGCAAAGCACCTGGTTTGCCTTATCTGTGCCAATATGCCAGTGAAAGAGAGACCAAAGGACTCCAAAAATAAATAAATAAATAAAGTGACCATTAAATCAATTAATCACTTACCACTAGCTCTCACCACTCTCCAGAAGTTTCAACAGTGAACATTTCTTTTTCACCTTCGTTTTCCAGCTTTTACTGAGGCATGCATGCACAGTGGATGCATGCTTTCAAGTCTTATCCACCACGAACATATATAACACCATGACAAGAACAAGCGGCGTACGTGTCGACGGCGACTAACCGAAACTGACCGCCGGCGATTCCACGGCCGCCTGAGCGACGTCTACATCGCCGGGCGGGGCCCGCTTCACGTGCCCTTCCACGTGCCGCCGCCCACGTGTCGCCGTCGTCCACCGTCCGATGAGCGGTCAGCGGCCGAGAGATCTCCAGCGGGTCGACGTCCCGGGCCAGTGCCCCTGTCTTCTGTCGATCTAAAACGACTCGTAGCGCCAGATTATTGGCTCCCATTATTGACTGCACTCGGACATGAGGTATGAGATGATATGAATGTGATGCGTGCGTTGTCGTGATAGATAGATATAGATACCGCTCATCTATCGCTACAAGTGGAGACGCATCGTCGTGGCCTCGAGCTCTCTCAAACAAAGCAATATGCCTTTTCTAACTAGCCAGGGTCATACATCGATATGTGAACATGATCCTTTGTGTAGGTGGAAGAAGTGAGTCTAGACATGCAAAAATGGCGCTACATTTATCAAGCAGATCCCCAGATCGAGGCATATATACATAGTACTCCCTTGGTTCGGTCGTTCCTAAATATAAGATCTTCTAAAGATTTTATTATAAACTAGATATATACAGATGTATGAAGACATATTTTAAAGTGTAAATTCATTCATTTTGCTTCGTATATAGTCCATAGTGAAATATTTAAAAGGTCTTATATTTAGGAACGGAGGGAATACTTCCTATGTTCCTAAATATAAGATCTTTTAAAAATTACACTATAAACTATATACAAAATAAAATGAATGAATCTATATTCTAAAATATGTCTATATACATCCGTATCTAGTTTACAATGAAATCTTTAGAAGGTTTTATATTTAGTAATCGGAGGGAGTAACACTATATCCATGCATGGAAATTTAAGAAGTGGAAACAACTGTTGTGTTTGCCCTTGGCCGGGTTCTGATGATTAATTGCAGGTGCACTTGTTGCCGTCGATGTCACAACAATTCCACTGGGTTGGTGAGCAGCACACAAATTAGTTTCATGTGCATGATTCTCTCGGGGGAGGAGGGATATGGATTGGTGTGTCGCTGTCTGCATAAGGCTACCTAATTTTTTAGTTTCTTTTTTCTTCTTAGCCGATACGGGAAGGTTAATCGGTCATGTCATCAACTTCTTCTTTCTCCATCACGGGAAAAAGAGAGGAAAGGAACAATCTTGATGGGTAGCATGGATGAGCAGATAGGGTAGATAGATGGTGACATGTCAAATATCTCCTTCATATTTGCTACGTTGGAAAGCAATGTACATGGCATATGTCGACACTGGTTTAAACGAAAAAATGTATTGCTTACTTATACGTTGATATGACTGGTTAGCAATACTATTTATTGAATTGCATGCACCGATTGGTTAAGCCATAAAAGGTCACTAACTTTAAGTCTCCATTAGACATTACTCCTTGAAAGGATGCTCGAGTACTCGCCTCCTAGGGCATTGTCCTCACACACCCTTTGTGTCATCTGATCCTCCTCCGCCGGGCGTCTCTAGCTGTCTCGCGCCCTTCACTTGTTCGATCGCGTAATCTTGTGCCTCACCGCCCTGATATCTGGGTTGGCGTATGATTTGCGTTGTCTTGTGCCCTTGTGTGTGTGTGGGGGGGGGGGGGTGGGGGGGAGGCAGGGTTGGGCCATAGATATACGGGGTCCAGGGGCAAGACATCAATATATAAGGGGCCCTTGTTTACTCAAAAGCTTAAAATATTTTATATTTCAAAACCAAAGTAATATCCAATACATAGCATAGTGCGATGATCTTAATTTGGACTCTAAGACTGGCAGTATAATTTATTTATCGATGAATCGATCAAGTGAACTACGCCATGATAGTAATGAGATGTAGTTCGACAAAATCTCTCTTTCCACAAAAGCTAGCATTCTTAAATTTGAATGGAGATTGTCCTTTTGTTCCGCAAAACAAAAATTTCTATCAAAACTAGTTGCTACTTAGATCTTTTGTGTTATCATCAGATACAAAGTTAGGCATGAACTTACATTTGTTTCTCGATCCTCGCCAATCGGCCATGTTCTTCACTCCAAAATTCTTAACCAGCATAGTAACTCAATTCTTTAAAACATTCCTGCTCAAGGCATAGTAAAGCTAACTGAGCATTTCACGTCTATACTAGAACTTGGAAATTCTTCTAACACTTCTTGAACCAATATCAACCACAATTAGAAGTAATTAACTTTGAACGCCTTCTCATCTTTTAGAACTTCTTCATCGTTATCAGGTTCATCAAATTCTTTCTAGAAGAACTACCTGGTTTGAAATATTTGTTAAGTGATCCTTTTTGGGATTTTGCCTCTTCATCTTTTTGCTTTTCTCTCTTCCTTTTGTTACCACCAGATAAATGCTTTCTAAAGGACATGTTACTTATCAAGAACACGCAGCATAAAATGATTAAAATAGGGAACAAATGCACCTGAATTTGAATGTTGATGTAGGCGGCCAAATCAGCAGATCCGCAGGTGGCAGTCAGCAGGAACGCGAACACAACACCATGGACGGCCCTTCTCTAGTTCAGTTGTTCACGGAATCGCAAGGACTCGGACCAGGCCTCACCTTCGGCCCCTCCCCCTCAAATAGATCCACTGAAGCGGAGAAGAGATCTTCGAGATGCAGGGTCATGAGTGGGCACATCTATGATCTATTTAACTGAAAGGAGGAACGGGATCACGGGGACGAGGAAAAATAAGAACATGTACCGTCTCCCTGTCTCCAACGTCTAGCTGATGGGGAAGTGAGGAACGAGCAGAACTTTGAAGAAGGAAGGCGAGCAGATTGGGGAGCTGATTTGCGCTATTAGTCTCCATTAATGGCGGCGGTGATCTTGGAATCAGAGACGGCACGGGAGCGGCGGCGCTGCTGTGGGGATTTGGATTTGGGAGGAGTTGGGTGTCGAGAAGATTTATTCTCGCTCAGGACTGCGCTCGCTATTTTTTCTGAGATGCCTATGTATGGGAAAGTATTACGTGGGCTCGGGCCCCTGCCTTCTGGGGGCCCAGGGCGGGCGACCCGTTTGCCCAACCTATGGGCCGGCCTTGGGGGGAGGGGGCGAGGGGTAACACAACTGCGGCACCTGGTCCTATATGCTGGACGTTGGCTTTATGGCGCCACCTGGTCGGCCTTTCCTGTCCATTCAGTCGTTGGATGTGTGTGGGATTAATCGGATGGATGAGGTTGTCGCATGGTCGACCTTTCTTCTGCTCGTCCGTATGGTGGTGCGGTTCCAAGGCTACGTGAATGTTGGGGTTGTTTGTTCTCAAGGGCACCTGGCCGGTCTTGTTCTGTCAAACCGGTTGTTGGGCGTTGCCAAGGCTACCTTATTTTCTTATGAACTATGGGCCACTTTCGGAACAATGCTTGATGGACCCTGTTGTGTGATAACCCACAAGTATAGGGGATCAATTGTAGCCTTTCTCGATAAGTAAGAGTGTCGAACCCAACGATGAGCTAAAGGTAGGACAAATATTCCCTCAAGTTCTATCGACCACCGATACAACTCTATGCACACTTTACGTTCGCTTTACCTAGAACAAGTATGAAACTAGAAGTACTTTGTAGGAGTGATAGGATAGGCTTGCAAGAAATTAAAGAACACGTAAATAAAACTAGGGGCTGGTTAGATAAAGAAGGGATCCAACCGCCTTAAGGAGTGGCCACAAGCCTGCCTGCCGCGGGCCCACCCCGTGGCCGCGGCGACAGGGCTTGTGGGCACTCCGTGCATCGCCTCGCGTTGATTCTTCTTCCCAAAAATCATAAATATTCCAAAAAAAATCCCCGTAAGTTTTTATTACATTTGGACTTCGTTTGGTATGGATATTCTGCGAAACAAAAAACATGCAACAAACAGGAACTGGCACTGGGCACTCGATCAATATGTTAGTCCCAAAAATAGTATAAAAAGTTGCCAAAAGTATATGAAAATTGTAGAATATTGGCATGAAACAATCAAAAATTATAGATACGACGGAGACGTATCAGCATCCCCAAGCTTAATTCCTGCTCGTCCTCGAGTAGGTAAATGATAAAAAAGATAATTTTTGATGTGGAATGCTACCTAGCATAATCTTGATCGTATAATCTAATCATGGCATGAATACTAAAACACGAGTGATTCGAAGAAATAGTCTATCATTTGACATAAAGACAATAATATTTCAAGCATACTAACAAAGCAATCATGTCTTCTCAAAATATCATGGCCAAAGAAAGTTATCCCTACAAAATCATATAGTTTGACTATGCTCCATCTTCCCCACACAACGTATTTAAATCATGCACAACCCCGGTTTTAGCCAAGCAATTGTTTCATACTTTAGTGTTCTCAAACTTTTTCAACTTTCACGCAATACATGAGCGTGAGCCATGGACATAGCACTATAGGTGGAATAGAATATGGTGGTTGTGGAGAAGACAAAAAGGAGGAGATAGTCTCACATCAACTAGGTGTATCAACGGGCTATGGAGATGCCCATCAATAAATATCAATGTGAGTGAGTAGGGATTGCCACGCAACGGATGCACTAGAGCTTATAAGTGTATGAAAGCTCACAAAAGAAACTAGTGGGTGTGCAGCCAACTTGCTTGCTCACGAAGACCTAGGGCAATTTTGAGAAAGCCCATCATTGGAATATACAAGCCAAGTTATATAATGAAAATTTCCCACTAGTATATGGAAGTGACAACATAGGAGACTCTATGTCATGAAGATCATAGTGCTATTTGAAGCACAAGTGTGGAAAGAGGATAGTAGCAATTGTCCCTTCTCTCTTTTCACTCATTTTTTTGTGGGCTCTTTGGCCTCTCTTTTTTATTTTTATATATTTTTTTGGTGGGCATATTTGGCCTCTTTTTGTAAATGGGCTTCGCTGGCCTCTTTTATTTCCTCACATGGGACAATGCTCTATTAATAATGATCATCACACTTACAACTCAATACTTACAGCAACGATGACTCTATAGGAAATGCCTTCGGTAGTGTACCGTGACAATGATCTAGCATAGCAATGACATCAAAAAACGGACAAGCCATGGAAACATCATGCTAGCTATCTTACGATCATGCAATGGCAATATGGAAGTGGTGGTACATGTCATGAGACGGAACAGTGGTAGTTGCATGGCAATATATCTCGTAATGGCTATGAAAATGCCATAATAGGTAGGTATGGTGGCTGTTTTGAGGGAGGCTATATGGTGGGTGTAATGCACCGGCGAAAGTTGTGCGGTACTAGAGAGGCTAGCAATGGTGGAAGGGTGACAGTGCGTATAATCCATGGACTCAACATTAGTCATAAAGAACTCACATACTTATTGCAAAAGCCTATTAGTCATCGAAACAAGGTACTACATGCATGCTCCTAGGGGAAAGATTGGTAGGAGTTAACCATCGCGCGATCCCGACCTCCACACGAAGGATGACAATCAATAAATAAATCATGCTCCGACTTCATCACATAACGGTTCACCATACGTGCATGCTACGGGAATCACAAACCTTAACACAAGTATTTCTAAAAATACACAATTACTCACTAGCATGACTCTAATATCACATATTCATGTCGCAAAACTGTTGCAAGTAATCAAACATATCATATTCAGTGATCTACAAGTTTTATGTAGGATTTTATGACTAACCATGTGAATGACCAACTCATGTTAACTCTCTAAATAGGTATAAGTTAAGCATGAGAGTTTAATTCTTTCTACAAAAGATATGCCCCGCCCTAACAAATATAAGTGAAGCAAAAGAGCATTCTACAAATGGCGGTTTTCTACTCAGACATCATAGGATAGCAACACATCATTGCATAATAATATGTAGCATGAAGCACCATGTTCAAGTAGAGGGTACAGCGGGTTGCGGGAGAGTGAACCGCTGAATATAGATGGGGGAAGATGATGGAGATGTTGGTGAAGATGACGGAGGTGTTGGTGTAGATCGCCGTCACATGATGATGTCCTGGGCGGTGTTCCGGTGCCGCCGGGAGAGAGGGGGAGAGAGCCCCCTCCTTCTTCTTCTTCCTTGACCTCCTCCCTAGATGGGAGAAGGGTTTCCCCTCTGGTCCATGATCTCCATGGCGGCGGAGGGGCGAGAGCCCCTCCGAGATTGGATCTCTCTCTCTGTGTCCTTCTGTTTCTGCGCTCTGAGATTCTGCGTTTCACAGTTTCTTAAATTCCCGGAGATCCATAACTCCGATTGTGCTGAAATTTTAACACGATTTTCTTCCAGATATTATCTTTCTTGCGGCGAAAGAAGGGCTCAACCGCCTTAAGGAGTGGCCACAAGCCTGCCTGCCGCGGGCCGACCCCGTGGCCGCGGCGACACGGCTTGTGGGCACTCCGTGCATCGCCTCGCGTTGATTCTTCTTCCCAAAAATCATAAATATTCCAAAAAAATACCCGTAAGTTTTTATTACATTTGGACTTCGTTTGGTATGGATATTCTGCGAAACAAAAAACATGCAACAAACAGGAACTGGCACTGGGCACTCGATCAATATGTTAGTCCCAAAAATAGTATAAGAAGTTGCCAAAAGTATATGAAAGTTGGAGAATATTGGCATGAAACAATCAAAAATTATAGATACGATGGAGACGTATCATTGTGCCCAACCGAATGTTGGACATTATCGAGGCTACCTGTGTGGTTAGCCATCCTCCTACTTGCACATACGTCATGTGTTGCTGACCCTGCCCGGATGTTGGAGCTCGTCTATTCAGCGGTGCCTGATCGAGCTTGTTAAGACCACCCACGTGATGGACGTTGTAATCGTTCGACTTCGATCTTGGGCACCGTTGCCTATTTTAAGTGAAAGTATCGCTCGGGGCAGAGCGGGTACTACCGCCCTCCCTTGTCGGCCCCTCTTCCGCTTATTTATCCTGTTTGGCTTCTGAGGTGTTGTTGCCCTTTTTAAGCGGAAGTACCGCTATGGTCTGAGCGGTAGTGCCGCTCCAGCGGAAGTACTGCTCCCCTGCACGGTACTACCGCTCCTGTGCGACTTGGGCTGAAAAAGGTCTAATTATCTCCCGCGTATAAATAGGTCTTCTTCCCCGAGGGACCTTCACCTTTTTTCCTACCAAGCTCCATTGTTGATCCCAAGCTTACACTTGCCCGATCTCTCTCCCTAGCCATCGATTCTTGTTGATGCTCTAGGGTTTGGAGGAGAAGGTATTGATCTACACTTCCACCAAGAGAAAAGTTGTTCCCCCATTAATCCCTCACGCATCTTGTTACTCTTGGGTGTTTGAGCACCCTAGACGGAAGTGGTCACCTCGAAACTATATTCCATTGTGGTGAAGCTTCGTGGTTTCGTAGGGAGCCTACAATTCAGTTTTGAAGATTGCCCCAACTTTGTTTGTAAAGGTTCTGTCACCGCCTTCAAGGGCACCACTAGTGGAATCACGGCATCTCGCATTGTGTGAGGGCGTGAAGCGAATACGGTGGCCTTAGTAGCATTTTGGGGAGCATTGTGCCTCCACACCGCTCTAACGGAGATGTACTTCCCCTCAAAGGGAGGGAACTTTGGAAACACATCCTTGTTTTCATCGGTTCCACTTGTGGTTACCTCTTACCTTTACTTTTATTTATTACTTGCTTGTCATTGTTGTTGTTGTTAGAATCATATAGACTTAGTTGCATATTTAGAGAATATATTTGTTGCTACGCTTAATTTAGTAAAGAAAAGCTTAAAATTGTTAGTTGCCTATTCACCCCCCCCCTTAGTAAACCATATTGATCCTTTCAAATATGTTTATCGAGGGAGGGTTGGGGAGGATCCCGACCACCTCCATAGATTCCTTGTGGCTGCTAGTGTCTTGATGCTCGGGGGGTGTTCATGATTTTGTATTTATTTTTAAGTTTTAGATCACAAATCTAGGCCCGTCTGTGCAAGCTCGAAGGACCTTGTTTCCTTTGTCTCTGACACTCGGGATCCTCTACTCAAAGAGCATCACCAAACATAAGTGACCATGTACTACCACTCCACTTTCAATAAAAAAGTAACTATTGCAAGCCAAGTCATCATCACTTGACAAACATACACTCTCACAACCTTGACATGGACATGACCATGCAACTAGACATACCCACGTATACGAGGAGCAAATCAGACACACCCAACAGCATACACCAAAAAGGCCATCGACGCCACCATGGGCCCACTCAAGGGTGAAGAGACTCTTGGAAATATGCCCTAGAGACAATAATAAAATAGTTATTATTATATTTCCTTGTTCAAGATAATCGTTTATTATCCATTCTAGAATTGTACTAAATGGAAACTCAGATACATGTGTGGATACATAGACAACACACTGTCCCTAGTAAGCCTCTAGTTGATTAGATCATGGATAAAAGATGGTTAAGGTTTCCTAGCCATAGACAAGTGTTGTCACTTAATAACGGGATCACATCGTTAGGAGAATGATGTGATGGACAAGACCCAAACTATGAACGTAGCATGTGATCGTGTCATTTTGTTTCTACTGTTTTTCTGCATGTCAAGTATATGTTCCTATGACCATGAGATCACGTAACTCACTGACACCGGAGGAATACCTTGTGTGTATCGAACGTCGCAACGTAACTCGATGACTATAAAGGTGCTCTACATGTATCTCCAAAGGTGTCCGTTGAGTTAGCATGGATCAAGACTGGGATTATTCACTCTGTATGACGGAGAGGTATCTCGGGGCCCACTCGATAATACAACATCACAACAAGCCTTGCAAGCAATGTGACTAAAGAGTTAGCCACGGGATATCGTATTAGGGAACAAGTAGACTTACCGGTAACGAGATTTGAATAGGTATAGAGATACCGACGATCGAATCTTGGGCAAGTAACATATCGAAGGACAAAGGGAATGTTATACGAGATTAACTGAATCCTTGACAAAGAGGTTCAACTGATTAAGATCTTCGTAGAATATGTAGGATCCAATATGGACATCCAGGTCCCACTATTGGATATTGATCGGAGAGTGTCTCGGTCATGTCTACATAGTTCTCGAACCTGCACGGTCTTCACACTTAAGGTTTGGTGACGTATCGGTATAGTTGAATTATGGATGTTGGTAACCGAATGTTGTTAGGAGTCCCAGATGAGATCTCCGGACGTCACGAGGAGTTCCAGAATGGTCCGAAGATGAGGATTGATATATAGGAAGGGTACATTTTGCTTCCGAAAGGATTTCAGGCATTACCGGTGAAATAATCGGAGTGGCGAATGGGTTTTAGGGTTCCACCGGGAGGGGCCACCCACCCAGGGGGAACAAAATAGGCCCAAGGCTCGCGCACCAGCCCCTGGTGGGCTGGGCGGCCAGCCCAAGAGGGCCTATTCGGCCGAAGAGAGAAAGAGAGAGGAGGTGGGCCAAACCGACTAGGAGAAAGACACCTCCTCCACCAAACCGATTTGGAGTAGGAGTCCTCCCTCCTCCTTGTGTCGGACGAACCCCTAGGGTTCTCCCTAGGGCACCACCCCTCCCTCCCTCCTATATATAGTGGAGGGTAGAGAGGCTTTTTGCACCACACAAGCCATGGCGCAGCCCTCTCTCCCTCCACCACTTTGTGAAACCCCCTAGGTTATTTCGATACGGCACGACGAAGCCCTGCTAGAGTAACTCTACCATCATCACCGTCACGTCGTCACGCCGTCGTGTTGCCGAAGAATTCAGCTACCTCTTCATCTCTCTTGCTAGATCAAGAAGTTTGAGATCGTCATCAAGCTGCACGTGTGCTGAACGCGGAGGTGTCGTCCGTTCGGAGCTAGATCGTGATTAGATCACGGGGCAGCTTGCGATTTGGATCACGAAGACGTTCGACTACATCAACCACGTTTCTTAACGATTCCCGCTTAGCAATCTATAGGGATATGTGGATCCGATCTCTCCTCTCGTAGATAATCATCACCATGGATAGATCTTATGTGTGTAGGAAAAAAATTGTTTCCCATGCAACGTTCCCCAACAGTGGCATCATGCGCTAGGTCTATGCATAGATAACATCTCGAGTAGAACACAAAGGAGTTTGTCGGCTTTGATATTCACATTGCTTCCCTACTTAGTCTTTTCTTGATTCGGCGGTATTGTTGGATGAAGCGGCTCGAACCAACATTACGTGTACGGTTACGAGAGACCGGTTCCATTGACTAACATGCAACTTGTTGCATAAACATGGTTGTCGGGTGTCTGTTTCTCCTACTTTAGTTGAATCGGATTTGACAAAGTTGGTCCTTGGAGAAGGTTAAATAGGTACTTGTATATCACCATTGTGGTTTTGCGTAAGTAAGATGCGATCATGATAGATACCCATAGCAGCCACGTAAAACATGCAACAACAAATTAGAGGACGTCTAACTTGTTTTTGTAGGGTATGATGTGATATGATATGGCCAAAGACATGATATGATATATTTGATGTATGAGATTATCATGTTGTAGTAGTTAAATATCGACTTGCATGTCGATTCTACGGCAACCGGCAGGAGCCATAGGGTTGTCTTTAATTATTTTGCGCTTGGTGATGCTTTGCTTTACCGCTAGTTCAGTAGCTTTAGTAGAAATAGCATAGTTAGTGCGACAAGCACGATGGCAGCACAATGATGGAGATCATGATGATGGAGATCATGGTGTGGCGCCGGTGACAATGAAGATCATGTCGGTGCTTTGAAGATGGAGATCAATAGCACAAGTTCATGGCCATATCATGTCACTTATGATTTGCATGTGATGTTAATCCTTTTACGCACCTTATTTTGCTTAGGGCAACGGTAGCATTACAAGGTGATCCCTCACTAAATTTCAAGATAGAATTGTATTCTCCCCGAGTGTGCACCGTTGCGACAGTTCGTCATTTCGAGACACCACATGACGATCGGGTTGTGATAGACTCTACGTTCACATATAAAGGGTGCAAAACAGTTGCACACGCGAAACACTCGGGTTAAACTTGACGAGCCTAGCATGTACAGACATGGCATCAGAACACAAGAGACCGAAAGG
The DNA here is from genome assembly GCF_904849725.1 of Hordeum vulgare subsp. vulgare. Lineage (NCBI taxonomy): Eukaryota > Viridiplantae > Streptophyta > Magnoliopsida > Poales > Poaceae > Hordeum > Hordeum vulgare. The sequence continues at coordinate 396,004,783 of NC_058524.1, read as the reverse complement.
TCGAACATGAGTCATATAGTAGATATGATCAACATAGAGATGTTCACCATTGAAGCTAACTCAACTCACGTGATGATCGGACTTGAGTTAGTGAATTTGGATCATGTGTCACTCGAATGACTAGAGGAATGTCAATTTGAATGGGAGTTTATTAGTAATATGATTAACTAAACTCATTATCTTGAACATAGTCTAAGTAATCTTTGCAAATTTATGTTGTAGATCACTAGCTCACGAAGTAGCACCCTTGAATTTTAATGCGTTCCTAGAGAAAGCTAAGTTGAAAGATGATGGAAGCAACTTTGTTGACTGGGCCCGTAATCTGTGGCTTATCCTCACGGTTTACCAAAAGTAATATGTCCTTGATGCGCCGTTAGGTGAATCACCACCCGAACCAGTGACCCAAGATGTTATGAACGCTTGGCAGTCGCGTCAGGATGACTACTCAGTAGTTCAATGTGCAGTTTTGTATGGCTTAGAACCGGGACTTCAAAGACGTTTTGAACGTCATGGAGCATATGAGATGTTCCAGGAGTTTAAGTTTATCTTTGAGAAGAATGCCCAGATCGAGAGGTATGAAACCTTAGATAAGTTATATGCTTGCAAAATGGAGGAGAACGGGTATGTCAGTGAACATGTGCTCAGAATGTCTCGGTACTCTAATCGTCTGGCCGAGCTGGGAATTGCTCTCCCGCTAGAAGCAATCACTGACAGAGTTCTTCAATCACTGCCACCTAGCTATAAAAGCTTTGTGTTGAACTAGAACATGCAAGGGATGAATAAATCACTCGCCGAGCTATTTGCGATGCTGAAAGTCGCTGAGTCGGTAATCCAAAAAGAATATCAAGTGTTGATGGTCAATAGGACCACCGGTTTCAAGAAAAACGACAAGGGCAAGAAGGGTAACTCCAAGAAGAGTGGCAAAGCAGTTGCCCCTCCCACGAAGAAACACAAGGCTCCACCTAAGCCGAAAACTGAGTGTTATGATTGCAAGGGGACTAGTCATTCGAAGCGGAACTGCCCCAAGTATTTGGCCGATGAGAAGGCGGTCAACACCAAACAAGGTATATTTGATATACATGTTATTGAAGTGTACCTCACCAACTCTCGTTGTAGTGCTTGGGTATTTGATACCGGTTCGGTTGTTCACATTTGCAACTCAAAGCAGGAACTACGGAATAGACGAAGGTTGGTGAAGGACGAAGTGATGATCCGCATGGGAAATAGTTCCAAGGTTGATGTGATCGCCGTCGACACGCTCTCACTTCAATTAACGTCGGGATTAGTGATGAA